>NC_058410.1:109818588-110083465 GCF_002201575.2 Neomonachus schauinslandi
TTAGTCGTATATTGATACGTAACAAAATACTCCAAAATTTATCAGATTAAAAGAACAAATATTATTTCATAGATTGAAGGGTCAGGAATTCAGGAGTGACTTAGCTTGATGGTTCTGGCTCAAGAATTTGTAGTCAAGCTGTTGTCTTAGGGAACCAGGCATCTGGGGCTGGAGGATCCACTCCTAAGCTCACTCACATGGGTACTGGCAGGCCTCGATTCCTCGCAGGCTGTTGGAATGAAGGCCTCATGGACCTCTCCACAGGACTCCCTGAGTGTTCAAAACCCAGGGCAACTGGGGCACCTGGGTGGCTCAGTTGTTTAAGCGACTGCCTTCGGCTCAGGTCATGATCCTGGAATCCCCGGATCAAGTCCCGCATCGGGCTCCCTGCTCAGTGGGGAGTCTGCTTCTCCCTCTGACTCTCCCCCTCTCATGCTCTCTCTCTATCACTCTCTCTCTCAATAAATAAATAAAAATCTTAAAAAAAAAAAAAAAACCCAGGGCAACTGACTTCCCTCAGAACCAAAAGGGAGATTCAAGTGATCTAAGATGGGGAGGGAACTGCTCCCCTCCCTCCCAAAAAAACCCCACTAATATCATAAAATCTAATTTAGGAAGTGGCATTCCATCACTTCTGCATGCTGTTGGTTACACAGAACAACCCTGATTAAAGAGGGAGGGGACTACACAAGAGTGTAGATACAACTAGGTGGGGATCTTTGTGGGCCATATTGGAAGTTGGCTACCATGACCTCTTGGATCTGCTACTAGCTTTTTCAAAGAATAAATATCAGAAGAAAGGTCCTAGTCCAGCTAACAAGCAATCATTGCTTTTCAATTTAGCTCCTGTTCCTTGTGCTATTCTAAGGAATGTTGCGAACTGGAGGGATGATTGACATTCTGGAGTCCCTTGCAATACCATCTAATGCTATTAAACTCCTCCCCTTCTTTGGGTAATCATGACAGATCGAGTACATTCACAGAATTGGGACCCAAGCACTATATTAGAAGATTGAGGTCTCTGGTATTATAGCTGGTTCGGGATCTTGAATAAGTTTGGGTCTTTTCTTGACCTGCATTAAAAATGTCTTTCCTAGGGTCAAGGGAGACTTACTTGGGACCATTAGATTGTGGAAGTAACTGTACATGTAATAAGTCTCTGCTGGCTAACCTCACTCCAACTGGAGAAGGCAGGGCTCTTGCCTGGGCCAGAGCAAATGCAATTCAAAACAAGCCCTTTAATCTTTGGTGGGTAGAATAGCTTTTGCTATCACAACTCCTCCTCCCTCATCTTAAAAAAAACAAAAACAAAAACTCAAATGCTGCTCAAAGTTTTTTTTCTTCCCCAGGGGAACTGATGCTGCAGGCAAACTGGTAGAGGAAAGGGATTTGGGTGCTGTCTTTGGAGTAATACATCAGCCAATGTATTGGTGATCCAAAGGCTAAAGGAAGACAAGATTTTAGAGGGTAGGGGGCAAAGGCCCTAATGTATTTCATTGGGTTTCTGAAGCATAAGCTAGGGACAGTTTCTGTAGTTGTACAAGCTGGGCTTCTGCGAGGCTTAGGGAAAAAGCAAGTGGTAAAGGTCATTGAGTTCACTGGGCTTCTATATTAAAATATTTCATAACAGTCAGATAAGCTAGATTATACTATAGTAACACACAATCTCCAAATTTTGGTAGCTCAAAGATCTTTCTCTCCTACTTCATGCTCATGATGGATTAACTTGGGTGTTCTGCTTATCATAGTCACTCAGGGTCTCAGGCTAGTGAAGCAGCCACCATTTTGAACTCAGCAGGTCAGAATCTCAGAAGGAATGAGTGCTCTAATGAGTCTTGCTCCAGGTATTAAATGCTCAGCCACAAATAGACACACATCATTTCCAGTCATCCCTAATCGTAATTTATTGGCTTAATTAGTTATAAGACCCCACTCAATGCCAAGAAGAGACCAGGAAATATAGCCCTTTTCTGTGCCTGGAATAGGGAAGATGGGTGGGTATTTGGAGAACAGCATTATTGATGACCACAACAGGCATCCCAGTAAAGCTGAAACCCAGATTTTCTCTTCTCTTTTGCTTGTCTACCTTAATTCCCCCAGGTAGAGCTTTGCCTGTGTTAGTGTTGACAGCTGGCAAGAGCAATGTGGGTCTAGAGACTGTAATAAGTACTGTGTTCTGGAAACATCACTCTTGTTTAGGAAATGCTCTTGTTGTAACTAAATAGTATGGGTCTAGAATTGGTACTATGACATCCATATGTCCTCTTATCCTTTGGAACGTTGGAAAAATGGAACAGATGAGACTTCAAGTTGGAATTATTTCAATCATGCAGGTGCTAAAATGATTCCATTCACTCTGGTGGAAGACGTCCCAGAATGCTGTTGTTGGAGAAGAGCCGGTTCTACCCAGGCTGTCTGGTGCCAGATATTTAAGTGTGAAGTCAAGGTCACAGCAGGAAACAGGATGCAAGTCCAGTGGTTCAAAGGAATAGGTCTTAATTAAAGGACTCTCAGAGGTGTGGACAAAATTCAGAGAATCAACAGGGTTGTTGAGGAACCCAAGGCTGGCCATAGCAGAAACCTCTTAATACCCTTAATAAGAAATAACAGGAAAAACTGGTCTCTTAGCTCAGTGAGACCTACAACTGGGGACATGGCGTTACTGGACAGAATCTATAGTTGTTCAAATACAGAACCACTACCAGAAATGTGTCCCAAAGTGGGGAGGAAGCTGGAACAACTATTCCAACTGTTCCTTTCCCACCTGCCAATCTCCTATCAATATCTCTTGTTGGCTGAACCTGAAGGAAAGCCAGCAACCAAGGTGCTCCAATGATGCAGTTCCCAGGCACCAGACTTCTGGGCAGAGAGAAGGAAAGGAAGGGATCAGGGGAAGGTGAGGGATGGTAACAGGAGGCATTCAAGGGAGTAAACAATCAACACAGTGAGGCTGTCTCTAGCTGGGATTGGACAAAATAAGGAAATTACTATGAGACTTCTGGACTCTAATTTCTCTGGGACTTTAATTTCCCCAAAGGAAGAGAGATTTTATTTTCTCCATGGCAACAAAGAAAGGGAGAGTTTGTTACTAGAGCTTAAATATCTCTGAGGGAATTTAATAAAGGGAGGGGATTCATATAGTTTCAATTGGGGGCATTTTTTATATTGTGGGCACTGTGCTAACTCAGGTGTTTAGTGTTCCAGTGAACCAGATTTTTCTAAGAGGTTGGGAATTATTTGAGTTGAGAAATAAAGCAGGGGGTCAGTGTTTGGTGAATCTATGAGCTTGGGTTAAATGTGTTACTCTATCCACTTCAGAAATTTCTAGAGTCAACAGCAGAACTAACTGTTCATTTCTCTGGTCCATATAAGAACTAGTAGTAAATGTTGGGGGCAGCCTCAGGGGTTTCCCTTGATGACTGTTGGTCTCTTCCACTCAGGGGAGTTATCTCATTCCTAGATGACCATACACTTGAGTGAGGACTACAACCCTGAGCTCACTGGGCCAACAGAACACAAAGTGGATAAATGCAGAGGAGGGAATACTTCTACCACTTCCACTAATCAACCCACCACTCCCTAACTCCTACCGACCACCCAGCGAGGCTCTGTTATCTATCCAGATTGCTGAGATGTGGTTTGGGTCTCATTTACTATTTGGGACACAACTAGGCTTCCTGGGGGGTTTCAGATTCTGTCAGTTAAAATGAGAAAGTGCTCCAGCAAGCTTCATGGTCTTTATTGTGTGGGTGACTTCACCAACTTCCTTCCTCCTTGTGGTTTGAAGCTCTGCTCTGTTTTCCTAAGCATGGTGGTTACTGATCGATGACTTCTGAGTTTAAGGGATAGGCAGCAAACCCTACTTTAACCTCAAAATAAAGCCTTGTGCATAATTTAGAGCTCTATGTTGAGGGCTACAGGTCATTGACCTGGCTAGTAATAGAACTTTCAGTTTAATTTTCTTTTCATTTTTTTGTAAATGTGTCCTTTGGGCACTTGGGTGGGTGGGGAATGGGCATCCATTGTTGCTTGCCCAGCACCCTTTCCCCCTCCCAGCTATCATTTTCCCTTGGTAAGAGCACTTTCCTTTTCAGAAATTCTCCTGCCTTGCCCCAATCATGCAGATTGAACAGAAGGCTGTCAGTCATAAATTAAGGGTGGGCACATGACCCAGGAAAGACCAATCAGGGCACCTAATCGAAGGATGACAGTAATGACTGGCCCTGCTTTGATCACATGCTTATCTTTTTGCAAGTGTTATTCCTTGTTGTTTAACTGAATCTTGGTTGAGAAGAGGTCTTTCCTCTCTGGTAGTGAAGTTGGCAAGAAATATAAAGCAGTTAAGATCCCTGTCTTCTACCAGTGGGAGAAAGTCAGCCTTCCACAGGAAAGAATGAATTTGACACTTAAAGCAATAGAGAAAACAGCAAAGTGTTCCAGAGAGATAATGCAGATCTTGCTTTCAATCTCCTAGCTGTACCTGCACCCTTGTGAAGTCAATAATATTTCTTTTTTTTTTTTTTGTCCAGGGTAGACTTAATTGGATTTGTGTCACAACCAAGAAAGTCTTGACTAATTTAGTAGGGGATTATTGGGGGGAAGATGTGTAGGCATTTCTGGGTCCCTGGCTATTATACAGCCTTCAACCTATAAGCTGAATGATATAGACTAGGTAAAGTAAAAGCACAAAGTCTACAGTGATCAAATCTCCTAAACAGGCCAGGCAATGCTTCGCAAAGAAGCAACTCAGGGGATGTTAAAGGCCTAGGTTTCAGAACACAAAAAGCGCCACACGGAGTTTACAGAGCTTCAAGTAACATAGACACTACAGTAAAAGTGAGTAGATTCAGCAACATGGGGAGTATTTTACAAGCCATGCGATAGCATTTGAACTTTATTCCACAGGCCATGTGGAGCTGCAGTGTAGCTGCCACTTAAGACTTCTAACCTCTCTAGTCAAAGCACTTCTTTTGTTAGGTGGTAAATAAAAGAGGTTAGAGGTTTAAAACAAAACAAAACAAAAAACCTTCAAGAGTATTGGAAGCAGAAACTGAGGTGATTGTACTTCCCTTAGAAGCCTGAGGCAAGGAGAATGGAACAATGCTAGCCATGGGTGATCTTGGGCCAAGCTGTCCTGCCTCCCCAACCCTCTATCTTCTCATCTGTGAAATGACATTTCCCATTCAGACCAGGCTCCTTCTGAGAGACCTTTGTAGACTCATGTGCTGCCTGACACCGCCATCTAGTGGGAACCTTGGGAAATCATTTCACAAGATCATCCCCTGCAGCTAGTCTAACTCATCAACCTGGGAGGCAGGGACGCCCATTCTCTCTGCTTGGTCCCTCAGTGATTGTGTCTCTTAAATTGAGGTTCTTTGCTCCTAGCCTTTCCACTGCCATGCACATGAACACAATTGCCTGCATGGGAATTGGGTTCTATAACCTGCAATCTATTCTCATTTACCAGCCTCTGTGGAACCTCATTGAACACCCATGAACATAGGATGGCAATACAGTCAAAACATGGCATTACTCTGGATCCCTCACTGTCTATTTTGAATGATTTTCAGACCCCTCATATTCTTCCCCAGTGATTTTGGGAATTGTTGTCAATGCCAGTTGACAACTCCAGTCATCTTGGTCACTATAATGTCTACCATGTTTGCTTTAAAAACAAATGAAATAAAAAATCTCTATTTTAGCTCACTGGGCTGATGTGTCCTTTTGTAGTTCATGAATATCTTATCCTGCCCTATGCTTAATGAGCTACCAAAGCCATATGAGATATTGGAGGCACTGGTATCTATGCTGAAAAGGTCACCATCCGATATCCCCTAATAAGTGAGCTACTGGTGACATTGTCAAGGATATTTGCTGAAGTGGATATTACCAGGACAACACCCCTCTGCATGTCTCCTCACCACAGCTGTTGTCATCAATGAAACTCTACATATCCAATGTCCTATGAAGACATCAGGAGACAACATTCCTGCTCTACAGCCAAAATTTTGGAAAAATATTCCTAATGGAGAAAACTATGTCTATTTCCAGTTCTACTTGTTTGTTTCTATACCCCAACTTCTACTCACTTCTTTTCAACCCTGGGGCCAGAATAGCAAATACCTCTGCTAGCAACCCTGGGCACAGTTTCACAAAAATAATTTGTGATTCTTTCATCCCCCAAAACTTCAATTAGAGCAAAGTCAGCTATGAGACTTGGTAGGAGAAGAAGTGGAGGGTCATGCCTTAGTGGTCTGTTCCTCACTGATCTGGACTCATGATACTATTCTCCATGGATTTCTAAAACTAGGTAATTCCTTGAACAACATTTACTTCAGCCTGGACCCCAATTGAAGGAGGAGGGGAGAGAAGAGTTGACAGAAGGGACAAAAGATATAGAGGATATAATCAAAATTCCATGAAAAGTAGAAAGTATCCACATTTTCAGGTCATTTGGTATCTTTTAACATGAGTCCTGTTTCTTTTATGTAATGTAGAATTAAAATAATTGTTGACCGACTTGGTGTCTGTTCATTTCTGCCAGGGGTGAAACAGAGGGAAGGAGTGTTTTTGTTTTGTGTCTATTTTTGGTAGTGCATTTTGCAAGGTTGCTGTTGTCAGCATAAATCCCAAGGATTGTTTATTCTCTCATGTCAGCTCAAGATTTTACCATCCTTCTCTGAGAAACTGGGCCTGTCTTCTCCACCCATCACTTGGAAAAGAACCTAGAGGAAGGAGAGGGTTGAAAGGCTTTCCAGAGTCTGAACCTTAACTGCCCTGAGAGGAGGCAAATGGCCCAGGTACATAGAGAGCAGAAAGCTTGGCTTTAGCTCTTGAATTGCCATCCCTGCATTGAACACTGTTCAATTCCATTAGCAAACTCTCATTGCCTCCCTACTGTGTTGTCAGGGCATGTGTTGGGTGCAAGAAATCTACAGGTTAGCAGACAATGTCATGGTCATGGGGACATACCCAAAGACTAATCCAGATGTAATATACAAGACCAAAGGAACAATAAAGGAGGAAGCTATTCAGTAGTTGAGAGGAGAGGTGGACTAAACAGAAGGGGGAAGGACAAACTCTAAAAAGAGGAAGTCCTACAGAGGCATTTAAAACTAATGTGAGTCTAAAATCCTACAGTGTTGGAAATAAAGTTTGGGGAAGCTCACTGTACCAAGGAAGTAGTGGGGTCTTGATTCTGCCACCAGTTTCTTTTCTTTTCTTTTAAGATTTTATTTATTTGAGAGAGAGAAGGAGAGAGAGAGAGCATGAGAGGGGGAATGGTCAGAGGGAGAAGCAGGCTCCCCACCGAACAGGGAGCCCAATGCTGGACTTGATCCCGGGACTCCAGGATCATGACCTGAGCCGAATCTGCCACCAGTTTCTGGGCAACATCAGACAAGTTTTTCTACCTCCAACTCAGATGGCCTGATTTGCATTGCCCCCAAGTTCCTGTAAGAAAGGAAGAGCCCACGTGGCCATGAAGGAATAATTTTTTATAAGACACAAACATGGCATAAGAATAATATGTTCTCATTGTACAATTTGGATAATACAAGGAACTAGAATAAAAAGTGTGCATTTGCAGAGCCTGGAAATTGGCTCTCCTCATTCACCAATAGATTGAGTGTCTGGTATATACTAAATTCTATACCGAGTGCATAAGATAAAAATGAGTGAGATGCAGCTCCTGTTCTTAAAGAGTTCATAATGACCCAATGTAGTCATGCTTCCTTTTCTCCAGAATATCCAACTCCAGCATTCCTTTTTTTGACTAGAGCTCATTTCTTCCAGTTCTCCCAATGTATGCACTGACTGATCCACCCTGACCACACCCACCACACATCTCCCAGTTTACCCAGCTTCCTGACCTCTTTTACCTCTATCTGCCTTGGAATCCATTCTCACCAACCCCCTCAAATCCCTAGTGCCCTTGACTTTTGATCTGTCTACTCTGCCAGTTCCAGTTTTGATTCAACTCATGCTTCCTTCCATCTTCTGAAGAAATACTCATTAAGGTCATTAAGCACCTACCTTGGGCTCTAGATTCTGAGGATATATCAGTAAGGAACAAAATTCCTTGTGGGGCTTAGCACTTAGTTCTATTTTCACATAAGGAGTAAATATATAAAAAAATAGTAAATGTAGACTATAATGTCATGTAGTGATAAGGGCCACATACACATGGTAATAAGGGTGGTCAGGGAAGGATTCTTTGACCTAAATGAAGTAAGAGTGAGGCAGGATATTATCTTGGAAGAAGAGGCCCTGAGGTGGGAAACAGGGTTGGTGTGTTCAAGAGATGGCAAGATGAGTGTGGCTGGTTGAGATGATTGACAGAGTGGTAGGAAGTAGAAGTTGGGGGCCAGCTCAGATAAGGCCATGAAAGCCATGTTGGACTTCTAAATGTGATGGGAAGCCATTGAGGAGGGAATGTTTGAGTAGGACAGTGACAGAATCAGTGGAACCAGCCAGGTGCTATTGCAGGAATCCTGGGGAGAAGTATTGGTGGCTTATACCAGGATGATGGCAGCCATTAGAAGTGATAAGTAGTACTCAGGCGCCAGATATAGATTCATAGGCAGAACTGACAAGACTCACTGATGGGTTGGATATGACTCATTAGAGAATGGTGACAAGACAGACTTGGAGATGACTCCAGGTGAAAAGAGTTGTCATGAGAGGAATCATGGGAGAAAGAGTAGGTTGGCAGAGGGTGAAGAGGGAATCAAAAGTTGTTCCTTGGGGCGCCTGGGTGGCTCAGTTGGTTAAGCGACTGCCTTTGGCTCAGGTCATGATCCTGGAGTCCCGGGATCGAGTCCCGCATCGGGCTCCCTGCTCGGCAGGGAGTCTGCTTCTCCCTCTGACCCTCCTCCCTCTCATTCTCTCTGTCTCAAATAAATAAATAAAATCTTTAAAAAAAAAAAAAAGTTGTTCCTTTAACAGGTTTGAGATGTCTATTGGATAGCCAAGTAAAGATATTGAGTAAGCAGTCTGACAGACAATATGAAGTCATCAGATTACCAATGTTTAAAGCCAAAATGCTGGGTGAGATCATCTAAGGAGTTGGGTGTACATAGAGAAGAGATCCAAGGAGGGAGCCCTGGAGATACCCTGACATCTAAAGGTCTAGAAGGGTGGAAGAAACAACTAAAGAGACTGAGACAAGTAGCCAGAGAAGTAGAAGGAAAACCAGATGAACCCAATGTCCTGGAAGCAAAGAAGAAACTTGTGATAAAGGAAAACTTTGATTTTCTCCATACCGGCTTGGCAGCCACTAAGATCATATATCAACCCACAGAGCCAGGGAGCTTCCTCATCCCATGTATTGATGTTTTCCTGCCCTAAGTGAGCCATAACACTAGGGAGTTCTCCCCTCAGTCTTCACTGGGTAGCGTTATTGACCAGGCCACATATTCCTTCCACTTTCTCCATCCTCAACCCCTTCACATCCCTCACATAACCTGTTCCTTCAGTAGAAAGGAAGAAGCTGACCCACTTTTCTTCACTTCTTTCCCTTTTCCATCAGAGGAAGAGATTGGTACTTTCCTAGTTTTCTTCTCTTGGCCTTCCCCCATTTGCCACCTTGATTCTCAGACTCTTAGTTACTAAAATCCTGGACAGAGTACCACCTTGCCTTCAACCAGTTGCCCAGTCCCAGCCTTGGAAACAAATACTGGTTTACCCCTAATGAGGACAGTCTATCTCCCTCACTCTAAATTTACCTTCCACCAGTAGCATCTTTAAAACTCAGAGCATAGTGTTTCCCTGTTCAGAAACCTTCAGAGGCTCCTTCAGAAGAAAGTTCACATTTAATACAGGGTGTTCAGATAAGGTCCTGCTGCAGTCTGACTCCCTAGTTCTCCATCCCTGCCTTATCTCCTGCTGTGCATGAGTGCCCCATTACATAAGGGGAACATAACCCTCCCTGAAACTACCATGTACTTTCTTGACCACAGGCCAAGTTAATCCCTATGTCTGGATTTTACCATGAAGGCTTCAAGATGTCAGCTCAATTATCATCACTTTCGATCTGCTCCCAAAATAAATCTCAGCCTCACTAGGTCCTAAAAAGGGGTGGGCATAGTGGCTTTCAAATACAGTGAATTTCCCTTCCCATTGCACAGTTATATATTCTCATCTTTGTAGATTTAGAAAAGTCAATTTGTACTGAAACGAATTATCCATAACCACAAAGGGCTTTAGCACACTTTTAAGTTCACAGCCTTCCCTGGTAGGAATCCAAAAATCCAAAATCACACACACCTGGCCTGATAACTGTTTTCCTGTTCTCTCAGGAGACGCATCGGTCAGTGCATACATTTACCCAGGCAAATCCTGTTCTGCTTCTACAACCTGGCCTGGGCTTCTCATATTCCTACAACCAACTACCACACACAAAAAAATAATAACCCAGCTCTTTCTCCAAAACACACAGTTCTCAGGAGTTTAAAACTGAGGTAAGAGTTTTAATAGAAGTCTCAGGAAAAACAGAATGGAGAGACTGAGGATAGGACAAGAGAAAGGAAATAAAATATTTAAGAATATGTCTTTAAATTGAAAGAGCCAATCAAGTATTAAGCAAGAAAAAATTCTAAAAATACACCTAGGTATGTGCTAGTGACATTTCTGTATCTCAAGGATAGAGTTTCAAAACCTTTCAGGGATTTTATATATATATATATTACAAAGGAACAAGAATAAAAGAAGATACAAGACCTCATCAGCAATTCTGGATGCTAAAGGACAATGGAGCTCAATGCCCTCAAAAATGAGAAAGAAAATGGCTGGATATAAATTTCTAGGTGAAAATACCAAATCACATGTGAGGAAAAATAGAGTGCAAGTCCAGGCCCTGTGAGAAACATGCCAAAATGGTATTGTCGGTATAAGAAATGTTATTAGGACAAACACCTGTAAGAGACCAGAGAGCCTGAGAGGGTGGGTGAGCTGACAGACCTTGAGACTAATCTGACTCCAGATATAGGAGAGTGAGAAGGAAGAAAGGGTAGATGGAGTATCTTAGACTGCAGTGCAATTTTAGAAGACTTCAAGAGCTTTCAGGAAGTTCTGAAGTCCAAGCAGAGTCCCTGATCTCCCTGCTCATCTTAGGCTGGACACAGCCTCTGAGAAGATGCACCACAAAATTGCTGATGGATCTCAGAGGCAGTGGTAGGGACTCAGGACCCCTCTTTGCAATCAGAAATCCAAGGAGTATCCACAGATGTGTTCAGATGTGCAAGGATTATGAAAGTTTGGGGATCCACTCACATGAAGAATGTACTTTACAGAAAGGAATTCAAAAAAGATGAAGTAAAAATGAGAAATAGTAGGAGATAAGTACATCCCAGAACTGGCAAAAGAAGCTAAATAATTATGAAAAGGAAGCCCATGTAACCTCAGTGCCTGGCCCAGGATCCTTTAAGTGACATAGATGATAAAGCATTGTACTTCCCTTTTATTAAGGGTTTAATTATACCACTTCAGATTCTGCTACAAATAAAAGCTAAAGGATCATAATCATATAAATAAATCAATTTCTGAAAACTGAAACTCAGTCAGTAGAAAGAACACAGAAAGAGTAATTTTAAAGGACCGAACAAAAATGTTGTGAACCTTGACAAAGTGAAAAGGACAGCATAGCAAGTCAGGAGGTGGGGGGGGGAGGGAGGCAGAAAGAAGTATAAGCTTACTCATTTTCTCACCTTTCATAACATAGGTATGTCTATATGTGAGCAGTCAGCACTACTCTAGTACTTAAGATGATATACAGATAACTATCAGAGGTAATCTCAGAACTTTAAGTGGTTCTCCTTGGAAAATAAGGAGTTTTTGTTTTAGATTCCTTAGTAGTTTCTACATAGACCATCATGTCATCTACAAGTAGGAACAATTTTATTTCTTTTCATATCTGTATGCAATTTCCTTTTCTTTATTACATGGACTAGAAACTATGCTAAATAAGAATAGTGGGAAAGGACATTCTTGCCTTGGTTTTAAGGAAAAAGCACTCTATCTTTCACCACTAAATATAATCTTATCTATAGTTTTTTTTTTTCATAGATGCTCTTCAGGTTGAGGAAGTTCCTTTTGTTTCCTATTTTTCTGAGAGTGTTTATTTTTTTAATTAAAAAAAATTTTATTATGTTCAGTTAGCCAACATATAATACATCATTACTTTTTGATGGGTAGAGTGTTTATTAATATAAAAACCTTAGCACTTTTCATATCCCTTCACCTTCCCCATTTATATAAATTGTCTTAAATATTTTTTCTACATATTTTGAGAACCCTATCAGACAATGTTGTAATTTTTACTTCAAATAATTTAGAAAACTCAAGAGAGGGAGAATGTACTAAATTTATTCATATTTTTTCCTCCTTCCTGATGTTCCAAGATTTCTTCTTCTATCATTTGTTTTCTGTTTAGAAAACTTCCTTTAGCCATTCTTTTGGGTAGATCTGTTGATCTAACAAAAAACTTTTGGGTAGATTTGTTGATCTAACAAAAAACTTAGTTTTCCTTCATCTAAGGATGTCTTGATTTCCCCTCCACTCCTGAAAAATATTTTTGCTGGATATAGAATTCTCAGATGACAGTTTGGACAGTTTGGTGTTTCTTTTTTATTTTTATTTTTTTCTAGACTTGAAAAAATTGTGCCACCTCCTTCTGGCCTCCATAGTTGTTGATGAGAACTTACCATTCAAATTGTTCCTCCCCTGTAAGTTAGTATCCTTTCTCTCTCAGTGCTTTCAAGGTTTGGTGTTTTGTTTTGTGTTTTTTTTGGTCTTTAGTTTTCAGAAGCTTGACTATATATGTCTTGGTGTAGATTTTTGTCCATTTGGGTTTATCTGTTTAAAGTTTGCTCAACTTCTTGAATCTGTAGTTTTGTCCTTTGCCAAATTTGGGGAGATTTTAGCCAATATTTTTTCACATGTATTTTTGGCCTCACCTTTTTCTCTCCTTTTGGGACACAAATGATATAAATGTTAGATTTTTTTTTCATACTTCCACAAGTCTGAGGCATTTTTCATTATTTTCAGTCTATTTCCTGCTGTTTAGTTTGCATAATTTTATTATTGTACCTTAAACTTCACTATTTTTTCCTCTATCCCCTCCATTTTGCTGTTGGGCCCATTTCTTGAATTTTTTATTTAACTTTTTTATTTTTTAGTTCTAAAATTTCTATTTGATTCTTCTTTGTATCTTCTATTTCTTTGTCAAAACTCATTTATTTCATTTTTTTCAGACATGTTCATAATTGCTCATTGATTCTTCTTCTGCCTTTTTCCCTTTTTTATTATAAAATACATAAGGCATAAAATACACCATGTTAACCATTTTTTAAAAGATTTATTTATTTATTTTAAAGATCTTATTTATTTATTTGTTTGTTTGTTTGTTTGTTTATTATTTGTCAGAGAGAGCACAAGCAGGGGAGTGGCAGGCAGAGGGAGAAACAGGCTCCCCACTGAGCAAGGAGCCCGATGTGGACACGATCCCAGGACCCTGGGATCAAGACTTGAGCCGAAAGCAGATGTTTAACCAACTGAGCCACTCAGGCATCCCCACCATAATGTTTTTAAGAGCAGCTGTACCATTTTGTGTTTCTGCCAACAGTGCACAAGGATTATAGTGTTTCCACACCTCGCCACTATTTTTTTCCTCCCATGGGTTAGAAGTGGTATCTCATTGTGTTTTTGATTTGCATTTCCCTAATGATTAGTCATGTTTAGCATCTTGTCGTTTGCTTTTTGGCCGTTCATATATTTTCTTTGGAGAAATACCTATTCAAGACTTTTGCCCATTTTTTTTAAAGGTTTTATTTATTTATTTGACAGAGAGAGACACAGCGAGAGAGGGAACACAAGCAGGGGGAGTGGGAGAGGGAGAAGCAGGCTTCCCACTGAGCAGGGAGCCTGATGCGGGGCTTGATCTCAGGACCCTGGGGTCATGACCTGAGCCGAAGACAGATGCTTAAAGACTGAGCCACCCAGGCGCCCCGCCTTTTGCCCATTTTTTAACTGAGTTGTTTGTTTTTTGTTGATTCATTTTTATGATGACTATTTAAAACTGTCCAATAACTAACATCTGTCATTTTGGTATCACATCTATTGTCCTTTTCATTCAGTTTGAGATCTTGGTTCTTGATATGAGTGATTTTTTTTTTTACTGAAACTTGGACATTTTGGGTATTGGGTCAGAATCTGGATCTTATTCAAACCTTCTATTCTAGCTGGTTTCCCTCTGAAATTGCTCTGATAGGGGAAAGGGAGTGCCAGCTTTTTACTGCCAGGTGGGGGTAGAAATCCAGGTTTCCCATTTGGCCTCCATTTACACTTAAGAGGGAGGGTTCCTTGTTTCTGACAGGCAGGGATGGGAGTTCTGGCTCCCTACCAGGTCTTACTGATTGCTTCATAAGTGCTCCCCAAATGGCCTCCACTGACACCACAGGGGTGGAGGGTGGCCTCATTACTTACTACTGAGCAGTTGTGAAAGCCCCAACCCTCTACTAGGCCTCCTCTAACAACAACAACATGGTAGGGTGGGGATTTTTGATGCCTAGCAAGACTTCCCACTCAGGCTTTGCTAGCATGGGTGGGGTGAGGCCACAGTTTTTTCTGTGAAATTTGGTAGAGTGGTTGTTGCTTAAAAATTGTTATTCTTGCTAGGCTTTCCCTTCCCTGGTTCTATGGCTAGAGAAGACATGATATTGGGACATTTTTTATCTGTACCCATTGGCTTTTTGGTTTCTGGAGTATACAGCTTCAAATCTGGGAGATAGACTGACTACACACACACACACACACACACACCCCTACCTTCTTTCACCTTTCAGAGCAAGGGATAGGAGAAAGTATATTTAACCATCATCCACTCAATCTATTCTATCAGAAGTCTAAATTACTGGTTCATTTAGAAAGTAGTTGTAAACCTATTCAGATTTTCTATTTTCTTTCTCTCCCTTCCCCCAGTTATTTAACATAATGTTATATTAGTTTCAGGTGTTATATATTTTTTTCTTTTAGTTGATTTCAATGACTTGTTTTTCTAGGGCATTGTCTAAGATTTCAAACTCATTGGCATGGAATTGTTCAGAGCATTCTTTCTTTTCAAAGTTCTCTAATATATCTATGGTTACATTTCTTTTCTTGTTAATCATTATCGTTGTTTGTTCTTCTCTCTCTCTTTCCCCCAGTCCTCCCCCCGCCAACCTCCTTTCATTATATTTGGCAAAAGTTTGTGATAGTTGTCTTTTCAGAAGATCAGATTTTAGGTTTGGTAATGCTCTGCTATACTTTTTGTTTTATGAGTGAATTAGTTATTGCTGCCATAATATTTCATAACAAGCCAAAACTCAGAATTTAAACAAGCATTTACTTCTTATTAGAGAATGTATGAGTCAGCTGCTCTAAGCTGGACTAGGCTGAAATCCAGTCTCTATGCTCCAAGTTGCAGTTTCGGTTCAGGTCATATCCTCCTTGGACTGGACCAGCAGCTGCCCAGGAATGTTCTTCTCATGGTGAAAGCCAGGCATACAAGAAACCAAACTAAATTGGGCAAACATATGTAAGTCTCCTGTTCCTATCAAATTTTCTAACATTCCGTTGGCTAAATAAATTTTGATGGTGAAGCCCCTTTTCAGTTGGGGCAAGGAAGTATATTCAGCCTGATAACTTTGTAGTATTCTCCCATTGTGCATAAAGGGTGAGGACGTATAATCTTATTACAGGAAAGTGAAGAACTGAGACCAATAATTCAATCTACCGCAATTAATTGCTGAACTTATCTTTATTATCCCCCATTTAATTACTTTGGACTCTGTTCTCTTTCTAATTTGAGTTGGATGATTAACTCATAAATTGACTTCTTTGAGAATGAAGCTGTAGGTTTCTCTAAAGGTACTCCTTTAGCTCTACCCCATGAGTTTTGATATGTAGATTTTCATTATTATTCAGCTGAAATATTTCCTAATGTCCCTTGCATTATTGTCTTTGACCCAGACTACTTCACAGTGTGGTTTTTAAATTTCTAAATATTTTTATATAATCTCTTTGCTATTGCTTTCTACCTTAATTGTATTGTAGTCAGGTAATATAATCTAATGTTGATTATTTTAGCATTTGGAGACTTGTTTTGTGACCTAATATGTGACTAATTTTCATAAATGTTCCATTCATGTTTGAGTGAAACTTATATTTCTTTTTTTTTTAAAGATTTTATTTATTTATTTGACAGAGAGCGAGAGAGAGCGCGAGAGAGGGAACGCAAGCAGGGGGAGTGGGAGAGGGAGAAGCAGGCTTCCCGCTGAGCAGGGAGCCCAATGCGGGGCTCGATCCCAGGACCCCGGGATCATGACCCGAGCCGAAGGCAGACGCTTAACGACTGAGCCACCCAGGTGCCCCGAAACTTATATTTCTTAATTTGGGAGTTAGGGTTAAACATATGTTCAATATATCACAATTGTTACACTATTAACATCGCCTAAGCATGTTTTCACTTTGCTTGATCTGTCAATACTAAATTATGTGAAAAATTCCCTCCTATTGTAGATTTTGACATTTTTCTTGTAGTTCTCTGAATTCTTTGCATTGTATATTTTGAGGCTATGTTTCAGGTATATAATTTTGGAAACACCGTATCTTCCTTATGAATTGAAATTTGATCATTATAAAGTGACCCTCCTTAAAGCAAAAAGTGTTTCTAGAGATAAAGTCTTTATCTCATTTTGAGATACCTATACTAGTTTTGTTTTGGTTAGTATTTGCCTGGTATCTTTTTCAGTTCTTTAATGTGTGACCTTTGTTTTCTTTTTTTTTTTATTCTTATGTTAATCCCCATACATTACATCATTAGTTTTAGATGTAGTGTTCCATGATTCATTGTGCATAACACCCAGTGCTCCATGCAGAACATGCCCTCCTCAATACCCATCACCAGGCTAACCCATCCTCCCACCCCTCTAGAACCCTCAGTTTGTTTTTCAGAGTCCATCGTCTCTCATGGTTCGTCTACCCCTCCGATTCCCCCCCTTCATTCTTCCCCTCCTGCTATCTTCTTCTTCTTTTTTTTTTTCTTAACATATATTGCATTATTTGTTTCAGAGGTACAGATCTGAGATTCAACAGTCTTGCACAATTCACAGCGCTTACCAGAGCACATACCCTCCCCAGTGTCTATCACCCAGTCACCCCATCCCTCCCACCCCACCCCCCACTCCAGCAACCCTCAGTTTGTTTCCTGAGATTAAGAATTCCTCATATCAGTGAGGTCATATGATACATGTGACCTTTTTTTCTTTGTGCTTGAAATATGTCTCTTATGAATTTGCCTACAGCTAATTTTTTAAAATATAATCTAATTAGACAATCTGATCTTTCAAATGTCTTTAGCCCCTTCATCTTGTGTTTTATGCTACAAGATTTCAAAGGTTATAAAACATACATTTTCCCCATGTTTTAACATCTTTGAAATTAGAATATTTCTAATTGATGTTGTAATTAGCTTTTATTTCTTAGCATGTAAAACCTAGGTGTATCTTACAAGTTATGTCATCTTAGATTCTATGAAATGATATTTACTCTTTTATTTCCTGTTTCTCTCCTCTCCCCCTTCTATCTTTATCAACTTATTAAAGGTTTTGAATTTCCTTTTTTCACCTATATTTTTTAGGAGTTACACATTCTATCTGTATCATTTGTGTAATTTCTCCTAAAATTGTAACAAACACACCTGAAGTAAATTCTAAAACTAATCAATGTCTTAGGTTGGATCTCCCAAAAGTAGTCCTTGAAACCAGACCTTGGGCCACAGGCATTTGGAGAGTGACATCAGGAAGACAAACAAGGGAATAAGAAAGTGATCCAGGAAAAGAGAAAAGACAATACAGGGAAATACTCACAACTAGGTTATTTTTGTGGGTAACAAGAGCTCAAACCCTCTGAACAACCAAGTGAAATTTGACTCAGAACTGTCCTGCCAAGAGATAAGGAGGTTGGGCATTTATCTACTGACTCTCTCAATGGGTGAAAAATTATCTCTGAACTTCCAGTCAGAGAAAGGTCTATAGTGCAGGAAAAAGATATCAAGCATGGAAGAGGGACTGGTTTGAAAACAGTCTCCTGCAGCTATCCATGAACTTGGGTAGGCAGAGAGGATATGGGTGGAATATCAACAGTGTCTACTACAATCAGTATTCCTAAACTCTTTCTGCTCTTTGCCATGAACTTGAACTTTTCATTCCCATCCTCTAGCCTACTTTAGGTGTTCTCAGTATATATTTACATTACATTACATTACATTGCATTTACATTACATTAGTTACATGTATACCTCTACAAATAGTGATTTTTTAAAAAGATTTATTGATTTATTTTAGAGAGAGAGTGCATGCGCATGTGCTGAGCCAGGGGGGGCAGCAGCACAGAGGGAAAGAGAAACCCAAGCAAACTTTATGCTGTACATGGAACTCGAGTTGGGACTTGATTTCGGAATCCTGATATCATGCTCCAAGCCAAAATCAAGAGTCGGGCACTCAACTGACTGCACCACCCAGATACCCAAAAAAAGTAGTGATTATTAAACAACCAATGATTACTTTGATTTACCCATATATTTATCAATTTCCTTGACCATCTTTTGTTCTTGAACCTCACTTCTTTGTGGGTTAATTTCTTCCTTGAGTGTAAGTTTTCTTCACCATCTGAATTGTTTGGTTCCTAGATTTGGATAATGAATTTTGATATTGAGATTGAAAAGTACACCATGTTATGCAAATCTTTTTTATTCCTGAACTTCAGATTGCAAATAGCAAGAGTGTTCATAGAGAGTAGCTCAGCAGTGTTTTTTCAGTAAGTGTTATGGAGTTTAGTTTTGGTTTTTTTTTTCTGAAAATAAGTTTTGTTTCCCCATTTCTGAAAAACAGCTGGACTGGGTATAAAATTATAGGTTCATTATTACTTTCAGTACTATAAAGATAATATTCAAGTGCTGTTGATTAGAAGCCTGCTATTTATCAAAAGTTGTTATCATTCCACTTTAGTAATATGTCATTTTTCTATTGTTTTTAACATAATCTCAGGATTTTATTTTTCTCATAATAAATCAAAAGACGGAGCTTTAGAACTGATCTCTTGGCCCCTTCTCTTCTTAAATATTCCCATTTCAAAATCCTTGCACTTCTGAATAGCAGAATTATCTTCCATCTGCTCTTGGGCTTAATGTATTCAAACCTCAGCATAATCATCTTTGTGGCTTTAGCTTTTTTCCTGGAAAATTGACTTAGTCTGCCGACCATAGCCACTCTGCTTCCTTTCATAATGCCACTTCCTTTAGGCATACAGAGAATCCTTGCTCTTCTTTTACTGTATCACTCTGGGGTTGGTGCTTGCCATACTTCTCATGCAAAGTTCACTGGGTTTTAGGTACACTCATCATGTTTGCAGGACTGCTATTGGCACAGAAAGCTCTGCTTGTTCTAAGATGTTCTCTTTGTCTTTGCTGTTCTTCTGCACTTCAATATGTCTAAATGTGTATGTATTTTATTTATGACATTCAGGATTGTTGTGCTCATAGAGCCAGTTAAAGAAAATAAGCAGAATGTGCCTGGATTCTGCCAAAACCTTATGCCCCAAAGACACAGGAAAAAATGAAAAGACAGAGTTCAGTCAGGTAGTAATGAGATTAGTGAATAAAATCATCTGCAGTTTGGTTGGAGGCTATGGAATTTAGATGATCAAATCAGGTAATCAAAACTGAAAGAGGTTACAAAAAGTGTGATTGTATATTTGAAACAAGAGGTAACAATCCCACCTGAAGGATATAGACTCTCCTATAATTTCAAAATTACTAAAACTGGATTTAGTATGTCAATCTATGATGCAAGAAGAATCATACTGGGCATAGGCAGCTGCAGGCTTGGCATCACTGTACAAATGTGTCTGTCCAATAAGCAACCCAACTTGCCTCAGGGGACAATCATTCTCATCATGAATCTAAAGTTCCAGTAAAGCTTAGTGGATTGTGTCTCTTAACCCCAGAGATATAGAAATTATATAGTATATCAAACCCATGGCATTATTTTGTGTTACATTCAAAATAATCTCTGTGGTATTTAAAATACTTGTAAACTATAATTGAATCTGGCATATTAAAGTATATGACAAATTGGTCTGTGATTCCAAATTAAATGCTTGATTGTAGTTGAATGGTATAAGAGGAAGTGACTCAGTTCATAAAGAGTATGGAGTGGTTAAGAGAACTTACATTAAAGAGTTGTTTAATAATATGGGAAATATTAGCTTATTGGGTCTTGGGTTTGTTAAATGTAGATATTCTCAGTTCTTAAAGAAAATTGAACATATAAAATTTATAAATAAAGTATTTAAAGGCAATTTGTCTGTTCAATGCAAGTTTATTTAACATTAATCAAAATCAAATTCCCTTAAGTACTCATCCCAATTTATGTTGCAGGTTCCATGAAAATTATTTCTATTTTATATAAAGTTTACTGGAATTAAAATACTATACTAAAATTTATAAGACATTTAGAGGGTTAGACAATGGACTAGGCTTTTAAATTTATAATTTTAATAAGTTTAAAAAATTAAACCCAAATGAAAATAACCTTCTCTGTGCATAAAAGCTGTCCTTGGACATCAAAAATCTCACATTAAAACTGAATGTAAGGCTTCACATTTTTAATCAATGTAATCCTTGCTCATTCTCTCTAATCACACCTTCCGAAATTCTTGTTGGGTATTCATTGGAACTTTTACTCTGTCTTTTGACTCTCTCCCTCCCACTCCCTTGCCCTGTCTCTGGCTTCTTTATCTAGAATACAGCACAAACATGTAACTTTTTAAATTATCTCTTCCAGTCTACAATTTTAGTTTCATCTGGATCTAGTGTGCTCTTTATCCACTAGGAAGGGTTTCTTAATTTCAGTGACTTTATTTATCATTCCACATCAGAGTCACACTGCCTTCCTTGTTCTCAAAGTTTGTCCAACCCCCAGTTACTTTACTGGAGCTCCCTGGGCTGGCCGGAGGCCTGGGATTGATTCTATTTCTTTCACATTGCACATGCCATGGGTGTCTGCACCAAGTTGCCCTTCTACTTCCAGACAGAGGATCTGGCTTCCTGAGTGGCATCAAAGGATGACTGAGTGGCATCAAAGGATGAATAATGCTGGGGGAACTGGCTTGCTCAGTTGGTGGAACATGTAACTCTTGATCTTGGGGTTGTGAGTTTGAGTCCCATGTTAGGTGTAGAGATTACTTAAAAATCTTTTAAAAAAATGAATAATATAACACTTGTGGATTAACTCTCCATGGAAAGGAATTTGAGCAATGGGAAATGGAATACAGGAAGTAGCTGGGCAGATAAAGTCTTCCTTCCTACCTTCCTTCCTTCCAATGAGAGGTGGTGTTTCTTTTTGAAAACTTTCTAGCAAAGTCCTGTGTGCTGAACAAAATGTCTGCTAAGTGACCAAGTGCCTCTTTATGGCTTCTCAAGAAACGGTGGCCAGCACTGTGATGCATCACATCACATTGCTTCACATCTTTTCTTGCCCTACCTCCTCTATTATTTCTTGCCTTTATCTCAATGGGCTTTATCTCCTGAACAATATCAGCACCCTAATCCTTGCCTCAGGTTTTGCTTTCTAGAGACCCTCAGATAAGAGGGTCTTTAAAACTTTTTATTCTTTTTGAGAATCCCAGTCCTTCCTCATGCTTTTAAAAAGTCTATTCTTTGTTTTTAATATATCTACCAGCCAGAGACTATAAAATATGTTTTAAAAAACTGTCTTCAATTGTTGGGAATCTAATCCTGCTCTTCATATTGCTAACTTTCACTCACAGTGGATTATTTCCTTGTTTGTTCTGTGATTTTTTTTGGATTGTGAGTTTATCTTCAGCAGGACTATTTTGAAGGAAACCCTGAGAATACTTACCTGAGGGTTTGTCCCTCCAGAGAGGACCTGTATTCATTTTGTCACAGATATTATCAGCTTGGGAGTTCTCAGCCATGAAAGTGGTATAAATGCCAAACTTTGCCATTCAGGAGGGCAGGTCCCCTGGGAGAGGTTTTCCCTTTATCCAGATAAAAGTGAAGACAGGTAAGTTCCTCAATAATATCTTCTTTGCTGATGGTTTGACTTTTAGCTCCCACCCATTTTCTGAAGGTATAGTAGCTCTTTGACAGTTCTCATCTTTATGTGCAAAAGCTTCAAATTCTCTGGGGATAGATGTAGTGTGAACTCAAGACCACTTCTCTGGTTTTTACGTTCCTTCATTTTTGTCCATAGGGTTTATATCATTTTCTTTTAAGCTCAGCTATGCATTCAGAAGACTATTTTCTATATTTCATCATACTTTTATGGTATTTTATAATGGAACG
Organism: Neomonachus schauinslandi; assembly: GCF_002201575.2. Classification (NCBI taxonomy): domain Eukaryota; kingdom Metazoa; phylum Chordata; class Mammalia; order Carnivora; family Phocidae; genus Neomonachus; species Neomonachus schauinslandi. The sequence continues at coordinate 109,840,991 of NC_058410.1, forward strand.
TTTTTGGGGGGTTAACTAATCTGCTCTACTGCTAGAAATGTAAGATGTGGTCTGTATTTTTCGAGAGAGAGAGCACATGCCCACATGAGGGGCGGGGCAGGGGCAGAGGGAGAGAGAGAGAGAGTGTCTTAAGCAGTTTTTACAACCAGTGTGGAGCCCAACACGGGGTTCCATATCAGGACCCTAACATCATGACCTGAGCCAAAATCAAGAGTCAGATGCTTAACCAACTGAGACAACCAGGTGCCCCTGGTCTGTCTTTAATATAATAACTAAAATGGCCTGAGCTATTTCTATTTGTCAAGCACTATTATAAACACATTAAATGAATTAACTCCTTTATCCTCTCAACAACTAGGTGAGATAGGTACTATTATTTCCAGTTTGTATCCTCCAAGAAGATGCCAAGACCAGAGTAAATGTGCAAGAATTTTTTTTTTTTTAAGGAAGATTCCTGTGAAAAAGAAAATGGGGGATGTGGGGTAAAAGTTGGGGGAATCATTAAACCATAGTCAAAGTCTAAACTTGGGTAAAAAAGAAAGTGAGGGAACATGGGTTGAAATGTCTTAGACTCCAGAGCAGTCTTAGTAAGGTTTAGCAGAGCTGTTGGGGGTGTCTTTGAGCTAATGTTGGCTGACAAAGAAGTCCCATATCTCCCAGGAATGGACCTACCTTATTATCCCTGCCATATTCAGTCATTGCTAGGGAGAAGTCCATGAGCGAGATGGCCTTGTCACAGGTGCCATGATGGATTCCAAAGTGCAGCAGCTGGGGCCCTCAGCTAATCATGCTCCAGGGACTAGAAGGTCTGCTAGGTGTATTTTCATGGCCACCACACCCACTTTAGAGAGGAGGAAACAAACACAAAGAGGCTAGCTAACAGCTAACTTGCACAAGGACACACAGCTGGCACATATTGGAACCAGGATTCAAACTTAGATAGTTTAGCTCCAGGACACATCTAAGCTACATACATACATATAGGTGTGTGGGTGTGTGTGTGTGAGCTCACCTGTGTGTAGTGTGTGTGTGTATATATGTGTATATCTATATAGTGTATATATATGTGTGTGTATGTATGCATGTATATATGTGTGCCTGTGTGTGTGTGTATGTGTACACATGCAAGTGAGTGTGTATATACACACATATGGGAGATTAATTTTATTGCATTGGATCTACATGTAGAAAAAATATTAAGTTAAATGTACATATAATTTATGCATATATTTTCATAGTGAAAGTTCTATTTTTAATCAGATTCTACAAGGGGCTCTATGATGGGGCAAAAACACACTTAAAAGAAACCTTCAACAGTTGGGACCCTCAAGGGCAAAGGCCTATGAGTTTGACAGTGACATCTAAGATATGACTATTACTAGAAATCCAATGATTATTGATGCATTTCTCTCCTCAATTGAGTGAGTTACAAATTTTGTTTCTTTATTTTTCCCCTCTATTCCCTCCCATGACAGACACATCCAAGTGCCTACTCAGTATCCAGTTTTCCTTCTTCATTACTAATTGTTAGTCCCCAAAATATCAACACTAAGCTACCTATCTATCCCTACCTCCCTATGTCACTATGACCATCTGACTAACTTCTAAGTGTAAGTAAGATTATTGGGTGAACCTTTCAGGAAATCTTAAAAGGAGCTGACTCAGCGGGCTTGTGACTTGTATCATTCAGGTTCTCAGCAAAGAAACAGATGGCACACTGAAATTAGGATAACTTGGGGAGGTTTCCTATGTAACGGGACTATTGCTAAAGGTGTTGGCAGAATGTATGGAAATCATGAAGAACAGCATAGGAGCATGAGATTAGAATCAGCTGAGCTGTTATCATTGCTATATCTGAACTGGTGAGGAGAGAGTCAGGTAAGGCAGATTACCCTGAGAACAGTGACCTTCAGGTGGAGAGAAGCAGCCAGCCAGATGTGACAGCTAGGAAAGGAGTCAGGGGTAAAATATCCTAAGTTCATTCTCTCCTCATACTCTAATCTCCTGTCATGGGTCTCTATTGGCTGGACCCATCAGAAAGCCAAGAGCAAGGTGGTCACTGATGTAGCCCACACAGGCCAACCTGCTGAAATGGAATAGATGGAACAGGAGAAGGGCAGAGAATTGATATGAATTAGAATATATGGGCAAAATCAAGCAAATGCACTTTTCCCCTTCCTTTTTCTTTCTCCTTTGGTATACAGATGTGATGGCTGGAGCAGCACTGGCCATTTTGCAACCTTTGGGCAACCTTAAAGAGGGAAGCAATCTTCTAAGGATACTAGAATGGAAATACAGAAGAGGCCTGAGCATTAATAACAGGGAGCAACTACAATCAGTCCTGAAATTCCACCCCAGATCTTGTTTTATGTTAGAAAAATATAAACCTTTGTCTTAAGTCACTGTTCTTCAGATTGCTTATATTTGTAGCTAAATACAATTCTCAATGCTATACCTTCATAGGTATATACTCAATATATGCCTTTCTTGTCCCTCCCCTGGACTATTGTCTTTGCTTTTAGTTGACCAATAGCTTTTTGTTCCCCCTTCTTCATTCTCTGTCTTCTTGCCAGGATGAATTTTCTTAAAGAGTTCAGACATAGGGGCCCCCAACCATGGTTCTCTCTCAGGTAGGGAACCTGGTGTCTGAGGGCTTTTTTACTGTATTATGTTTTACAACATGGATTTTGTATCATATATACACATTACCTAAAATAATTGAAAATGTAGTTCTCTGAAAAAATTAAAGATCAATTTAAAATATTCCATCATGTCACTGCCCTCCACAGGATTTTCAAAAGGACATATAGAGCTCAGCTTCTCCATGTAGCCTTCTTCTAGTAATAATGTATCTTACCAGTTTGAAAATGAGCATATTTCACATTTTAATATTTCTGAAGTTGACCGATTCTTATAACTGCTGTTATCCAGGTGGAGCCATGACATAGTTGTTTTGTCTGCCCGTGCACAAACTTAGATGTCAGCCCTCATTCACATCGTCTTTAAATGGTTTGTTGGCTAAAATGTAGAAGAGTTGCAGTTGTCCAAAATGCCACCAGAAATGAGTCCTGGCTGTTGTCTGCAAACTTTTGACAGTTTCAGAAGTAAGATCAATAAAATGCCAGCATCAAAACATAGAATGAGCCTCAGCACCTTGGAAAAAAAATCCCAGAGACAATGCTGGAACACTCTTAAAAATATTACTAAAGCTCCAGATTACCCAGAGGATGATAAAGTGTGGAAAACTCTGACATCAACTCTCCATTGAAAATGATTGAAAGGACTTGGATTCTAGGGGGCGAATGTTCAGTGATATTTTAACCAATTCTTAAAAAGTTCAGATTTATTGAGGTATAATTTACATATAGTAAAATTTACCCTTTTTAGGTATACAGTTCTATGGATTGATAAAAATGTATGTCATATGTCCACTAAAATCAAGAGATAGAGTAGTTTGAAAGTTTCTTCATGCCCCTTTATAGTAAATCCCTCACCCATACCTCCAGCCCTTGGCAACCACTGATCTGTTTTCTACCTCTATTGTTTTGCCTTTTCTATAATGTCATGCACCATTTTAAGTGTAGCTTCTTTCACTTAATATTTTTGCATTTATCGGTAGTTCATTCCTTTTTACTGCTGAATAGTAAGGATTCCATAGTTTGTTTATCCATTCACAGAAGAACATCTGGATTTTTTTTTAGTGTTTGGCAATTATGAAAAAGTTATAAATGTTCAGGTATAGGTTTTTGCATGGATATATAGTTTCATTTCTCATGGGAGTAGGGTTGCTGGTCATATAGTAAGTATATATTTATAACAAGCTGCTGAATTGTTTTCAAAAATGTCTGCACCATTATACATTCCTACCAGTATTGAATGAAAGTGCTAGTCACTCTGCAACACCAGCTCTTGGTATGATCAGCTTTTTAAAACTGTAGCCATGGCATACATTTGTAGCGGTATCTCACTGTGGTTTTAATTTGCATTTCCCTAATGGTGTTGGACATCTGTTCATGGGCCTATTTGCTATCTACATATCTCCTTTGATGAAATGCATGTTCAAATTACTTTTAATTGGATTATATTCTTATTGAGTTATGAGAGTTCTTTATATATTCTAGGAATCTTTTATCATATATGTGTTTGCAAATATTATCTTAGTCTGTGGCCTTTTCATTTTCTTACAGTGTCTTTCAAAGAGCAGACTATTTAATATTTATGAAGTCCAATTTGTCAAGTTTTTTTTTCTTTTATGGCTCATGCTTTTTGTATCTTAGGAAATCTTTGCCGAACTCAAGCGCACAAAGATTTTACCTGTCCTGTAGAAGTTTTGTAGGCTTTATGTTTTTACTATTATATAGTCTATTTCAAGTTAACTTTTATATATGGTGCAAAGTATGGGTTAATGCCCAATTGTTTCATTATCATTCCTTGAAAAACTTTCTCCACTTAATTGCTTTTCAACTGTTATTGAAAATCAATAACATGTGAGTCTTTTTTCTGTTTTGTCCCACTGATCTATTTGTCTAAATTTTTGCCAATTCCGAACTATGTTGATGGCTATAGTTTTATAGTGAATCTTGAAATTAAATGGTGTAAGTCCTCCAACTTTGTTCTTGTTTTTCAAAATTATTTTGGCTATTGTCACTTTGCTCTTCCATATAAATTTTAGCATCAGCTTTTCCGTTTCTAAATAAATAAATAAATAAATAAATAAACCTGCTAAAATTTTGGGATTGGGGGATTGTGTTGAATTTAAGATACCAATTCTCCTTAAATGGATCTCTAACAATCTTCTGATTCATGAACACAGTATCTCTCTGTATTTTATTTAGGTCATCTTTTTTATTTCTCTCACCACTCTCTTATAGTTTTAAGCATAGAGCAAATATATGCAAGGTTTATCTATAAATATTTCATGAGCTTTTTTGGTGCTATTATAAATGGCATCTTTTTAAATTTCTAGTTCATTGGCAGTATATGGAAATAAAATTGATTTTTGTATATTCACCTTGTATCTTCCAACCAGGATAAATGCACTAGGAACTTATTTTTAGATTCTTTGGGGTTTTCTATATAGATAATCATGTCATCTGCAAATGGTGTTATTTCTTTCTAATTATTGTCTTTTATTTCTTCCTTGCCTTGTTGCACTGGCTAGACCCTCCAATGTAGTATTGAATAGGAGTAGTTATTTTCCTCCCTTTGTATATACAAGGTTGACAGATGATAAATCTAAGTATAAAAGAGCTCTTTTGATGAATACAGTAAAAAAAAATCAAAATAATGAGAGCATTTTGTTACGGTTAAACCATTGGCAGCTTTTGCTTTTGCAGTGGCACCTAATATAATGGTGTATTTTACCACTGATGGTGTTAGATACAATGAAATATTGCGGCCACATTGCATATTCACAGACTATGATGTGAATAGTATCTTGGAGTTACATAATGTTGAGGCCCTAATACTAGGTTATGTATTCCTAGGGGCTTCATAGTTTATACCATTACCTCTAAAATCATTTCATTTAATTGAGCACAGGGTGTGCATCTTAAGCCTGAGCCCAGTCTACTACTTGGTGTTCCCTAAGGCTAGAAATGGCTGATGAGCCAGACACATCTACTGGGTGTTGACCATGGTACATTTGATTAGGTAACTCTCAATAACTGTGAAGGGTCTGAGATTTTACCTTGCTTACAAGCTAATCAATTAGTCTGGCATAGTTTGATGGTTGCTTCCAGAAGGCACAGAATTCTTGGACAAGAGATTTTATTACTACTAGCACAGCAGGCAATATGAGCTCCATGTTTGCATTGGTTCCCCTTGCCCACTGAGTGCCATCGGACAATGCAGGGCTGGGCCCAGGTGACTGCTGAGCCCAAAACAATTTTATGTCACCCCCCCCAAGAAACCCCAAACTTAGGAAACTCTAGTTTTTAAAGGGGCTGCAAGCAAATGTGTTGAACCTTTGCCTCAAAGGGAGACATTATCTTTATTATGCTGGACACCAAATAAATGTGTGCTCTGTTATGGAGGGAGACACTATTTCCATCTTTCAAGGATGTTGGTAGGACACCAGTTAGAAGATAGTCCCGTGTACTGTCAGTGCCTTTGCTCAGATGATGAGAACCACAGAGAATTGTGTTCCAACAGTAATTCAGTCTCAGTTGTCACCTGGGAAAAGTATTTGAGTAGAGGGTAATGATGTCACTGAGTTTGTCCCCAGCTGTCATAGTCTTCCTATATGTTCAACAAACCTTTCTTCCTTGTCTAGACCCACAATTTGACTACATTTCCCAACTTCCTTTGCAGTTAAGTATGGCCATATGAATGAATGGACCAATGAAGCATGGATGGAAATGATGTTGCCATCTCTAGACATGGCCCATAAAACCTCCTCACACAATTCTCTATGCCCCCTTATTTGCCACCCTTTTCCAACACTGGTTGGATGCAGAGAAAGGCAGTGACATCCTATGATGGAAGTCAATCGGGTCTTTGAATAATTATGGAGAGCAGAGATTCTCCTCTTCCTGCCCCAATATGTATCGAATTATAACATAAATGAAAAACCAGTGACTTCTTAGCAGCTTGACAATAAAAACTCATCAGTTATAGAACCTAGCAGTACATACTCTAGCTAAATACATCAGCCTTACCTTCATGCCACCCCCAACTTAAACTCCTCCCTATTACATCAGGCCCAAGGGGATACTAGTTTACCTGTTATTTTTTAAATAGCCCTTTATTAGATGTTAACATAAGAGAGTCTTTCAAACTTATTAGCTATGAACATAGTATAATTTGTGTAATTTTTGGCAGCACATGGTGCCACCATCCAGTGGTACGGGGTGGAAGGTTGGGGGCATCTAAAGGCAAAGGGTCATTCACATCACAGAGCAGGTCTTGGTTACTAACATCACGTAGGTGGGGGAGATGAGCAGGGGGGAAATAGTGTGTGCTGCATGTATTAACAGCTTTGAGACCTCCACTGGGCCTCCCAGAAGTCCCCATTAGTGACCAAAGCTAGGTCAAGGGGACCCAAGAAACATAGGCTACATGTTCTTCCCCACAGCCCTTTTTATACTTCAGAGTCCTGCCTGCTACCTGTTTTAAGACTTTTTTTTTTTTTTTAAGAGCAGTTTTAGGTTCACAGCAAATGCAGGGGAAACTAGAATATCTTCCCGTATGCCTTCTGCCCCCTGCAACTTCCCTTATTATCACCATCTCACACCAGAGTGGTACATTTGTTACAAGTGATGAACCTACATTGATACCATAATTACCCGAAGTCCATAGTTTAAATTATAATTCACTCTTGGTGTTGTACTTTCTGTGGATTTGAACAAATGTATAATGATATGTATCCATCATTCTGGTGTCTTACAGAGTATTTTCACTGCCCTAAAATTCTTCTGTGCTCTGTCTATTCATACTTCCCCAACCCCTTCTCTGCTCCTCCCCCAATTCCTGGCAACCACTGATGGTTTTGCTTTTTCCAGAATATCATTTGGGGTTAGAATCATACCATTTGTTAGCCTTTTCAGAGTGACTTCTTTCACTTAGTAGTATATATTTAGGGTTCCTCCATATCTTTTCATGGCTTGATAACTCATTTATTTTTAGCAGTTAATAATCATCCATTGCATGGATATACCACAGTTTGTTCATCCATTCATGTACTGAAAAATTTTGGTTGCTTCCAAGTTTTGACAATTATGAATAAAGCTGCTATAAACATCCATGTGCAGGTTTTTGTGTAGACATAAGTTTTCAACCCCTTTGGGTAAGCTAAGGAACATGATCACTGGATTGTATTGTAAGAGTATGTTTGGTTTTGCAGGAACCACAAAATGGTCTTCTAAAGTGGCTGTATCATTGTACATTCCTCCCAGCAATGAATGAGTTTATTTCTCCACATCCTTGCCAGCATTTGGTGTTGTCAATGTCTTAAATTTTGACTATTATAATAGATGTTCAATAGCATTTCACTGTGGTTTTAATTTGCACTTCTCTGATGACCTATGATGTTAAACATCTTTTCATGTGTTTACTTGCCATCTGTATATCTTCTTTGGGAAGATGTCTATTAAGATTTTTGGCCCATTTTTAAATTGGGGTATGTGTTTTCTTACTGAGTTTTAGGAGTTCTTTATATATTTTGGATAACTGTTCTTTATAAGATATTTCTTTCACAAATATTTTCTCCCAGCCTGTGGCTTTTCTTCTCATTCTTTTAACATTGATTTTTGTAGAGTAGAAGTTTTTAATTTTAATGAAGTCTAGCTCATCATTATTTCTTTCATAGATCATACCTTTGGTGTTGTATCTAAGTCATCTATGGCAACCATAGTCCTACTCAAGGCCTCTTAGGCCTTGTCCTATGTTATCTTCTAGAGTTTAGTTTTACATTTTATACTTAAGTCTGTGACCACCTGTTTTTGTAAATCTGTATTTAACACAGCCACACTTATTCATGGACTTATTTTCTGTGCTGCTTTCATGCTACAGCAGCAGAGTTAGTATCAAATCAGACTGTCTGACCCACGAAACCTAAAACATTTACTCTCTGGTCCTTCACAGAAAAAGTTTGCTGATCCCTGGTGTGAAGCCTTCATTAAATTCATTGCACATATGTAGAAACTGAGGTTCTATATATTTAAATAACTGGATTTAATTTAGAACATGTCAGTGGTTGAGCCAGCTGGTCAACTAGGACTTCAAATTCCATCTAAATCTTTTTCCACTTGTCCATTCTATAGAAATTCTGTGCAGATCTCCTTAGCTGAGAGCGTTTGATTAAAAAAAAAAATAGTGTGTTGGATTCCTAACATCCTTCCTTTCCATTCTTACTCTCCCAAGAGCCAAGGTGGCCTAACCCATCTTTCCCAGAGCCCTTTGTTAAAGGAAAACTGTGAAGTGGTCTCAGTTATATGGACTCAATTTTGAAGGCAAAGGGGATGGGGCCAGTAGCCCTCAGGGGCCCTCCTGAACAAAGAGCCCAGCTGGACTGATATTTAGGAGACATGACACCCAGGGAGATTTCTCAGATTTCTGAGGCTAGTTTGGGCTTTTATATATTTACTGTGTTGCCATCAAGCCCACTATAACTTGTCACATGTGATTCCTGATGTGTTTATTTAGAAAATAGAACCCAGGAACCCCCTTGTACTCACTGTCTCCCTCTGAACTTTAAATGCCAATATTTCACCCTCATCTTTCTCATTAGCTTTTTTCTCTAGCTCACTATATCTTGCTCGCTCTCTCCTATGTGTGCCCCCCCACCTCCCTCTCCCATCCCTCCTCCTCTGAGTTCATCTGAACATTCAGTCCCTGAAGCACTCCATTTTATCCTAATCTATCAGCTCCCTTCCAGATTCCCTTCTTTCCCCACCCATCACTTCAACTACTCTATTACCCTCAACTCAGATCTTGCCCAGTTGTCCTTACATGTACCTGGCAAACCTCCAACTTTGAATCAATCCCATTGTTCACTTTCTCCCCTCCTACCACTAGCTTACTCTGAGCTTCTGGGGACAATCATAAAACCATGAGGCATGAAGCCACTACAAATTTCTCTGCTCTACCCCACCTCAGCACACGCATACCTTCTTTCAACTGCTGCTTCTCCCCTTTCCTCAGAAACAAACTATGGTACACATTTGTTGGTTGATTTCTCAGCATCCACTCCTCCTTCTCCTCCCCAAATCACCCAGCCTTTCCTTTGAGGAAATTCCCTGTCCCCATTCCCAGTGATACTGTTTGGGTGGGTTTGACCTCATTTCTGTTTCTAGGGATAGGCCCTAATGAGCCTAAGCTAATCAGCTCTGTAGTTTCTCTGGCCAGAGTGATTGGTTCATCATGGATGAGCACACCACCCAGTTTGGGCCAATGAGACACCAGGAGACAGTCGTAGGGTCTTCTGGGAAATAAGCGTTCTGTCTCTTCTGCAGGAGCCCCAGAGGAGACCTTCCCTCTCTGGGGGTTGTAGTGTGGGTATGGTGTCTCTAACTGCTGAAACACAGGGACAGGGTGGACAAGATGAATCTCAGCAACCAGGTGGAATCCTGAGCCTCTGGGTCAAACTATACCTGCATTCAGATCTGCCTTTAGACTGTCAAGTTCTATCAGTAAATTTATTCATTATTTTTAAAGCAGTTTGTGTTGAGCTTTTTATTATTGCCACTTAACTTAAGCCTTGTTCCAAAATTTTACCTCTACCTTCAAATCCCCCATTTCACTCCACCTCCAGCAAATAATCTTTTCTCCTGCTTCAAGGAGGAAACAGAGACCAACTAGCAGGAATGCCATCAGCTTATTTCCTTGTCACCTGCAAGTGTTTCTGAATCTGAACCAATCTTACTCCTTCCTTCTAGTCTTTCTTTCCACCTGCTCAGAAACTCAGCTTCTCCTGTATCTTTGCCTTCTTTCTTTCCACTTCTTCCTTCCACTTGTCTTTCATCCAGTTTAGAGTGCTTCCCAATGTAAAAACAGTCATAACGTTTCTCAACCCCACCTCCTCATGTACCTGTCTTTATTCTATCCTCCTTTGCCAAATTTCTTGGGGGAAAATGTAGCAACTTCAGTTGGGGGCATGTTCAAATAGGGATAGGGTTTCCACATAGTATGCAGGTTTGCCTAGGAGAGAGAGAGGTGGCTCAACACAGAGGCCTGTGCGGGAGACACAGATTGGAGCCTCACTGGCCTTTGTTATAATGGAAGCCACTGAAGTTGGTGGGACCTCCCAGTGAGTATGAAGAGTAGGAACAGGAAGAGAATTGAGGTGGAGCTTTGGGGGACATGGATGTTTTGGGGGGAGGGAGTGGGAGAAGGCATCTTTGAGATGATGGCAAATGTTCAGCGGTAAGAGGAAAAGAAGAAAGAAGGCTGTTCCAGAAGCCAAGAGAAAAGCATGCTCCAAGGAGGAAATTGTCAGGCAACTGCTACCAAGAAGTCAAGTATGATAGGACAGAATCATGGGATTTGGCAGTATCTAGAGTTTCAAAGTGGCTGGAACAGAAGCCAGCTTTCAGTCAGGTAGGAGAATAAATGAGAGGTAAATAAAAGGAGCAAAGAACAACTATATGATTTTTTCCCCCTTTCCAACTGTCTTAGTTCAGATTTCTCCAAGAACAGACCCTGGATGAGTACTTAGGCACAGTTAGTATATTTGAGAGATGAACCCTGGAAATGCAAGTGAAGTAGGGCAAAGGGGAGACAGGGAAGGGAGAAAAGACAGTAAAGGTGGCACTAATTGGCAAGGCTATGCACCAGGCCTCAGAGTGGTTCCCTGGACATGTATCCACTGACTCCCATGCCCTTTTAGTTAGAGATGCCTCTGGAGGCATCTTCGCCACCAACACTCACATCCTCACACTTGCCAAACAAGCTCCTGTAGCATTTGAGAAAACCCTCAGATTCCGGGTGGGAAGAATTCACTGTGCTTGACCCGAAAACCACAGCTGCTATGAATGTTGAAGTTTCAGGGAGCCTGGGGTAGGGCAACAGCCCATTGTCTGCCATACCAACCCCACCCATGACCCCTTCACCAAGTCACATAGCTAAGGTAATAAAAGAGGGGGTCTTTTGGAATGTAACTCAAAGCAGGCATGACAGAGTAGATAAAAAATGCACTATGCCAGCAGGAGACTAATCCTTGCAGAGGTAGGAGAGGTCTGATTGAGTTGTAGATGAAAACGTTTCCCAGCCCCATGTTCTATTATTAAAATAGGGGCCAAAATTAGGGGCAGGAGTAGGGAGAGGTGCAGATGGTATCACAACACTCTGCCCTTGGATCCTTTGTTGTAGAAGGGTGGGGAGGGATGTAGCCAACCCCTTGTTAGGTCATCTTACTACATTTTTCCTTTTTGACTGAACTCTATATATTCTATATTAAAATGGCCCAGTGACTTGACCTTTCTTTTCTTGCATGTACCTGTACCATCATTGTTCCTCAACAATTACTGATCATGCACTGTGTCCTAGGAGCTGGGGAAATAATTTGCCCTAAAGGTGAGCAATGAACCCTAGACCTAGCCAAGAAATGGCTGGCTACAGGACTGTGACCATGCAGTCTTGAAGCAAGCATGGACGTAAGATGACCCAGTAGGCAATGACTCCTCCTCCTTCCCTCTCCACTCTCAGCCCTTTCTCTGAAGGTCAAGGATGGAAGAAAAGCAAGGTGTGCTGGGGAAAGAATAAAACCGAGAGGGCTGGAAGAGACTGACAGTGCTTTAAGCTGAGCTGAAGTTTGGTGGAGTTGTGAGCGACATGAACAACCTCCAGCTACACCACGTTACGTCTCCCTTCTATTGTATTGTAGAGGCAGAATTGTGAGGGCACATCCATGCCTCCTGGATACACGGTCTGGAGAAGGGGGAAACAGCCAATGAATGAAAAGCCAGGTGACCCAGGGGTAAACTCTTAGGAAGAGTGATCCCTGTGGGTGGCCATAGGAAGTGAACTGAAGAATTGGACACCTGTGATCTTGGGTCTTCCCTAGATGACCTCAGCTTGGTTAGCTTTGACTAATCACTAGCCCCTCACACATTTCTGGGGCCCTTTTTGTGTCTGAAAAAAAGGCCCTATAGATAACAACACACGGGGAAGAAGCACACATATTTATAAAGTTACAAATGCTGGGAAATAGGAAAGGGGAATCATGAGCATTTAGGAGGCCCTAATGGTGGACTTGTTTTAAAAGCAGGGTGGAAGATTATGCCAGGACTGAGGTCTGTGGTTCAAGTTGGAGACAGACAGTTTTCTTACTGTCACACTCTCACACCCAGTCATGGGTGTATTAGCCCCCTTCCTTCTTGCCTTTCTTTCTCCAGGGAGCAGCCCTGCCCATTTGCTCAGGTGTGACCTTGCAGCTTTTTCCAGGTTCACAATGGCTGCTCCTTCTAGTTTTCCAAGCTCTCTGCCAGTCTGCATGAAGAAACTCAAACTGCAGCTCTGAAATTTTCCTTGATGACCCAGCAAAAGGAGACAGGAATGTGGGAACTGTGTGTTTGCAAGAGAGCAAATCCATTGTAACTTCTCTCCACTCACTGTCCTCCAGAACCACAAAATGGCTTCTATCCTCCCTGTGAGCTCTTTTGAGGTCTCTGCATTACTTTTTTTTTATGTTCTTGTGCATCCCACATGGGAAATGCCCATTTTTATAACTACAGTGATGAGTAGCCCTGCTTAGGCATTGACTGCCTGTTGCACAGACATCATGAAGGGTCCGGTGGTGCCAGACATGGATGGGATGAGGGCTCGGAAGATAGATGGCAGATAGACCAATGGATGTCAGAGGTAGGTTGGAGTGGCTGAAAGGCCACCCCCAGATACACTTAGTTAGAGAATAGAGAAGGTAGCTAAAACCCAAGATACACCACAAAGAGTTCAGCAACCAATTCCAATAAAGTAGGTAACAATCCTGAGTGTCCAAAGTGCCAGGCATGACTGTAAGCCCAAGCTCTCTGTACTGACTCTTCTACCTTCGCACACCCCAAGGAAGTCCTGTTGTTTCCTTCTAATTATAAAACAATGGAGGCATAGACCACTACCTTACTCAAAGTCAGCTGGCAAGTGGTGGGAACAAGATCTGACCCAGGCACCCTGGCTCCAGAGCCCATGCTCATAATCACTGCATTTCTACCTTGGAAGGGTTGCAAGCTCCCTGTCCTACAAAGCCTTGCTAGGGGTAAGGGTCCTCTCAGATCATCTAGAAGAATAAATTGTTCCCTTCCAAGTGCTAGCCTTATACATACCAGGCCAGGTTAGCCCATACACACTTATAATCTGTACATGTGCTGGAGAACTCTTCCCCTGGCCAAGTGTGCCTTATCACTCTTGGGGTGATATAAAGTATGTATGATCGTTGGGGACACTGTACAGATAGGGCACCATCCTCAGGCTCTGTATGACAGTACAGCCTTGTCCAAGCACTACTTTCCTGCAGTAAGAACTTTTGAAGCAGAACAAGGGTTAGTTTCCCAGATGTCTCCAAGAGCTACCAACAAGCCCTTAGACCACTGTAGGGCTCATGGTACACCATGCCTATATCCCACTGGGTACCAGAAAGGATTTAAAACAGACCATGCATGGGGTCAATCTATTCTCCTGGGGTAGTCACACAGGGAAGGAACTGAGGGACTAGCACCCAGACTCCACTTTTCTCCCCACTCTGATCTCCTGTCAGGGTTTTCCACTGGACAAACCCAACCAGAAGCCAGAGGGTGAGTTTCACCTCCACGCATCAGCCTTCTAAGGCCCAGTGCAAGGTGGAGAAGATAGAGAGGGGGTCTGGAGGTACAAAGAGAAGATATCCCCTACCCAAAGCAAAAACTCTGATTTCCTTCTTAGGGTCAGTGTTGCATAGTATATGGACTGCCCCAATCCTCCAAACCTCAAGAGGAAAATAATGTCTTTGATCTTAACCAAGGGAGGAAACAGAGCTGTAGAACTCTATCCTCTTCCCCAAGGAGGGAACTAGAATTAGAAGGGGAAGTGTATACTCTTCCCTCTGATGAAACATTATAAAGATTATTATTATTAAGTTACTTCTGTCCCGATTCTGTATGTCCACAATTATTTATCCATATTCCAAAATCCAAACTACTTCTGGAAACAAAGTTTTTTCATATTTTGTCAGCAAAATATGACCTACTGACACGAACTATTTATAACTATTATTCTACTTAGCAGGAATGCCTATTTTCTTGCAGAACAATTATTTGATTATTGAAGACTTCCCTAGATCCTGTGTTATGTAACATATTCATATACTTTTATATACACATACAGTGTATATAACTTACAGTCTATGACTTTTCAAAACTCTGAAACATTTCTAAATTCCAAAATCTATCAGGCCCCTAGGCCTTCAGATAAAAGATTCTGGACTTGTGTTCTCATTCACTTTAACTCCATAATATTCTTTAGAAAAGAGAAAGGGAATTTTATGTTCTTCATTTATAATTAATAGACTTTCTTTACTTGGACTTTGACTTGGATATGATATAAAGTTCTTTTAACTCAAAATTAGTTTATCTCCCTGCCCCCTTTTGAATGTTATATACAATTGTGAAAGACAGTAGACTATGGCACAGAATACTAGGAGGATGGAGATGAGTGAGCTAAGGGATGCTCAGAATTTTCTGAACAGACTGAGGGGTATGGTCAGAGTCAAGGGCACTAATGAAGTTAGTGCTTAAGAGCACAGATTCTAGAGCCAGACTTCCAGAGTTCAAATCCCGGTTTCACCACTTACTAGCTATGTGCTCTTGGGCTTGTTACTTAACCTCTTGGTGTTTTATCTTATATTTTAATAATACAAATTTCCCATAATACAAATAATAATAATAATACAAATAATCCCATTTAATTGATTTTTCACAACCACCATCCTGTGAAGTAGGTAAGACAGGCAAGTTTCCCATATGAGGAAACCAGAGAAGTTGAGTAACTTTAGGGCACTTTCCAATTCTCCACCTGCCTAATTCACAGAGACTTGCCCCTCCCTGACTGCTCCAGGAGAGGAACATGTCACTTGGAGTTTCTTGGCCCAGCCAGTTCTCAAGCAAGCAGTAAGAACTTCAGGGGTGTTTCCAGAAATACTAGCCTTTTGATAGTCTTTGTGTTACATCTCCACCCTGATGATTTAACAAACAGCAATTGCATAATCCAGACAGTGAAACCTGATTTTGCTTGCAGAGGGATCAAGACTGAATAAGTGGATTTGATTGTCTTAGGGGAATTAGAGGCTAGTTTCTAGTTTAAAGGAAGAACCAAGAGTGAGTTGCTTTTCTTCTAAATGCATGGGCCTTAACACAGTTAACTTTAACTCCACAGGTGTGAGTAAAATAAAGTCATGTGTATGATCATCCTTTGCCTCCCTAGGCCTGGTGGGAAGGAAAGGAGAGTCAGAGGGGTAGATGTCCAGACCACTCTCTTTTGTCCCGCCCTCTGCTCCCCTACTTTGCTTTCCATAGACGGAAAGCAAACAGAACCTGGGGGCAAGGAGGCCATGGAACCAATCTTTTAAAGCAGAGCATAGGGCAGAGAGAGGTAGAAAAGGATCCCCCAGGTAAAAGTGGGGCAAATAGAGAACAAACAGCCCAGAATTCCACCAGTCCAGATATCAAAGGGCATCCCTTTCCTGCAGTGGGGACAGGAAATACCTTTAAAGAAATAGTCCTAGGAAGAATTCACACTTATTAATTATCCATTGCTGTGTAACAAGTCTACCCCACTAGAAACTAGCTTAAAATAACATGTATCTATTATCTCACACAGTTTTGAGAGTCAGGAATCTGACAGTGGCCATCTGGGTGGCTCTGGCTTGGGTATCACATGGGCTCTGGCTTGGGTATCACATGAAATTGCAGTCATTTGAAGCTTCCCCTGGAATTGGAGGACCTGCCTTCAGGATGGCTCCCTCACAAGGGTGTTGGCTGGAGGCCTTAGTTTCTCACGTCTGTCAGAGGGTCACGTCTGTTCCTGGTCATGTTGGCCTCTCCAAAGAGCTGCTCAGAACATGGTAACTGGCTTCTCACAGAGTGAGCGAGTTAAGAGAGAAAGCAAGGAGGGAACCACACTGTCTTTGATTAACTACCCTCAGAAGCTTGGTCACATGACTTGCTTGAAGCTGTGTGATGTGTGGTATTTCCACACATCACTTTGCCACATTCCATTTGTTAGAATTCTAAGTTCAGCCCCCAGGTAAGCAGTGGGGAACGAGGTCCATCTTTTGAAGTACGGAGTATTTAAGCTGCGCGCTCGGTCGAAGAGGACGAACTTCCCCGATAGCGGAGGACCATTCTTCGGTCAAGGGTATCCGAGGAGCTGCGCTCCGCTGCTAGAACCTCCAAACAAGCTCTCAAGAATTTATGGGCCTATTTAAAACAACATACACTCAGAAGGAGGTTAGGAGGAGAAATCGTTCGGGGTGATTTCAGAATAGGGCTGAAGGACCAGTCCACAAAAGATCTGGGAAGATCTCAGAAAGCTCTTGATGCCCTTCCAGCACTCCTCTTCCCCACACACCAGGGCCTCAGGGCTCCCTGGGAGTTGGGGCCCTGTCAGGATCCATCATTCTGGGCAATCCCTCTGCCTTCTCAATCTTCCCAATTCATTGTTATACCTATCCCATTCCCCTTTATTGCTCTTGGCTACCCATTCTTAGAGAATAGTTAAACTAATTCGAGGTATTCACAGCTTATAATGGACCCACGAGATCCCTTACAGGGGTTACCTAATTCTAATAAATTCTCCCCTGGAGGCTTAATAAACCCAAAGGAATCAATCTCTATAATCTATTTCATGTGGGGAAGGGATGATTTCAGTGACACTAGTAAGACACTCCTTGCTCCCAAACAATACTATAACAGAGCACTTGCTTACACATTATATGACTTAATTGTCCCAACAAAAATGAAGACAAGTTTGTGACTACTAAGTGACAAGGAACCTAAACCAGTAGAGAGAAAGTGATCAAATGGCAGAGGTTAAACATGAAGTGTGGGGTTGATTCCAGCTTGGGGCTCCTTCATTGAACCTGATCTGTTAGGGAGGACCCCTGAAGCCATCATCCCACCACTATCCCTTTAGCAAAATAGGTAGCCCACTCCAGGAGCTCAGGGAAATAAGGGAGTTGGCATGAATTTCTTTTATTTTCAGTGGTTTTGGGAAGACCAAGTCTCTGTGTAGACACAGAGCAATTATAAAGCACTCTAGTATGCCTCTGGGTCTGCAAAAGATTAGGGAATATATATTAAGGCGGCAATTCTCAAACTTTTTGCCAGGAACTACCAAAGATGCCAAATAATTTTTGCTTTTGTGTGTTATATTTATTTGATATCTATTTGGTATATCAATTTAATTTATATTTACCATATTAGAAAGTTGTAAGGTGGATGTTGTGTCTTATTTTTCAAACATAGCCTTAAAAGTCATGCAGCATCACTTCTGCCATATCCTATTGGTTATAAGATCATTACAAACACACCCAGATGCAAGTGGAGAATTAATTCCACTTCCTAACAGGGAAAGCAAGGTTCTAGAACAATACTGTACAACACAGTGGCCATTAGCCACACATGGCTATTCACAATTAAATTAATTAAAACTAAAATTAGAAATTCAGTTCCTCAGTCACACTAGCCACATTCAAGTGCTCAATAGCCACAGGAGGACTTAAAATATTTCCATCATTACAGAAGGTTCTATTGGACAGCACTGCTCTAGAAGAACAAGTGAGACAGGAGATATTGTAGCTATCTTTCAAAGCTACAATCTGCCACTAGCACTGAGACAAACCAAATTGCATTAGGAAAGGCAGACTAAAATGGCGCAATGACTCACATGGTGTTCTACACAAGGGTTGGCAATAACTGCTGCTGTTTATCTTGAAGAGGAGACAACTTGTGTTAAGTCTCTCAAATGAAAGAGAGTGTAGATGCTAGTCCCAGGGGCTAAAAATTCGGCCACTAGGAAGAGATCTCAGAAGGGTGATTTCCAGACATGTGTTTTCCATCTTTATAGTATCACGGATCTCTTTAAGCATGTGATAAAAGTCACTTCTCCCCAGAAAAATATGCATATATACAATATGATACACTGAAGTTCAGAATTCCCTCCCAAATCCATCCATGGACTCTCCAGATCAGAGTCATATTCTAGGCTGTGAGCTCCTGGAGTTATTTCCTTAGCCATAGTCATGAGTAGTGTGTGTGGCCTGGATGACATTCATCACTGTGTATTAACAGAAAGAGGCACATTTCTGCTCAATACAAGTAAGAATTTTAATAGGCAAAGAGGCTTTTAAGGGAAATAGGTAATGTCAGGAAATCAGAAAGTTTCCAACACTAGAAGTATTCATGTAGATTGCCGCTGATAATGCAAGGATTAGTCTCCTGCTGGCCATTGGGGTTTTGGATACACCAGATAGGCTAGTTTGAACATCATCATTCTTAGTACCATAAGTTCATTGTTAAGTATGTTACCACCCAAAATCTTAGAGGCCTGTAACTCTTTGTTTTTTGAAGGGGAGAAAGAGATTCCCCCCACCCCCTCTCCATTCCTGATACACACTGAATCTTGAATTTAAGAATGAGATTGTCCTAGATTTAAACCCCAGTTTTGCCCCCTATCAACTGTATGCCTTTGAGAAAATTAACCTCTCTAAGATTCCATTTCCTCAGTTGCAAAATTCACATTCTATTAATTGCAAGTATTGAACATTGCCTGGCATGGTGCTTGGCGTGTAGGAAGTGTTCCAAAAATGATATCCACTTATTCTATGACTTCTTCCCATATAGTCCTTTTTTTTTTTTTAAGCAGAGAGGGTAAGTGTGTTAATGTCCTTTTGGGGCACATTTGGAAAAGTGTATCTGTAAAGAGGGAGCTGACCCACCTTCAACCAGGGCCTAGACTACCTCCAAGGGAGTGAGAGAAGTCATAAATATGCAGGGCCAGATCTTGTTTTTATATATAATATTGCTATTTTGTTCATCATGGATTTTTTTGGCATTGATTCTGACTTTTAAAAATACTACATTAAATATTATTTATCTTGATAACCTACTTTTTTGGCACCCCTTTCAATTTTGTGCCCAAGGCAATGCTTCGTTCACCCGGCTCTAATCCTGCCCTGCCTACAGCACTTTGTGCTAGTCACACCACGATCTAGGTCCTGGACTAATGCAGGCAGAGAAGCCTGTCGAAAAGACCCAGGATTTTCACCCGTCTTTGAACTAGTGCTCCCCAAGCCCTAGAGGGCATACTGGATCCGAAGGAGCAGAAGGAGTGGACTACAACTTCCAGAAGGCCGCGCAGCGCGGCGCCCTCGCCAGATTGGCTGCGCGGGCCCCGCCCCCGCCCCGCCCCTACCGCGAGGTCCCGGGGCGGCGAGCCCGGGGCCAGCGCGCTTCGGAAGCCGGCTACCGAGAGGAATCTCGCCCGGCCAGCAGGCTTCATGGCGGTGAGGCCGGTGTCCCGGATGCTGCAGCGGGTGCTGAGGTCCAGCGTCCGGAGCTGCAGCACGGGGGCTCCAGTGACGCAGCACCGCCCTGGGGAGCCCTCCCAAACTGCTGCGGAGGTGAGCCCGCCCACATCCATACCTTCCCCGGGAAGGGCGGCCGGCCAGCTGTCCCTGACTCCGAGAAGCACCCAGGCCGGGCTGCGAGGGCCGCTTCTGGAAGGGATTCCTCAGGGCTTCCTTGCGGGTGGGGAAAGGAGTGGAGGGATGCTCTGTAAGCTGACCAGTCTCACCTGATACCCCAAGGGACGGGCGCTTCTTGGGGTAATGCTTAATCACCTCCCTGCCCACCCAGCCATGCAACCCCCTTCCAGGTCTGAGTGACCGCCAGACATGGGGAAGCAGGCAGGTAGGACTCTGGGTCCAGTGAATTGTTAATTGTACCCTTCTCAGCCCTGCAGCGCCCACCCTGTTTCTTGAACATTTTCTTCCCCTCCCCTCCCCCGCCCCATGAAAGGTTGTCTGTGTGTGACCAGGTGTTCTTGTGACACCCTGCTTGATAGTGTGACACCAGTTAAAAATGTCACCTTGGGGGGCGCCTGGGTGGCTCAGTCGTTAAGCGTCTGCCTTCAGCTCAGGTCATGGTCCCGGGGTCCTGGGATCGAGCCCCGCATCAGGCTCCCTGCTCATCGGGAAGCCTGCTTCTCCCTCTCCCACTCCCCCTGCTTGTGTTCCCTCTCTCGCTGTCTCTCTCTCTGTCAAATAAATAAATAAAAGCTTTAAAAAAAAAAGTCACCTTTGTGCCACCAGTAGTCACTGGTCACGTCTGTAGTTAGAGGGCTCTGTGACTTGTCCTTCACTCTTTCGGTTTCATCTTCGTGTCCTTAGGAGGGCTCAGCCTCATTCTTGAGCAGAAGGGAGCAGGATCGCTGTCCAGATTAGGAATCCCAGTTTTCCTTAAGGTTTGGGATAGGCCCCTTCAGTCCTTGACAGCGCACCACAGAGTGATTCATGTCATAACAAGTTTTAAGTTTAGTGTTCTTTTGCCCATGTGGTCAGGGAATAATTTTGGGAGAAGCATCTCTTTTTCATTTGGTAAAACCTCTTTTCCAGACCCACCGGGTCATTCTTTTCCCATTTCTTAGCACAAGACTTCACTCCCTGGAAATCATCAGATCTCTTCCCCGCCCCCCCCCCCCCCCCCCCACTGCCACTATTGCTCAATGAGCGGGAGGGCCTTGGCCTAACTTGCTTTCCCTGAGTCTGATCCCCTTTGGATCTTCAGTAATCAGGCCTCATTGCTGGGAAGTAAAGGTTTTCAGTTTCCTTGAACTGCGAACTTCATTGAGGGGAAAAGCAGGAACACAAGAATTGCTGAGAGAGACTTAAAGAATTCAGGAAAAGGGAAGTTTTTTCTTCTCCTGCCCCTAATTTCCTTTGTGCTCTTCAGGAAGGGATCTGTGCCAAGTGACAGATCTCTCTTTCTCTCTTTTTTTAAGATTTTATTTATTTGTCAGAGAGCACAAGCAGGGGGAACGTCAGGCAGAAGGAGAAGCAAGGAGCTCCTTGCTCCTGCTGAGCAAGGAGCCTGATGTGGGACTCGATCTGAGGACCCTGGGATCATGACCTGAGCTAAAGGCAGCCGCTTAACCGACTGAGCCACCCACGTGTTTCCATACTTGGTCTCACAGTAAATCACGTGAGGTTGAGAGTTTGTATTTTCAGGTAATGGGGCTCACCAAAGTTAACTTTCCTGGCGTCACAGAGCTGAAAATAAGGGAGCAGGCGGAACTCAAACTCTAGCCCCTGTGCTCCCGCTTCTTCCTTACAAGGAGAGTAGAATGAGAGGCTATCCCTCCCTTTCCTTTACCCTGTAAGGGGGAGATGTAACTAGCTAGGTAAGAACACAGACTCTGGAGCAGAATGCCGGCATGGGAAGCCCAGGCCTACCCCTGAGTAGATATGTGAACTTCAGCAAGTCCCTTCGCCTCCCAGGGCCTCAGTCTTCTCATCTATAAAATGGGAGTAAGTGTCTACTTCATAGAGTGGTTCTAGAGATTAAGAGTTAGTATATGTTGATATATATACTTAGATCAAAGCTTGACCCACGTAGGTGCTGTGTTATGTACGTATTTGTTGTAGTTATTGTCAGCCTCGCCACAATTGACACATGCTGTGCCCACTAGTCCCTTCCCACTGGACCCTCAGGATAGCCATTCTGTCAACTCTTTGGTCCTAGACCTCCTATGCTGGACATTCCCTGCCAGGGTTACCCTCAGCAGGCAGGTTGCTCCTCGAGTGTTGGGTGCTCCCCCACCTTTCTAGGTATTTCTGCACGGTGCTGAACATGGTGCTCTGCAGGCAGTGGAGTCAGCAGATAGTTTGGGCTGTTTGAAACTCAAACGAGTGAGGGGGCCACGTGGAATGGTAGAGCACTGGACAGGGAGCCCCAGGTTTTCACCTTCACTCTGTCTCCAATTTCACTTGGCTCCTAGGGCTGTCACTTTCCCTCTTTCCAGCCAGAGGGTTGGCCCAGCCCATCTTTACGCCGTGGGGGAGGGCACAGAATGTCTTTAAGAAAATCTCCTGAGGTGAGGCAAGCCTGGAGATCTCTATGGTCAACCTATTCACCGAACTTGCTAGTTGGCAAGAGCAGGAGTGGGGCATTGGGAATCCCTGTCCCCGCCTCTCTTCCCGCAGGGCACCTTTCCCTCCACCCTGGGAAGTGCTTGCAGAGACAGAGGGAAAAGCCACTGAGTGTTAAATGTTCGTGTGTCAGGGTGTGGGTATGGGGGAGACATGAGGTGTGAAATGGGAGCTGGCTGTGAGGACAGTGGAAGTGGGCCTTGGGCTTGGTCAGAGGACAGGTTGGGTGGCTTCTACAGGTGGAAAGGGGAGGTGGTGGGGTGTGGGTTAAGTGGGGAGGTGGGTAGGGGAGACACAGCTACCTGCTGTCCTGATTGGGGTGGTCCACATAACCTCTGCAGGGCTTACCCCAGCACAGAAGCATGACATCCCTCTTCCTTCTTCCCAGGCTCCATGCAGGCTTTGCTGGGACCACAGGGGGCTAGCCTCAGGTCCTGGGCCTGCTGCCTTGGGGCAGGGGCAGGGGAGAGGGTGACTTTTTGCAGGGCAGAGGAACCCAGTATTCAGAGGGTCACAATGAACAAATGTTGGAGAGGGGGTGTTATGCAGGAAGGAAGTGGATGTAGGAGAAGGTAGGGGACAGTAGGCCTGGCCTGGGACAGTGATACACGAAGGGAAAGAACAACTTTCCGGGGTTATCTTGAGTTCCAGTCTTTCCTTCAGAATCCTTGCTTTGGTGAAGTGTGACCGTTCATGCCAGGAGCCATAGGTGTAAAGACCCCACACTTAGGGAGGGATGGAGGGAGGGGGGGGATCCAGACTGGGGCCCAGGCGCCTTGCTGGGTCTTCTTGTTTAACAGAGATTAATTTTGAGTCACCCCTGGTATACGTCCTCCCAAATAGCAAGGATCCCAAATCAGAGCCACTGATATCTGAGTTTGGAATGTGTTCTTTTTCTCAATAACCCTATTTATTATATTCTAGAGCTATTTGGGGGCTGGCCTTTATCATTCAAACCAAATGCCCAGAGTTAGTGACTACTTGGAGGGTAGCATCCCTCCCTTAACTAAGTCCTTTGCGTCCTTTGCACCACTCTTCCCCACCCGCACCCGGTGCCCCAGTCCACACTGGGCAGGTAGACAAGATACACCCGGTAGCAGATGGTAGGCTGCCTTGTGCCTGGTCATCCATGGTCCTGGAGGAGCTCCAACTCCACTTTCCCTGCTTTGGGGGGTGTGACAGCAGGTCGAAACCCCAGCCTTGGCCCATCTGCCATTAAGTACAGTTGGGCCTTGCAGGACTGACTAGGGGAGCTGGCAAGAGTGGGAAAACTAGTCACAGCACACAAGGTAGAACTCCTCCATGAATCTGTGTTTAATAAACCAATATATGTAAGTAGGAATTCTATTAAGAAAACGGCAGCGGGGCGCCTGGGTGGCTCAGTCGGTTAAGCGTCTGCCTTCGACTCAGGTCATGATCCCAGGGTCCTGGGATCGAGCCCCGCATCGGGCTCCCTGCTCGGCGGGGAGTCTGCTTCTCCCTCTGACCCTCCCCCCTCTCATGTGCTCTCTCTCTCTCTCATTCTCTCTCTCTGTCAAATAATAAAAATAAAAATAATTAAAAAAAAAAAAAAGAAAAGAAAACGGCAGCGATCACTTATTGAATACCTGCTGTGTCCTAGGAACTCCTCCAACTGAGTCATGGAGAATTATTTTCCACCCTTTATGGATGAGGAAACTAAGGCTTAAGAATTTGGGTGATTTGCTCTACAGCTAGTTAGTAGTAAAGCCGGGCTTGCAATTAGGTTTACCAACTCCCGGAGTCTGTGCTCTGAACCACAACAACTAGCCCTGGATTAAAATAGCTCCTGATCCTGGTATCGCGGGGCCAGTGGTTCTCAGCCAAGCTGCAGAGTAAAGAGCTGAGACATTGAAAACAAACAAACAAACAAAAAGCCAGGGCCCAATCCCAGAGCAGTGGAGTCAGAATCTTTGGAGTGGGGCTCTCAGGCCTCAGCACTTCTTAGAAGCACTGCTGGTAGTTTTGATGTGCAAATTGTTGAGAGCCACTGTCCTAGGCGAAGCCATTTTGACAGTAGAGACCAGCCCAGAAATGAATGATGACCCCAGTGTGACTGGTTTTGCACACACTACCTTTCTCTTCCGATTAAGGACCAGTCTATTTAGTTCATTGACATACATACATTGACACAGTGACATACCATGTAGATGCCGGGATTCCGAATCAGACAAGAAGGCTTCCCACACGGAAGTGGGGGGCGGGCCCAGCCTGGTCCAGGCGGGGCTCTGAGGCTATGAGCTGCTTCTGACATGCCCCAGGCCTTCTTGGGTGAGAGGCATCACTGTCCACCCTACACGGTCATGCCCTCTGGGTCCAGGGCTCCTCTGACTGCTGCTATTTTTTCCTCCAGGGGGTTTTTTAAAGGAAAGGGAGAGATGGAAGAATGAAAGTAGGACATGCAGTGGTGGAGGAGAGAAGAGGCAGGGATGAGGCTTGTTAACATCACAGTGATGAGCTTGCAAGGCTGGCCAGGTGAGAGACTGTGTGTGCGTGTGTGTGGTTCTGCCAGTACAGAGTCTGGATGAATCTGGATAAAGTCACTCTAAGTCTCAGAAGTGAAATCCAGCCTGTCCCACCCCACCCCCCCCCAACCAGGGCCACAACAGAGCATCTGATTATGTTCTTTTTGGCCAGTTACTCCGCTTGCTCCCTGGTTTCTGCTGAGTCATGTTCCTTGGTCCTCTCACTTGCTCCCAGTTGGTGCACTTTGACTCCTCCCTCACCCAGCCAACAACCCCCAATATGTTAAGAATAGGGTGAGGGTGACTGGTGAGGGGCTGGGGTCTGGGGTGACTAACAGATTCCTAAGTTGCAAAGAGCTGTTGATGAAGGACTGGGTGCAACTCTGCTGGAAATTCAGCCTTCCAGGTATCTGATCTCTTGGACTGTGGTGGCCAGTGGGGCTCTTGACTCTGTCATGTCCCCTGCCCCACTCCCAGGGCTACAGGTGGAAAGGCAGCGGGGTGAGTAGGGAGGTAGGAAGCACTGTTAGGATTGTAGCAGACAGCAGTTCAGAGAAGTGACCGCTGTTTGCTTGTCATGGGACTGTAAGCAGGGTTTCTTGGAGGATGGGGGGACACTGGTGTTGGGGTGAGCAGAGTGAGGTCACTTTTATGCACCCAGGAAAATCCTGGAAGCACCCCCACATACGTTCACTCCTATCCCTTCTATCTCCTGAGTCAGTGGCCCTTGACCCTGGCTGTACTTTAGAATCACCTAGACAGACTAAAAACGTGAGTGCTCAGATATCCAAATTCAGTTGCTCTCCAGTGGAAGTTTTTTCTTAAGCTGCCAGGTGGTTCTGACATGCAGCTGGGGCTGAGGAAGTCATTGAAGGAAATGTTCCTGCTGGGTGCAGGCAAACAGTTACCCTGAGCCTCTGGGGGGCCTGAAGCCTTCTGCTGTCGTAGGTTACAAGATCATGATAATCCTAGATGTTTACTTGCCGGTTTCCTGACCCCCTTCCCTTGGCTTACCCGAGCCCTTAGCTGTGTTCTTATTTTACAACGGGGAAAATGGGCCTGGAGAAGTCAGAGAGCTTTCTCAGGATGTCAGGTCACACCTGGCCCAGAAATCAGTCCAGAGCCCTGTCCAGAGACCTCATGAAAGACCTCATGATCGACCTCATGATTTCTTTGTTATAAAGATTCTAAGGAAAGGACTTCTCCCCCACCCTGTGCACCACCCCATGTACCTTCTTGGATTCTCCCTTTGCAGTAAGAATTTAGACTTTGGACTCAGAAGACCTGGATTTGCATCCTGGTTCTGCCAGTGGTATTCTTGAACCCCATGCAAGCTTCACTTACAGTAATCCCTTATGGGACAGGTGTGGGAATTGAACAGAGAACATTCTTTGGAAACTTGAAGATGTTTTGTAAATGTTGCTTCTATGGAGCAATTTTCTCATCAGCATCTGTTGTGACTGAGGGTTGTGCACTCAAGGCAGGAGATCAGACTTGGGGAAACACTGAGGTTGGCCGCCTCCTTTCTCTCCCCAGGAAGAATTTGGGTGAGCCATGCAGGGAGGCTCCAGCAATCTCCTCCCTCTGAGGCCCCAGACAGTGGGTGCTTAATCCTTCCAGGAATGGGTGGGGTGAAGGATGAAGACTAGAGTCATCTCTGCAGGGGGTTAGTGGGTGATCATCCTGGCCCCTCCCTTCTGCCTTCCTAGAGGCTGGTGGCCTCCTTCCTTCTGCAGGCCTCCCTGGTTGTGCTGTCCTTGCCCCAAAAGCCTTCTGCTTGAGGGGAGCCCTCTCTGTGAGTGTACCCTACCCTTCCCAGCTGGGTGTCGTCCTCAGCCACTCCCGATGGCTTGTTCGGTCCTCCAGGGCAGTGCTGAGGCCCCAGGGAGCCCAGCTGACAGGGGGTAGCTATGAGGAGGCACTTGTGTGACACTCACCCCCCAGAGTTAGTGAGTTGGCGTTGAGCTCCTTCTGTCTCCCATTGGGAAGGGAGGGAATGGGAGGTCTGGGTTAGAGACATGGCTCACCGTGTCCCAGGCAGCCACCGTCCCGCTCAGTTATCCGCTCCCTCTCTCCCCCTTTCTGGACACACTAACTTTCCATTTGGCATAGTTGCCAGATGCCAAGTGGCACGTTCTCTCCCACTGACCCATCCCAGAAATACTGGAGATGTTTGTTCCTAGACAGGCTTCCTTTGAAGGAGGGGGGTGGGTGGTAAGATGGTGACAGGGAGAGAAAAGGCTGGGGGTGGGGCAGCTGTGTCCTATAGAGGTCCTGCTCCCTGGGGCTGAGTTGGGGCCTTGGGGACAGGTCCTACCTAACCTGCAGGCCTGTTTCCCAGTCTGTGAGTAAGAGGGAGAATCCCAGCTCCCCCGGGACTACGGGGATGAGAGTGGGGGAGGGGATGCCCGATGGGAGGGGGCTTTATGTCCCGGAAGCGGTGGGCCCTCCACGCCCCTCTCCCCCAGCCAGGGCCCAGAGGCCCACGCCTCCTCTGCCTGGCATTTCAGGAGCTGTCCAGGCGGAGACAGTTCCTGCGGGAGCACGCGGCCCCCTTCTCCGCCTTCCTCACCGACAGCTTCGGCCGGCAACACAGCTACCTGAGGATCTCGCTCACCGAGAAGTGCAACCTCAGATGTGAGTCCCCTTCCTGGGCCCCTGCCCCCCTGCTGAGGCAGCTTCTGAAATCTCCCCATGCCCAGGAAGCCTCTGCAACCCTCCCCAGTCCTCGTCCCAGCATCTCCTCCCACCCTTCTTCCCGGCTTGCCAGGTGAGGTTGTGGGGCAAGATAAGGGTCAAGGTTGAGTTTTAGGATCCTGGAAGCTGAGCTCTACTTGGAACTAGATTTGAGAACAGAATTGCAACGGAGATTGGACCTAAATCTCAGTCTGCAGGGCTCTTCCTCCCTGCCTCCTATTTTGCACGGTTCCCAGCATTCAGGATGTGGCCAGGGGTGGGCGTGGGGGTGCTGGACAACGCAAGCACGTGAGGTACACAGCAGTGCCCGTGGCCGGCACTGCCGGCCACAAGACGCCCCAGGCCTGTGACAGAAGTTGCTTGGGGCCAGGCTGACACACAGAGTATTCATCTCATAATCATTTACGGAGTGCTCCAGAGGTGTGGCTGCTGCTGGAGGGACTTGCAAAATTTGTCTCTCTCCCTCTCTCCTGCTTTCCATGGTTGCTCCCAATAAGAAATGTATTTACTTCATGGCCCAATAAATACATGTGTGTATGTAGTAAACGTTTAACCAAACAATACTCACTGCATGCGGTTCTGATGTTCTGATGTTCTTTACCTATTCTATTCTATCTTAAAAGACCAGTTCTGGACCCCTCACTAATTTGACTAAATGACCCTATACTAGATCTCGACCCAGTCCTCGATTAAACTCCCACAGGAGCTAATGCGAGGGGACAGTGCTCCCTCGCCCTCCAGGGCTCCCTGCATTTGCCCCATTCTGCTACCTCCCCCTGAACAAGTAGTACCTCAGTTTTCCAACCTGTGAAATGGGACTGGTAACCTGAAATAGGCCGGACATGAGAGCACTTGTCACTACAGACGAGGGTGACTTTTCACAGGCCTCATGACCCAAGCACACAGGGTCACTATTTGCCACAGCAGATGGAACGAAAGGGGTGACCAGTGCCGGAAGGAATGGGCCCAGGGCCCAGGCCTGCCAGGCAGACCCTGCCTAGCCGCCCCCATGCTGAGGGAATCAGAGTCTTGGCATCCCTCACGTCAGGCCGGGCTCTGCTCTCGGCCTGCTTCATCCTCTTTAACCTGTTCCCTCAGTCTCCCCTCTGAGGGAAGAGGCAGTGTTAACATGCCATAGATGAGAAAGGCAAGGCCCGGAGAGAATCTGTAGCGTTTGTACCAGCTCAGATTTGGCGGGCTCGTTCCTCACCATCCAGGTGGGGATCAGGAGAGACGTCTGGCCTGGTGGGGGAGTGGGGGTCTCAAGGCACCATGGGCCGCTGTGCTGTAGTCACGGCCTTCCTCTGCATCCCCTCCCTTCCTCAGGTCAGTACTGCATGCCCGAGGAGGGTGTCCCGCTGACCCCCAAGGCCGACCTGCTCACCACAGAGGAGATCCTGACCCTTGCACGGCTCTTTGTGAAGGAAGGTGTAGACAAGATCCGGCTTACAGGCGGAGAGCCGCTCATCCGGCCGGACGTGGTGGACATTGTGGGTAAGTTTGAAAGCTGCGGCCACTTCTCCCAACTCCTGCTGCATCCAGCTGGGCTTTGGTATTCATATCGGCAGCTGACATCCATTCAGAACCTAGTGTTCACTTGGCCCTACCACCTTCTGAGATGGCTACCGTTGTCATCCCTGTCTTGTTAGGAAATGAGGCACAGTTCAGTAACTTGTTCAAGGTCGCAAAGCTGGTAAGTGCCAGAGCCCAGTGGCTTGCTGTCACATTTAGACTAAAGTCCTCACCGGGGCCTTCAGGGCCATGTGGTCTGGCTTTTGCTGACCTCTGAGACCTCTTGCCTGCCCCTCTGCCTCCGTCGCGCCCCTCCATGCACACCACCAGGCCATTGGACTTGCTCTTTTAGCCGGGAACACAGGGCACACTGCCTGCCTTGTTCGGGTCTCTGCACACATGTCCTCCTTGACCACTCTCTCCAAACTACATCCCCACGTCCACACCCCAGCCACTCTCTGTCCCAGAAGTTGGCAAGCTAGAGCCCACAGGCCTAATCTGGGCCATCAACTATTTTTGTATGGCCTGCAGGCTCAGAATGGTTTTTATATTGCTAAATGGTTAAAAAAAAAAAAAAATCAAAGAAAATAGCATTTTGTGACACATGAAAATTATATGAAATCAGAAATTTACTGTTTGTTAATAAAGTTTTATTGGAACATAGCTGCACCTGCTCATTTACGTATTTCCCAGAGCTGCTTTTTCAGAGCTGAATAGTGCTGGCCACAAAGACCATGTGGCCAGCAAAGCCAAAAATAGTTACTATCTGGCCTTTTCAGAAAAAGTGTGGCAACTCCTACTCTATCCCCTTCTTCTACCTTATTTTTTCTTCATAGCATTTGTCTCATCCACGGATACGTTACTTGGTTGTATGTTTATGTTTCCTTTGTACTGTCTCTTCCTGCCATTAACTGGCATGAAAGCTGTCGTTGCTGAGGCAGCTTTGGTTCCCAGCCATGTTCCCAGCATGTGGGCACATGCCTGACACAGAGCTGGTGCTCACTGATACTTACTGGTTTGAAATGCGATCTCTGAAGTAGGACATTCCTGCGTGTGAATGTCGGCTGTGCCTCTTACTAGCAGCATATCTTTGGGCAACCTTTTTTTTTTTTTTTAAGATATTTATTTATTTATTTATTTATTTATTTATTTGAGAGAAAGAGAAAGCGTGAGCACAAGCGGGGGCGGAGGCGGGAGTGGCAGAGGGAGAGGAAGAAGCAGGCTTCCTGCTCAGGAGCCTACAGGGGGCTCAATCCCAGGACCCTGAGATCAGGACCTGAGCCAAAGGCAGACGCTTAACTGACAGCCACCCAGGTGCCCCTGCGTAACTTTTAAAATCCATTCTAAGCCTCCAGGTAGAGATGAAGTTGACCTGGGCACGAAGTGAGCAGGAAACGCCCAGCACATGGCAAAGCATTCTGTAAGGGGTCACCCCAGAGGGCCTCGTGCCATGCCTTGCTTCTACTCCCCAAGGTCAGGCAGAGAGAGACCTTAGCTTCTATAGTTATAGATGATGAAATCACAGGAAAATAAGGCTCTGTGTTCTTGGTTCTGAGCTCCCACCCCTGCTGCTCTGAGGGGGAATCTTCCAGGCCTCCGTTCTCTGCTTCATTCGCTGGTTCAGTGTATGTTCTCTGGAGGCTTCTTATATGCCTGATACTGTGCTGGGAGCACAAAGGTGACTGAGCTGCAGGCCCTGCCAGGGAGGATCCACAGCCCATTGCTGGAGGCAGCCGCCGGAGCCAGCTGTCTGGTAAGGACCGAGCAAGGGGAGCCCAGGTGCCGTGGAAGCCCAGAGGAGGTGCCCCTGACAGCCCCTGGTCACGTGACCTGGGATCCTGCCATCATTCCTGTGCTGGAGGAGCTGACCCAGCGGAGCTGACCCCCTGTCCCAGATGGCTCTTCAGAGCTGAAAGCAGCCCGGCTTCCAGGAAACAGTTGAACCTGCTGAGCCCGGCTGACTGCCAGGCACACCGCCCTCATTCAGGCCACATCATCTGCCCTCTGCCATGGGCTGCATCTTAAACCCCTGTGTTCCATGCCAGGGCCTGTGGGAGAGCAGAGGGATGACTGAGTACAGACACGAGGACACGGGCCTTTCCATGGGAGCCGCTGACCTGCATAGTGGCAGGAATGGAAGCCAGGAAAGTTGGCAGCCCTGTTCCCGCTCTGCCACTGCCCAGCCAGGGGAACTTCTGCAGATTCCTTCCCCACTCTGAGCCTCAGTGTCCTCATCTGTGCACTGGCCACTTCAAGGGCCTTTCCTGCTGTGATGGCCCATTGGTCATGGGAACTGGCTGACCAATAAGGGTTGATCAGCACACAGATGTTAGGTAGGACAAGGCCGCCACCGCAGTGACCTGCTAAGGAGGATTTACCTCCCACTCCCAAGAGTGCCGGTTGACTGGGAAAGACAGTCCTCCCCTTCCCCCCAGGGCTGCAAAAGAAGACAGCTGCTAGGCTGTGGATTGCTGGGGCGTTGTGCTCACTGACACTTTGACATCTCTCAGCCTAGCAACTTTGGTCTTGCCCAGAGGCACTTCCCCAGAGCAAAGCTGCCCTGAAGGGTAGGGCGGGTGGGTGTTATTGGGGAAGCAGGGCTGAGGGGAGGGGAGGGAATAGCACTCAGAGCTGGGATGCTCACCAACACTTGTCCTCACCCTCCCAGGTGGGAGTAGCGAGGGACCCCACCCAGGGGTGTAGAGCGAAAGGGTTGCAGGTTTGTCGGAGCCTGCTGTCCCCAATCACTTCGGATCCCTGCCCGAAGCACTGTCCATCTTGGGCCTGGTGCTGCAGACCTTCCCAGGGGAAGACTGCCCAGCCCGCTTTGGCTCCCCATCTGCCATTACTGTGATCCCTCTGGGCCAACCCAGACTCCCCAGCGCTTCCCACCCCCCACCCCCAACCCCGGCTTGTGTGTGGACGAGTTCCTCTACCCCTTCTTTTTCAGCAGAGCTGTCTGGAGCAGGACTGCCCACCAGAACTCTTCTGGCTGGTGGCACTGTTCCTATCCGTGCTGTGTGACACGGTCGCCAGGGCTCACACGCAGCCTTGGGCACTTGGCCGGTGTGACGGAGGAACTGAATTGTAACTGAATCGATGTAACTTCATTACATCTTAATTAATTGAAATTGCCACACATGGCCAACGGCTGTCATGTCAGACAGTGACAGTTTGGGATTTTTGTATTTATCATTCCTTATCTCATTTTTAAAAATGAGAGAAGCATTTTTGAGCTTGATGAGGACTGTGCTGTGTGTCTTTCAGGGCTTCCTCTTTCGATGCAACCGGACTTCGTACGCATCCTCCTGAGTTGCAATTCGTTCCTTTTCTCTGCCATTCCGTTGGTGAAGATAGCACCCTTTATCCTGCTAGGGAGCATTTGGGCTCTTTCCAGTGTTTTGACGTGTCAAGTAGCACTGTTTAGAACATTTTTTATTCTCGTTCATGTGTCCTGGAGTGCACTTCATGTAGGAGTGGGATTGTTGCCTGGTAGAATGGGTGAATGTTTAACTTTGGAAAACAGTTTGGCATTATCTTACAAAGCGTTTGTTCCAGCTTCCTCTGACCCACGTCCTCCTCAGCACTCAGTATTCTTATTCTGGATTTTTGCCAGTTGAACGAGGATGAAATGGTATTCTATTTGGTCTTAATTTGTATTTCCCTGTTTAAGAATGAGGTCCGGCATCTCTCATCGTGTTTATCAGCCCCAAATATCTTCCTTTTCCTGTGTAATACCACCTCCTGTCTTCTGCCCCTGTTTCTCTTCTTTCTGTTGTAATTTTCTTTCATATTGGTTTGGTAAAAGTTCTTTACTTATGTTGCAAATGTCTCTTACCAGTTTGAAAAGATAAGCAACATTTTGTATAATAATTCTTTTCATCAATAGCAGTTCTTCAGTGGATCAGTTTTGTCCTTTATGGTCAGTGCTTTTTACATCTTTTAAAAGAAACACTCCACTCAAGGTCAGAACAGTTCCCTGTTTCCACTAAAACAGTTAAAATTTTGCTTTTTGCATATTTAAGTTCTTAGTTCATCTGTGGCTGGTTTTTGGGAATCCAGTTTCATTTTTTTTTTTTTTCCATGTGATAGTCATTTTCTCTAGTTCCTTCTTTTTTTTTTTTTTTTTTTTTAAAGATTTTATTTATTTTATTTGAGAGAGAGAGAATGAGAGACAGAGAGCATGAGAGGGAGGAGGGTCAGAGGGAGAAGCAGACTCCCTGCCGAGCAGGGAGCCCGATGCGGGACTCGATCCCGGGACTCCAGGATCATGACCTGAGCCGAAGGCAGTCGCTTAACCAACTGAGCCACCCAGGCGCCCTCTCTAGTTCCTTCTTATTGAAGCCTCTGCTTCCTCGATAAATCTGCCATGTGTGCATTTGTGCATTGGGTGCTGTTCTTTGGTTAGCTTGTCTGTCTCAATGCCAATGTCATACAGCCTTCACCACTAGCTTCACAGTAAGGCCACTGTCTGGTTGAGCAAATTCTTTTTATTCTTTAGCAGTGCTTTAGCTATGCTTTGTCCATGGACATTTTAGAATCAGCTTAGCAAGTTCCATGGAAAATTCTGTTTGGATTCTTTTTTTTCTTTTTATTGTGTTAAAATACACATAGCATAAAATTTACCATCTTAACTTTTTTTTTTTTTTTTGAGAGCAAAAGCGCACGCATGTGCACATATACACGTGAGTAGACAGGGTGGGGCAGAGGGAGAGGGAGAGAATCTTAAGCAGGCTCCACATCGAGCGTGGAGCCTGATGCAGGGTTCGATCTCATGACCCTGAGATTCTGACCTGAGCCGAAATCAAGAGTCGGGCGCTTAACTGACTGAGCCACTCATGTGCCCTATCTTAACTATTTTTAAGGAAACAGTTCAGTGGTATTAAGTACATTCACACTGTTGTGCACCATCCCCACCATCCATACCCATAGCTTTTCATCTTGTAAATCTGAAACTCTGTACCCATTAAAAAATAACTCCCCATTCTCCACTCTTCCCAGCCCCTGGCAAACACCGTTATGCTTTGTCTTTATGATTTGGGCTACCCTAAGAATTTCATATAAGTGGAATCATGCAGCATTTGTCTTTTTGTCTCTGGCTTATTTCATTTAGCATAATGTCCTCAAGGTTCATCCATGTTACAGCATTTCTTTTTAAAGCTGAATGATATTTATGTATATACCATGTTTTGATAATCCATTCATTGCTCAGCTTGGGTTGCTTCCACCATAATGCTGCTAGGAACATGGGCATAGAAGTATCTCTTTGAAATTCTGCTTTCAAAGAGATTGTGGAAGTAGAATTGCTGGGTCAGCTGGTAATTCTATTTTTATTTTTATTTTTATTTATTTTATTTTTTTTTAAAAGATTTTATTTATTTATTTGAGAGAGAGAATGAGAGAGAGCACATGAGAGGGGGGAGGGTCAGAGGGAGAAGCAGACTCCCCACTGAGCAGGGAGCCCGATGCAGGACTCGATCCCGGGACTCCAGGATCACAACCTGAGCCGAAGGCAGCCGCTTAACCGACTGAGCCACCCAGGCGCCCGGTAATTCTATTTTTAATTTTTTTGGGGGAACACCCATACTCTTCCATAGCAGCTGTACCATTTTACATTCCTACCAACAGTGCACAGGCTTCCACTTTCTCCACATCCTCACTAACACTTGTTTTTTCTGTTTTTCTGTTTTTGTTTTGTTTTGTTTTTTGATAGTAGCCATCCTAATGGGTGTGGGATGGTATTTCACTGTAATTTCAATTTGCATTTCCCTGATAGTTAGTGATGTTGAGCATCTTTTCATGTGCGTATTGACCATTCATATATCTTCTTTGGAGAAATGTCTATTCAAATCCTTCACCCATTTTTGAATTGGGTTGTTTTGTTGTTGCTGAATTTTAGGCATTCTCTAATATTCTGGATATTAACCCTTTATCAGATACATGATTCAGAAATATTTCTCTCCCATTCTGTGGCTGCTCTGTAGATAGTGTCTTTTGATGCACAAAATTTTTAAATATTCCCGAAGTCCAATTAGTCTATTTTTTTTGTTGCCTGGGCCTTTGGTGTCACATTCAAGAAACCAGTGCCAAATTCAGTGTCACGAAGCTTTTATACTATGATTTCTTCCAAGAGTTGTATGGTTCTAGGACATATGTTTCGGTCCTTGAAGCATTTCAAGTTATTTTTGAATATGATGTTTGGTAAGGGTCTGACTTCATTCTTTGGCACGTGCATATCCAATTTTCCTAGCACCATTCATTGAAAACACTGCCCTTCCCCCACTGAATGGTCTAGGTGCCCTTAAAATCATCTGACCGTATATGCAGGGGTTTATTTCTGGACTGTACTCCATTGGTGAATATGTCTATGCCAATACCACCCTGTTTTGATTACTGTAGCTTCATGATAGGCTTTGAAACCGGGGAAGCATGAGTCTCCCATTTGTCCTTCTTTTTCAAGATTGTTTTGGCTATTTGGACTTTCTTGAGATTCCATATGAATTTTAGGGTGTTTTTCTCTATTTCCATAAGAAATGTCATTGGCTTTTGATAGAGATTGCATTGAATCCTTAGATTTCTTTAGGTAGTATTGTCATGTTAAGAATATTAAGTCTTCCGATCCGTGATGCATGTCCATTTAACTTTCATTTCATTTGGCAATGTTTTATAGTTGTCATTGTAGAAACCTTTCACCTCCTTGGTTAAGTTAATTCCTAAGTCTTTTATTCTTTTTGATATTGTAAATTGAATTGTTTTTGTAATTTTCTTTTAAGAGGGTTCATTGCTTTTGTATCTGTTGGGATATTAATGCCATTACACCTATATATCAAATTGGTGAGAATTGACATCTTTTTTTTGTTCATACCCCCACCTTCCCACAGCCATCTAATTCCTTTGCCCTTCTCTTGGCTCTATGTGGCTGACCCCTAGGGTCACCCAGGGTGTCCTTGCCTATTGGGTTTCTGATGCATTTGGGTTTCTGCACTGGGTTTTTTGACAGTAGCTGAATTCCCTCCAGGACTCCCACAGGGCATCCTTGCCTCCATGATAACTTAGTTGGTCTCCTAACTTAATTTCTTCTCCATGTGCCTTTGGCCCTAGGCATGGTAATGGATCCCCAGTGTTGCTAGTCTGAGTGCTGTACTATTCATTGTTGGAGCCCTTAATTCTGTCCATACCATGGCAAGTAGTCCTTTCATTAAAGTCTTCATTTTAACTATCTGGGATTAATTCTGTTTTATGATAGGATTCTGATGGATAGTATCATTTTTTTTTTAATTACATTTTCTAATTGTTTTTGATATATTATAGCATTGATAGGAAAGTTAGGAAAATACATCTGTTTAGATTCTTTGGAGTTTTCTATACTAGCAACCACATCATCTGCAACTAAGGGAATTTTTTCCCCTTATCTATTGCTTTTCATGTCCTTTTCTTGTCCTATTGCAATATCTAAGATCTCAAGTGTAATCTTGAATAGTAGTAGTAACAGGAGAATGCTCCTAACATTTCCCCATTTAGAATGATATTAATTTTTTTTTCACAAGTAACTTTAATCAAATAATGAAGTTCCCTTCCTAGTTTAAGTTATGTACTTTTTTATGTATGTTAGGATGATCTATGATTTTTTTTTTTTTTCTGTATGCTATTACTCTGAATGACATTATGGCTTTCTTATATTACTCCTGTAGTACATCCAACCTAGTCATGGTAAACTGTGCTTTTATCTACTATTAGGTTCAGTTTATTGATACGTTAAGTTTTTGCATCTATATCCATGAGTGAAATGGGCATGTAATTTGCCTTCCTCATTCCTGCCTTAACTGATTGTGATATTAGGTTTCAAAGAATGAGTTGGGTAGTGTATTAGTCCATTCAGGCTGCTCTAACAAAGTATAGATTAGGTAACTTATAAACAGCAAACATTTATTTCTCGTAGTTCTGGAGGCTGGAAATCCAAGATCAAGGTGCCAGCATGGTCAAGTGAGAGCTCTCTTCTGGGTCACAGACTTACCATTGTATGGTCACATGGCAGAAGGAGGTCTGTGGGATCTCTCGTATCAGAGCACTAATCCTTCCACCCTCAAGACCTAATCACCTCCCAAAGGCCCCACCTTCTAACACCATCACATTGAGCATTAGGATTCAACATGTGAATTTGGGGATGGGGGCAGGGGACAAACATATAACCACAGCACATAGTATTCCTTCTTATTCTTTCATCTGCAAGAGTTTGTGTTAATCTGTGATAATCACTTTGAAAATTTGATCTCACCTGTAAAATTGTGCCTGGTATATTCTTTGCAGGGAGATTTCTAACTGAGCT
Organism: Neomonachus schauinslandi; assembly: GCF_002201575.2. Taxonomy (NCBI): domain Eukaryota; kingdom Metazoa; phylum Chordata; class Mammalia; order Carnivora; family Phocidae; genus Neomonachus; species Neomonachus schauinslandi. The sequence goes on from NC_058410.1 coordinate 109,878,621, forward strand.
TCAATTCCTTTGATAGTTATTGCACTAGTAAAATTCTTGACTTCTTTTAGAGTCGGTTTTGGTAGTGCTATCTTTTTTTTTTTGATATTTCTGATTTCAAATTTATTGGTATGAAATTGATAGTATTTTCTTATTTTTTAATCTGTTTTACTTGCAGTTTTGGTTTTTTAAATCTTACTATGTTTTATTTGTACCTTATCTCTTTTCTGTTTCTTGATAAATCTTGCCAGAGGTTTGTCTATTGTGCTAGTCTTTAACAAACCAACTTCTGGATTTGTCAAGTCTTATTGTATATTTGTATTCCGTTTTATTACTTCTGCCTTCCATCCTGGTGTAGCCTATTGCTTTCATAACATTTAGTTATAAATATTTAATTTTTATTCTGATTTGTTCTTTGATCTATGACATATTTATGTACTGTTTTTAATTTCTAAATATGTGAGGATTTTTCATGTATATTTTATTATAATTATGTAGTATTTAGAGATCTTATCTATATGATAATTATTCTTTAAAATTTATTGAGGCTTTCTTTCTGACCTAGTATATTGACAGTTTTTATAAATGTTCTGTGTGTGCTTGCATAGAATGGTTATTTAATTACTGGATGGAGACATCTGTATTTGTTCATTGGATCCAGCTTGTTAATTTTATTGTTCAAACCTTTGGTTATCTCCATTTGCTGGCTTCTACCTGTTTGGCCTGCCAATAATAAATAAGTGGGTAGACTTGTTAATTTCTCCCAGAGGTCCCATTTGTTTTTACTTTATATTTAGTAGAGGTGATTTTATTAGGTTCATATGTGATTAGAATTGTCATGTCTTCTTCATGAATTGGATCTTTTATCACTACGTAGTAGCTCTCTCTATAATGATACTTTGGGTCTTTAAGGTCTATGTGTTTTATTTTACTAAAGTTATGTCAGCTTGCTTTTGGCTCTACTAAGACCATTGTATCTGGCTTCACCTTTTTACTTTAAACTTTGTTATGTTCTTATGCTTTAGATTTGTTTGTTATGACAGCCCATAGCTATTACTTGTGTTTCTTTTATCAAATTTGACAATCTCTGACCTAACTAGTGAGTTGATTCTAGGTAACTTTATGGTAACTATTGAAATATTTGGACTTGTTTCTATAATCTTTTATCTGTCATACTTTTTCTGTGTTTCTTTTTCCTCCCTTTTGGCTTTTAAATAAATGATCCCTCCTTCTTCTCCCTAATAAGCCAAGAACTTTAACACACTCTCAGGTCCTTGATTTTGTCACCCCTCACTCCACCCTTACTGTTGATATTTTCTAGAATTTTATCTCTAGGTTATTAGGACTAAGCTACTCATCCGTGTCTCTCTTTTTTTTAAAAATTAAAAAAAAATTTTTTTTAAAGATTTTGTTTATTTATTTTTGAGAGAGAGCACATGCACAAGCACAAGTTGGGGGAAGGGGCAGAGGGAGAAGCAGACTCCCTGCTAGCAAGGAGCCCCATGTGGGACTCAATCCCAGGACCCTGGGATCATGACCTGAGCTGAAGGCAGACACTTAATTGACTGAACCACCCAGGCACTCCCTCTTTAAAAATTTTTTTAGCAATTTTATTTATTAGAGAGAGCAAGTGAGAGGAATAGAGGGAGAGGGACAAGCTGACTCCACGCTGAGCATGGAGCCTGACGTGGGGCTCAATCCCATGACCCTGAGATCATGACCTGAGCTGAAATCAAGAGTTGGATGCTTAACTGACTCAGCCACCCAGGGCCCCCCCTCTGTGTCTCTTGTAAGCATTCTGTATCCTTTAAGATTACAACAAACCAAGTGGATGCTGACACTCACAGGGGCTTGGGGAAGTTATGTAATGCAGTTTAATAAAATCCTCCCACTGCTTCCTGACTCTGCGTTGTGGTTTTCCTGTTCTCTTTTTCCCCTAATGCACAGTCCCTAGGAAATGGGAGGGTGTGGCCTGTGCCAGCCATAGCTGGAACCCCAATGTCCTGGCTTCCCCCTAATCCTCCAGGCTTCCTAGTTCCCCCACAAGGTCTCACACTGGTCTATCCCAGCAGTTACTACTCTCCTTCAGGCCTGGCCACCCTAATTAAGAGCAGATTTCTCCTGTGGGTGGTCTGAGCACAATCCCTTCCCTTTGGCTTTTCTTTAAAAAAAAAAGAAAGAAAAGTGTTTTTCTTGCTTTTTGTTTTTTAAGAAATTACCAAGGTATTTGATCACCCCATATTCCCATAATTCCTGCAGCTTCTGTTGAATTGGTTTCTCATTTTATTTGAGTATTCTCTCTAAAAGTTGATGTGTGTCTAATGGTGAATCTAATTTTGGTGGTGTATCTAATTAAATCTGACAGATAATTTTTATAATGTTTTAAAGTAGTAGAGTAGTAGTTTTATAATGTTATTTGAATGCATATTAAATTTTAGGTTCAAGTTTCATTCCTTTGTTCTCTTAAGAATGTCACTACATTGTCCCCTGACAGCCAGTATTGCTGTTGGGAAAAGTCTGATGTCGATCTGGTTCTTGCTCTTGGTAGATGCTATGTTCTTTCTCTCTGGAAGTTATTAGAGTGCTTTCTTTGTATCTGATTTTCTTAAATTTTGGTATAATATCCCTAGAATAGGCTTTTCCTTACTTGTCCTGTTGACAATGAAATTGTTCTTTCAGTACTAAGCCATTTGTTTTAAATTTGGGGAAATTCTCTCCATTATTTCTTCAGATAGTTCCTCCTTGCCAGCTTAATTTTTTGCCTGGGACCTCTGTTATCTGGATGTTACCCCTGCTACTTATAGCCTCCACAGTATTTAAATTATATTTTGATTTCTTATTCTCTTCCTCTTTTTCTTTTTTTTCAAAGATTTTATTTATTTTAGAGAGGGAAAGAGAGAGAGAGCAAGCAGGGCTAGGGGCAGAGGAAGAGGGAGAGAATGTCTAGCAAACTCCTCATTGTGCGCAGAGCCCAACTCAGGGTTCGATCTCACACCCTGAGATCATGACCTGAGCCAAAACCAAGAGTCAGACGCTTAACCCACTGAGCTACCCAGGCACCCCTCTTTTCCTGGGAGAGCCCTAAATCTTATCTTCTCATATTACTGTATATCTTATTTCTTGTGTTCTTTATTTCATGATTAGGCTTTTATCTACTATGTCTTTACCCTTGTTTTTTATGATAAATTTTCATGTTATTAATATCCTTCATTATTTCTTTTACTGTATTGATCATGTTTCTCTTACATCAGTCTGTTTTAATCATTTTCCTTCTATTGGTATCTATTTTATAGGGTTTTTTGAGGGGGCAGGGAGCACTAGTTGTCCTTCTTAAGAGTCTCCTTGGTTTAGCTGGTAAATTTGTTCCCCTGAGAATATTCGCTATTCTTTATAGCACTACTTAATGGAAAGAGATTTAAGGCCAGATCTTCATCTCTGATAGGCCCGTGGGGCTAAAGAACTGAGAATATCACAGTTACCCACTCATGTTTGTACTCTCCCCACCGAACAACTGGCCTTGCTATGTGTGACTGCATGGAGTCGTATACTGCACAACTCCGGGAGTGAGTATTCATTTAGATGATGATGAGAATGGCACCTCCTACCTTTCTGTAATATGGCAACCCTGCAGGTCTTCACCTTCAAACCCTCAGCAAGAAGCAGATTTGGAAGGAGGCAATTACCCTTGATTTTAATCCACCAGTTCTGGGGCTTTGGAGGGGGTAGATGGAGGAATGAATGCCTAAGGCCTCAACTCCTCTTCCAGAAAGGCCCTGGCAGATTCCCTGAGTTTACCTCCAGTGGATTCCCCAGCTGGTGCTCTGGGGTGGTCGACACCGATTTCTTCAGTGAAGGGACACACAGTGATTGTTCTGAGGCATCAGTGGGTGAGGGTAAGAATCGCGCTTGAACTGTCTTATTTTCCTTGAACTGCTTACTTTCTCTGCCAGCTCTCTTCAACCCCAGGCTACAAACACCCTCCCGCACACCCATTCAGAAGCACTCTTCTTCCGGTGTTCCTCGAGATTTTCATTTTGTAAAAGTTCCTAGATTCTCTGTTTCTTCAGAGTTGATTTGCTAAAGGGAGCCAACTACTGCTAATTTTCCATATTTTACTTTCCCACAGTAAAGCTCTTCTCTTTCTTTTTTTAACATTAAAAATAAAAACTGCCAGTTATTTTACCAGCAGAAATGAGTTTATTCGGGGATGAAAGAGAATTGCAATCTGGGACAGACAAGCTGTGGCAAAACCAGGGGTGAGTCTGGAGAACAAAAGGAGAGGTGGGCTTTTTATGGAGAAAGGGGGTAAGTCAGGAAGGCTGCTATAAAGGAAAAACCCATTGGAATCAACAGGGAGTTGGAAGTATAGTGCCTTCTCATTGGCTGAGCTGTTGCCAGAGGGAGAAGGAAAGTGTTTCTTCCTGAAGCTGGCAAAGTAAAGTAGTATCCATTTGCAAGGTCAAGTCCCTCTCTTCCTGTTGGGTCCGCAAGTGACTCTGAGTGGTAGAGCTTGAGAGCTCCCCCTGCAGAAACCTCCCAACTTCATTTTAGTGGGGTTTCCCATGATTAATTTTCACACTTTTTAAAACAACAACTTTATTTTTAAACTTTTATTTTCTAGTTACAAGAATAGGGCATGTTTATTTCAAATAAGCAAAAAGAGTATCACTACTACCCCAATACAACAACTGTTAACATTTTGGTTTGGTGACTTGCCTGTCATTTTGCTTTGTATCTGGTTTCTAACTACTGGTTTCAACCCGGACTTTAATATAACGTGTATTTCCCAACTTCCCTAACATGATTTTACAGTCATTTTTTGGTTATGTAATATTCCATCATCCAGACAAAGCATAATTTAGCCAGTTTTCTGTTGTTGGCTATCTGGATGATTTCCCTCTTCCTTTTATTATGTATTGTTCTCTAATAAACATTCTTGTAGATAAATACTGTTCACGTCCTTAATTATTTCCTTAGGTTAAATTCTTAGAAGTGAAATTTCAGGTCACAGGCATTTTAAGGTTCCATACACTACTCTCCAGATAGAGAGCTTATCTCCAGAAAAGTTATATAATTATGGTCTTATATCATGAGCATGTGCATTTCCATACACCCCTACCTAAACTGGGTGTTAACTTTGTGATCTGCTGTTGTCTTTTTCTCAATCCAGCTTGTCTTGGGCATTTTACTTCTCATTTCTGTACTCGCATAGAGCTGAGCTGATTGTTCACCAAGATTCATGCATATACACCACATTATTTTTTATCCATTCATCATCAGTGGACATTTAGGTTGTTTCCATGTCTTGGTTTTTGTAAATAATGCAGTGAACAATGGGGGTGCATATTATCTTTTTGAGTTAGTGTTTTTGTTGTGGTTTTTTTTTCCAGATAAATACCCAGAAGTGGAATTGTTGGATCATATGGTAGTTCTAGTTTTAAGTTTTTGAGGAAACTCTATACTGTTTTCCATAGTGGCTGCATCAGTTTACATTTCCACCAACATTGTACAAGGGTTCTCTTTTCTCCACATCCTTACCAGCACTTGTTAATTCTTGTCTTTTTGATCATAGCCATTCCTAAGAGGTGTGAGGTAATATCCCACTGTGGTTTTGATTTGCATTTCCCTGATGATGAGTGATGTTGAGCATCTTTTCATATATCTTTTGGCCATCTTGTATATCTTTTTTGGAAAAAATGTCTGTTCAGATCCTCTGCCCATTTTAAATTGGATTGTTGGGTTTTTGCTATCAAGTTGTATGGGTTCTTTATGTATTTTACATATTAACCCCTTATCAGATATATGATTTACAAATATCTTCTCCCATTCAGTAGGTTGCCTTTTTATTTTGTTGATGATTTCCTTTGTAAACAGAAGCTTTTTAGTTTGATGTTTTTCCACTTGTTTAATTTTGCCTTTCTTGCCTCCAAAAAATCATCACCAACACTGATGTCAAGGAGCTTACCACCCCTGTTTTCTTCTAGGAGCTTTATAGTTTCAGATCAAGTCTTTAATCCATTTTGAGTTAATTTTTGCGCATGGTGTAAGGTAGTGGTAACAGTTTCCTTCTGCATGTGGCTGTCCAGTTTTCCCAATACCATGTGTTGAAGAGACTCTCCTTTCCCCATTGCATATTTTTGGCTCCTTTGTCGTAAATTAATTGGCTATGTGTTCATGGGTTTACTTACGGGCTTTGTATTCAGTTCCATCAATCTGTATGTCTGTTTTTATCCAATACCATACTGTTTTGATTACTATAGCTTTGTAATTTAATTTGAAATCAGGGGGTGTGATGTCTTCAACTTTGTTCTTTTTTCTCAACATGGCTTTGTCTATTTAGAGCCTTTTGTGGTTCTATACATATTTTGGGATTGTTCTATTTCTGTGAAAAATGCCAGAATTTTGATGGAGGTTGCACTGAATCTGTAGATCGCTTTGGGTAATATGAACATTTTAATAATATTGATTCTTCCAGTTCATGAGCACAAAATATCTTTCCACTTATTCTGTCTTCTTCAGTTTCTTTCATTAATGTCTTGAGAGTTTTCAGTGTAGCGGTCTTTCACCTCCTTAGTTAAATTAATTTTTAGGTATTTTGTTCTTTTGGATACAGTTATAAATGGGATTGTTTTCTTTATTTCTCTTTATGATAATTTGTTATTACTATATAGAAATGCAACAAATTTTTGTATATTGATTTCTGTATCCTGTAACTATACTAAATTCATTTATTAGTTTTAATGTTTTTTTGGTGGGCTTCTTTAGGGTTTTCTCTATATGTCATCTGCAAATAGTGATAGCTTTACTTTTTCCCTTCCAGTTTGATGCCTTATATCTCTTTTTTTCCCCCTAAGGTCTAGGTAAGACCTCCAATACTATGTTGAATAAAAGTGGCAGGAGCAAATATCCTTGTCTTGTTCCTGATCTTAGAGGAAAAGCTTTCAGCTTTTCACCATTGACTAAGATATTAGTTCGTAGGCTTGTCATATATGGCTTCTATTATGCTGAGGAATGCTCCTTCTATACCCACTTTTTTTTTTTTTTTTTAGAGTTTTTGTCATGAAAGTGTGTCAGATTTTGTCAGATGTTTTTTCTGCATCTAATGAGTTGGTCATCTGATTTTTATCCTTCCTTTTGTTTATGTGGCATATATCACATTGATTTTGTGAATGTTGAACCTTTCTTGCATCCCTGGAGTAAATTCCATTTGATCATGATGTATGATCCTTTTATTATATTGATGAATATGGTTTGCTAATATTTTGTTGAGGATTTTGCATCTATGTTCATCTAACTTTGATTTTTTTTTTTTAATTCAATTAGCCAACTAATAGTACCTCATTCGTTTCAGGTGTAGTGTTCAATAAATTAGGTTCAAATAAATCAGTGCCATCAACATGGACACTAACTCTGATTTTTAAAAGAATCCTCTTCTGTTATCTCTTTCACTTTTCCTTCCTCTTTCATTCTTCTGTTTGTGGAATTTATCTTTCTTTTACAACATTCTCCTTAAATGGGTGCTGACTCTTGGCTATGTACTCATCTCAGTGCTCAAGGCTTCTGTTGGCCTGGCTGCCAGTGCTGTTTCTATTCATGCTGGTTTCCCCCACCCCCTTCAGCTAGCTTAAGTACTCTAGCCTTGGGGTAAAAGCTGCAGCCTTCCCCCTGCACATAAGGATGGAGGGAGACCAACTTACCCAGCTCAGGCAAACACAGTTCCCCAGACTGGTAATCTCCTTGACATGCCCAGGGTCCTTCCTACTCCCTGTGTAGGTGACTGTTAAGTTTGGGGTACACTAGTCGCCCTCCTACTTTGTACAGAACCTTCTGTATGTGCTTTGGGCTGTGGTTTCCTCAATCCACATGAGCCCATCTGCTTTCTGTCTTTCAGGATTTCTCTACTTGTCTGGGCCATTGAAGGCATTCTTTCTTGCCTTCCAGTGCTATTGTGGACTCTTTTTTCATCCTTCTGTTATGTCTAGGGACTTGGGTTATAATGGAGGAGGCAGTTTAGCAAGTAATCCAAACACTTCTTTGTTTCTTCTATGCAGAGTATGAGCACCTATGAGTTGATTAACTGAGAGCATAGTCTTGGAGTCAAGTACACAGGGATTTGAATCTCAGCCGTTCTTACTAGCTGTGTGACTTTAAGCAATTGTCTTAATCTCTCCAAGTCTCTCTTGCCTTATCTAGTAAATGGGGATAACCCTTGTTGTGAGGCTTCAGTGAGCTAAGGCCCGCAAAGCCCTTGGCAGGGCCTTTAGCAGAGTGAGCACTCAGTGTTTAATCTTTTGGTTATTTTTATCAGAGTTTTTATTTTTCTGTTTTTATTAAGCTAAACCCAATTAATAGAAGAGCACAGAGAAACCCTTTTCCATCCATCTTATTTGGACTTGGAGTTTCTTCTTCCCGCCCTTCTCCCAGCCTCACCGGGAATAAACAGACTGACTTCCCCCCTTCTGCTCTCTCTACAGCTCAGCTCCGCCAGCTGGAGGGACTGAGGACTGTTGGCATCACCACCAACGGCATCAACCTAGCCCGGCTGCTCCCTCAGCTTCAGAAGGCTGGTCTCAGTGCCATCAACATCAGCCTGGATACACTGGTGCCAGCCAAATTTGAGTTCATCGTTCGCAGGAAAGGTGAGCCAGTGTGGTTTGCAGTGGAGGGGGGCCCTCCAAGGCAAGGGGCCTGGTTGCTCCCTTTTGGTGTCTGAGCTGCAGATAAACCTGAGCATTTATTCCTCACCCCTCACCTTCGCCAGATGTCTTCTGTCTCTATAGCCATACCCATACGCTTGGGAAATCTGGGGGATCAGATGCTAAGACCTGTGATGACCAGTCTCCTTATGCCCTGCCCCCAGTGTGCCTGGGACTGAGAGGGTTGCTAGTGTGCAGGCCTTTCCATTTTAAAACCAAGGCAGTCCCTGGCAGATGGGACAACTTGATTACCCTATAATGAGCTCTGAGGAAATGTGGGGCAGCCCAGGGTGGAAGCAGCTGCCTTGAGGTGCCAGGGTCAAGGCCAGCACTGCCACGGCCTCCCCCACCAGGCTTCATCACGGAGGGCACAGGTCGGGGAGGTAGAGCAGCCCTGAGCCCTGGGTCTCATTAGATCAGCACCTGATGTCCCTTGGGGCATGGGCTTCAGTTTGGGGTAGGAAGTATCCGGGGTTGGATGCCCTTTGATTTGGGGAGGGTGGTACATAACTGAGACTTCTCAGCAATCCTTCCCCTTCTCTGGAAACAGCTTCTAGCTCCCAGCCCCACTTTCTCTTTCCCCTGCTCCATGCGGTGACTCCCTGTTTACACCACCCACGTGCTGAGGACGTGCTCATGGAGTCCTTGCCCTCTGGAAAGAGCTGCTGCAGGTGCTGTGGAGGGGACAGAGACACACAGGACATTGCTCTGCCTTACAGGCCAAAATGTGTGATGCTACTAGATCACCTTTGTTTGTCTTGTGATGTCAATTAAAGTGCTGCAGAGAAGGAGAGAGAACTCCTAGTGCGGAAGACCTGGAGGGCTCCATGGAGCAGGCATTTACTTTGGGCCTTGAGTAATGGGGAGTGGGAAGAGGAGTTGGATCAAGGGAGCTTACTTTGAAGGGGAACGTCAGTCGGAAACCTGCAAGGGCTCTGAGGTGGAAAGTGCATTTGTGGGTTTCAGCCCCCAACCCGACATCCACATCTCCCCTGCCTCCTTGTCTCGTTTCTTAGAATGAGGATTGGAGACAGTAGATCCTGATGTTAGATCTGCTGCCTTCCCGTTTATACTCCTGTGTCCACCACCTCCTTTTGGAGGTAGCGTGCTTTACAAAGGAAGAAACTTCTAGATTATCATAACAACATTTTCTGTGAAAGCCACACTTTCCTCCCTTTTCCCTCCCTCACCGGGCCATCTAAAAATGCTACAGGGAAACCATGGAGGCCATCATCTGGCCACCCTCCCCCAGGGGGATGGCCCAGCTGTGAATCACCACAATCACCAGGCTGTGCAGGGTGGGGTAGGGGCCAGTGTGCAGGAGGCGCTCAAATGTTTGGACGCACGAGTGAGCCGAGAGTGAGCGGAGGTGAGGAGAAGCCAACCTGGGATCACAGGTACTGTGGTTAACCACAGAGATGGGAGAATCACATGCATACTAACGGCTCACTCGTGCTGGTACAGACCCTGCACTTAGGAAGTGCACGGTGTGAGCGGGCAGAGTGCATGAATGGACAGACTTTAAAAGCACTGACAAAGGAGTCTAGAAACCTGCATTCTTTTTTTTGTTTTGAAACATACCTTTTTTGTATTTTAAAAATGTGGAAATAATAATTTCTGATTTTCGTATAATTTGTACATTAGATTATCATTTCAGTTAGAATATTAATTGCCACAAACTTTAACCTACTAATAGTTTTTTTTAAATTTTATTTTATTATGTTATGTTAGTCACCATACAATACATCATTAGTTTTTGACGTGGTGAGGCACGCAGCGTGAGGCCTTCAGCAGGGCGCTGCCTCTCCTCAGGCCTCAGTTTCCCCATCTGGACAATGAGAGGGGTCACCTAGATAAGGGTTGGCACATTACAGTCCACCAGCTAAATCCAGCCCCCTGCTTTTTTTTTTTTTTTTTAATTTTATAGCCTGGGAGCCAAGAGTGAATTTGACAGATAATATTTATAATCAACTTAATGATAGGGAACATTAACTATGAACCCCCAGTTAAGCAAAGTATTATCCCAGCAAAAAGAATTCCATTCCTCCATTACATTTGTAGAGCTATGTCATAAAAAATTGTACTCAATTATCAGATTCTGTAATTAGTCAATACAGTCTTTATAAGATATACCTAATAATATCCTCAATTTCACCTCTTAGCCTACAAAACCTAAAATATTTACCATCTGGTCCCTGGACTTGGGGGTCTCTGAGGCTCCTTACTGCTCTGGTGCTTCCCTCTGGGTGTAAGGGGGGCAGGGGAGAGGGAGAAAGAGAAAGTTTCCAGACCCTTCCCTCCTTCCTCGCAGGCTTCCACAAGGTCATGGCGGGCATCCACAAGGCCATCGAGCTGGGCTACAGCCCTGTGAAGGTGAGCCCCTGCTGCTGCTTTGAACCTCGGACTTCTGCCCCTCTAGCCTGGCTAGGCCGTCCGCTGCGGGCGTCGGGGCCCATGGCAGCTCCCCGTGCTGGCCGGTGCAGCTAGCTATACTGTACCCCCCCCTTCCTTGCCCCCTGGATCCAGCGTGCCCCTGACACCCTACAAAGGAGGGGAGAAAACCAGTGACCCCCTGGGAATCCCCAACTTAAGAACTGGGGGAGAGAGACACGGAATGGGCCCTCCAGTGGAGAACCTAGGCAGGCGCCAGACCCCCAAAGGTCATTCCTGAAAAAGAGTGCAAGGAGGGACAGCCCTTGTGGTCCCCTTGTCCCTGGCCAGGTGAACTGTGTGGTGATGCGAGGCCTGAACGAGGACGAGCTTCTGGACTTCGTCGCTTTGACCGAGGGCCTCCCTCTGGACGTGCGTTTCATAGAGTACATGCCCTTCGACGGTCAGTGACCTGGGGCGGGGAGGGAGGAGGAGGTTGGGCCTGGTGGCAGAACTGGTCCAGCGCCAGGCTGAGAGCGTGGTGTGGGGATGCTGAGGACCCTAGGGAGGGTTGAGTGGGTGGACAAGGTCTGACGGACCCTGTGGGTGCTGCTGACCCTGGGGCCTGCTGTGTGAGTAGGAATTTCCCCAGGGATGATGGGGAGGGGCCTGGGCAGGCGCCAAGGCTAGGGCTATGATGGGGCATCAGAGGCATCTCCACGTCAGGCCTGGTTTGACCCACCTGTGTTAGGCCGGTCCTCCTGCCCTCCCATCCAAGGGGTGGAACTGATTCCTGGGCTCTGTGGGAGGATGGACCTGAAGACCCCAGGCCCTTGCAACTCTGTGACTCAGTGGCTTCCAATCCTGAGACAGGTAACAGGTGGAACTTCAAGAAGATGGTGAGCTACAAGGAGATGCTGAACACCCTCCAGCAGCAGTGGCCAGAGCTGGAGAAGCTGCCTGAGGAGGAATCCAGCACAGCCAAGGTTACGGGCAGGAGAGTGGGGCTGGGTCGGGAGGAGGAGCACGGAAGAGCGGGCACTGAGGTCGGAATGCAGCGAGGCAGGGCAGTACTGTGTAGCAGGAGGCATGACCGTGCCTTCACAGCTGCCTCCTGGTGGGCAGAGCAGCAGGCTGGGCATGGGGCATGAGGCGGCTGTAAGTACCTTGTCCTAGGCCACACTTCAGTGAGTGGTGGGCAGGTGCTCTGGCCATGTGGCCCGTGGGCCTCCGAATCCATAGCAGGTTTGCTGTCCGGCAGGCCAGGTGCAAGCAGAGAGCTCGTAGGTCATGCATTGTGTCAGAGTCTTCTGTTGGCTCGGGGCCACGGGTGCTCCCTTCCGTGGGGCTCCTCCGGAGAGGGCTGAAGAGTGGGGGCTCTGGTGCCATTGGCGGCCCATCCAGCACCATCCCCTCCACTGCCCTTCTTTCCCTGCTCACCCCAGGCCTTTAAAATCCCTGGCTTCCGAGGCCAGCTCAGCTTCATCACGTCCATGTCTGAGCATTTCTGTGGAACCTGTAACCGACTGCGAATCACGGCTGATGGGAACCTCAAGGTAAGTGTCCCTTTCCCCACAAGGGCCCCCTTGCCACTTCTGTGTTGTCAATCTCTCTTCCCCACCTGTGCCCCCAGATGGAGGGGAGGCATGGAAGTGCACGGTGTGGTTGGGCACATGGTGTGGTTGGCGAAATAGGGTCCGTTTTGGGGGGGAGCATGGGGACAGAAGGTGAAAGTGAACCCATGGCCTTCCTTCCCGGGGCCCCTACAGTAACTTCCGGTTGATTGGGAGCCACTTGCCAGGCTCGATGTTACCAGGGTGGGCAGGGAAGAGGTGAAGGGTCCATGTGTCCTGGACCGCAGCCCCCACCCGATGGGCTCCTTTCCAGGCCAGGGGCTCCACTCTGAAACCAGCGTCCATTACTCATACCTGGTCAGCACATACCGTGCCTTCAGCCCTGTGGAGAATGTCCGAGAGGCGTAGACCTACTCGTTCCCTTTACAGGCAGTCTCATTGATAAGACCCAATAAAGAGCTGATGTGTGGCAGTGCATAATTCGGTGTCAGATGAGTGGCCAGACAGGCTGTGAGGGTGGTGAGCTTTGAGGGAGCGCGTCCTGGACACTGGTGACCTTGAAGAGTGGAGAAGGAGGGCGAGGGAGGACACTTGTCTGGAGTTCGTGCTAATGTGGCTGGGGCAGATTAACGCCAGGTATCCCCAGGTGAAATGTACAGTGTGTGTTCTATGGACAGTAGGGTGCTGTGCAGTTTCTGGACAAGGGAGGACATGACTCCCGTTCGTGTCTGAGGGAGAATAACCCACTGGTTGAATTTGGAAACAGGAAGACTAGTCAGATGGCCCTTTAGCAGTGTTCCATGTAGGCAAGAGTGGGAGGCGAGGACAGGAAGGAGGAATGAAGAAGCTGGTAAGGCATGCAGGGGGGTGGCGGGGGGCCGACTGAGAAGGCGTCCGGGGGGGGGCGGTCGGCTTTGGGAGCTGTTTAGCATGGGGAAGGAGGGAGATCAGAGATCAGATGCATGGAGTTGGACATCCAGAAGGGACCATCCAGCACTTGTTCAAAAGCCAGGGCTTTTTTTCTGGGCCGGAGATGTGGAATTGCCCTAAAATATGGGTGGCATCTGTCTAGTCAGGGCTCCTTCAGGACATGGAAGGTGGGGCTCTGAAGAGAGGCTATCTATAGTGTGGGGTGAAGGGGACTTAGAAGGGATGTCGAGGCACCTGGGGGAGAGGGAGGGGGAGGGGAGGAAGCGGCGTCCCCAGGGCCCATGGAGAGCTGTAGCCTGGCAGGTGGCCGCCTGGTTGGAGCCGCAGCTGTGGAGGGGAGCAGTAACCACCTGAGAAGGCAGAGCCTGGAAGAAGCAGGGCAGCAATGCCCGATCTTTCTCTCCTCTCACTCTCCAATCTCCCAGCAGCCAACCAAGGCAGAAGCCCGCTGGAGGGGATCTCAGAAGGTGGAGCCCCTGGGTGCAGAGGGTGGACCCTGGGGCCTGGTGGGGGAGTGAGGGATGGGGACTAGCCAGCAGGGTGAAGCAGGTGTACCTTCCACTTAGATTCTGTCTGTAGCTTCTCTAGTGCGCTCCGCCCTCAGAGGCGCCACAGACGTTCCTCTGTCCTCTGTGTCCACGGTGCCTTCTATAGAGCTGGCACATAGTAGGCGCTTTATAAAGTTCTGTGGGAGAAGGGTCGGTATCTCACTTGCTGGGACTGGCTCCTCCAGCCCTGAGCCCCCAGAGCAGCCAGCCTCCCTCGGAAGGCGGGGCGTGGCCAGTGTGAATGGCCTCCAGATGCCAGCTCCACCAGGCCTGTGCTAGTCAGTCATCAGTCCAGGTCACAAACTGGAGTGGGTGCAGGGGCAGGCGGGTAATGTCTGTGAGTGTAGGGGCCAGGAGGGGATGGGTGAAATGGGATGTTAGTGCTGCATCTGGGGAGACTGCCAGGACTCAGCTGATTGGGGTCCGTTCTCAAGGCAGAGGCTACTCTGTGGAACGTCTCAGGAGAAGGTATGGATCTGGATTTTTATGTGCTGTCTCTGTTGGCAACTGTGTAATTTTTTATGGTATGCTCTATAAGCTGAAGGTAACCTGACTGTAAGTCAGATGTAGGCTGTGGGATGTCTGATTTTGCTTCCTGCCCCTCTGGCCTCTCTAACTTCACCATCCGGCACCTTCTGTCCCTCACTGCAGGAAGTCCTGCCTTGAGTGTGACCCAGCCACAGGAGGCCTGGATGCTGGCGCTCAGCCCACGGGGGACTCTAGGCAGGGGGGCCAAGGCTCCAGGCCAAGGGAGGCATGTTCTCACCCCCATGGTGACCGCCCACAGGTCTGCCTCTTCGGGAACTCAGAGGTGTCTCTACGGGATCACCTGCGGGCAGGGGCCTCCGAGGAGGAGCTGCTGAGGATCATCGGGGCCGCTGTGGGCAGGAAGAAGCGGCAGCATGCAGGTAAGGGGTGGGCATGGGGAAGGCCGGGCTGGCTGGCTGCCGAGTGGGCCGGAGGGGCTGAGGGGACAGAGCAAAGATTGGCAGGAAGCCAGTGGGACTCCGTGCCCGTCGTGGTGCCCAGTCCGTCCTGTGGCACTTATAGACCGGGGGTGTGGTGATGGTTCTCCTCCCTCGGGGGCATGGGCACAGCAGAGCCTATGCAGGAGAGGGAGCCCTGAATTCTCTTGGGCTGTTTTATCGGGTAGAGGGGAAGGGGAGGTGGGGGGGAGGGGCACTGCACCTGTCTCATCCCACACCTTGCCTTCTGTCAGGAGGGCGGGGTCCCAGGCACCCACTGTGTCCCCCAAGGGCACCCATTCTGGCTCTGTCATGGGTGACTTTGCAGTGTGCAGCAGGGGCTTTTTCTCAGGGTGCGCCTAGGTGAGTGCATGTCTCTGGGTTGTCATACCACGGTGTCCACCATGGTTTCAGTGAACTCTCCTTTCCCCACCCCTCCCGTCCCCCTTTCCTGCTTTCCTCTCCCTCCCCATCTTTCCCTTACCCCAGGCATGTTCAGTATTGCCCAGATGAAGAACCGGCCCATGATCCTCATCGGTGGGTGACCCATCAGTACGTAACCACTCACCCTTGTCCCTGGGGGATCCCGGGGGGTGGGGCTCCTGCCCTAAGGCACCCCCCAGATCCTGCATTTCATCCTGATGTTCACATCCTTGTGTTTCTTCTGCTCCTCTGCCATCTTCTCTCAACCCTCCAGCTTTCCTGTGTCTTCTCTTCCCTGGGGATTGCTCCCCCTCAGTCTACGTACCACAGAAGCCATCCTTTTCTCTTACTAGAAATTGAGGCAGGGTGCCCTCCGGGTTTATGATCACTAAGGTGGTTGTGCCCCGAACATGGAACTCCTGGTTAAGACAGAGACCCCGTCCTGGGCTCTGGAAACTCCCAGCCTAGATACCATTACAGGAGCTGGGCAGAGCTTAGGGCAGCCAGCTAAGAATATTCCTGATTTTTTCAGGGAGGAGGCAGCCAGGATCTCAACTGCCTAGTTCCTTAACTCCTGGGACCTTATATGCATAAAGTCCCATGTGTTCTCTGGGGGAACTGGCTGGCCCATCAGGAGCTTTACGGATGCTGCTACCCGTCTGCTAAAATGCCCAGACGAGAGCAGGGGAGGCCTTGGCCACAGCCAGATCTGGGCTTCTGAATTGTACCAGCAGGCAAGAGAAAGCAGTGAGAAAAACTAGGGGAACGGATTCGCTTCTCCAGGGGTTGGAACCAAGTGAGTGCAGGGGCCCAGCGGAAGGCAGGCTGGTGTGGGCCAGAGACAGCCCAAGGACTACCTCCCATACCAGCTTCCCAGAGAAGGTAAGGCAGCTCACCGAAGCCCTCCCTTGGGAAGAAAACTTGACCATCTCTCTTCTTCCCTCACTTCCAGCATCATAGTCCTACGGATGGGCCTCGACCCATGCTGACACACCTTGATGGCAAGGAGTGGGGCATGCCTTTGTGGCCACCCTGGGAGTGAGGTTGTACCTCTGACATTGGCCAGGTGGGGGCCCAGAGCTGGGAAGCTGGATATTGGGAGACCTATTTGCTTCATAAGGTATATTATTCCTCTCAAGGACACAGAGTAATAAGCTGGTCTGGTTTCTGTAAAACCAGGAGTTGCCTAGAACAGGGTCTCCGACTTTCATGTGCACATGAATCGCTTGGGGATCTTGTCATTTCAGAGTCGGGTTTGGGACTGGGGCTCTGCAACAGACCACCCTTTGGGTAATAAGAGCCTGCAAGGCTCCCAAGGCCCTTGGCACCATTTGGATCAGCCTGTCACTCTGTGGGTACTTCTGATGTCCTTGAGGGGGCTTCAAAGACATTGTTGAAATAGATACAATATTTCCCTTACTATCTTCTCTGTAAATTCGATAATTACTGTTAACTCTTCATAGAGAATGTGAAGAGGAGAGAGTAACTGTGGTTGGTAGTTCAGGCTGAGACCTCACTGTAGCTTCCAGAAAAATGCAGGGACAGGGCAAGGTCATGTGATTGGGCTGCAGTCTTTGGACCTTAGGTGTTCCTGAAGGGAACTTCGGCGACAAGGAAGTTGGTGTGGAGGAGAGCGCAGGAGTGCCCCCCTCCACTCCCGCGGGCCCAGAGATACTGGTGGGGCTGTGCCCTGCGCAGCGCCTGCTGTGAGGGGCTGCAGACCTGTATTCTGGGACCCTCTGTCTGCATACCTCCTGCTTTCTCTCTTCTCACTGTGCTCTTTGCTCTTCATCCCTTTCTCCCCAGTGTGGAAGCAAGAACTCGAGGTGGGCAGGGAAAAGGTGGGAGAAGAGGTGGGAGAAAACACTTCCCTTTGGGGCTTAGCCTTTCTTCTCTTTCCTTCTTGCTTTCCAGAGTTACTTTTGATGCTCCAAGATTCCCCACCAGCCATTCCAAGCATTTCCTCCCAGGACCCCTTTCGTGTTCAGGGTATAAGACACAGAGGGACTTTCTCCAACCAGATGATGATTTTGTGGAAAGGAGGCTGGGTCCCCCAGGCCCCTCTCCTTGCCCAGCGGCTGCTGGGGTCCGTCTGCCCTCAAAGACACTGCAGTTCCCACCTCAACTCAGATGCCAACCCAAAGTGCCTTAGTGCAGTGTCCCGGACTCCTGGCACCCCCTCAGGGCCCCTGCCAACCTCGGACCAACTAACCCATGTGGACACAGCAGGACGGGCAGCTATGGTAGATGTGGGTGGGAAGCCAGACACGGAGCGGGTGGCTGTGGCCTCAGCCGTGGTCCTCCTGGGGCCCATGGCCTTCAAGCTCATCCAGGAGAACCAGCTCAAGAAGGGTGATGCCCTGGCGGTGGCCCAGCTGGCCGGAGTCCAGGCGGCCAAGCTGACCAGCCAGCTGATTCCTCTGTGCCACCACGTGGCCCTGAGCCACGTGCAGGTAGGGCTGGAGCTGGACAGCACACGCCATGCGGTGGGGATCCGGGTGTCCTGCCGGGCTCGGGGCCCCACCGGGGTGGAGATGGAAGCCCTGACCGCTGCTGCCGTGGCTGCCCTCACTGTGTACGACATGTGCAAGGCTGTCAGCAGAGACATCGTGTTGGGGGAGATCAAGCTCCTGAGCAAGACCGGGGGTCAGCGGGGGGACTTCCAGCGGACTTAGAGTTCTTGCCCCTCACCCCCCGGCCCAGCCAGGTCAAGATGGGATGCAGTTCCGGCAAGTTCCTGTAACCCTGTCCCTGTTTACCTCCACCAGCAGGAGCCCGAGGTCAGCCCACCCCTTTACCGCTACACCATCTCTAGTGAGCTGCACGGTCTCCTGTCAGCCTTCCTGGACACTCCGGTCGTGGGGGCGGGGGGGGGGGGGTCGCCGCGAGCAGCGCTGGAGAGCCGAGAAATCACATTGCCTGAAATAGCCCCCAGACAACCCATGCAGTTTCAGACAGCCCGGTCTATAACTTCCACTCCTCATTTTGGGTTTCCTCTTCTCCTTCCGTGAGGGGAGCATAAGGGCTCATGAAGCAGAGGGAACCCACTTTGAGGAGGGAAGGGCATGGTTTGCATTAAGAATGTTCTACTACTTCTCTAAAGCAGTTTTGCCTTCCCGAGTTTGGGGAGCTGCACCTCTACCAACCCTCTGAAGGGGCCAGTTCCCGCCTCATTTTGCCTGCGTCTAGGCCCCCTTGAACTTGCAGGGTCTTGGCTTCACCATTGCACTCGTCCTGCTAGCAGCTCCCTTTCCCAGCCCCTTCTGCTTGAACGGGATATACAACAGGCAGCAGCCCTGAGGACTCCTGCCCCAGGCACACACCCCACGCCTGGCCCTGTACACTGCGGTTCCACCCACTGCCCACACCCCTTTATTCTGGGACATATCCGGGAAAGAAGAGAGCTGAAGATGGCCTTCACCCTCACAGTGCACAAAATAAAGCCACGATGTCAGCTTTGGAGATGCAAGAATGCGGACTCTCTGTGCGGAGGGCACTGAGCTGCCGTGAAGTCATGCCCCTGCCCTCCCCCCCCGGGGAAAGAGGAGCAGGAAGGGTGCTATAAAAGCCAAAGGGGCACATGCTCTGTAGATCCCCCGTCTTCCCTTGGAAGAAGGTAGGAGTGACGTGGGAGGCCTAGAGATGCACCGCCTGCAGGAAGTGTCCAGTGGGGGTGTCCAAAGCTCAAGGGGGTGCACTTACTTAGAGGTTCCTGGTCTGCACATCCCCAGACACTGGACTGGTTGGCTGGGTTCGCCTCTGTGGGTAGGCATCTTCGAGTCTATCCTCGGTGGCACCCCCTGCCTGCCTGCTTCCCTCTGCCCTACACCCACGGGTGCTGGCGAATGTTTGAAAACCAGCTCTTGGGAAAAGAAAAGTCCAAATCCCGTGGCCGATTTCACACTACCCGTACAATGTGAACCGGCTGGCAAAACTTTTGAAAATGTAAACGACTGGTGTTCTCAGAGTAGACAAGAGCTGGCTCCAACCCTCCCCCCCGGCCCCCGTGACTGCTCCCGAGCACACCTCACGTCCCCACACGGGAAGAAAGCACAGGTTTCAAGGCAGGCTGGATGGGGATGGTATGGATTTAATATTTTTTTAGTATTACAATATATTCTTATAAAAATGGTGCAGGTAAAAAGGACGCTGCAGATTTTGTACATTAGCCTCACTTGTCGTCTGAGACAGCTTGGTGAAAGCAGCCAGGGCATGGAGGCATCCCTGGTAAAGGCTGGAGGAAAATGGCACCCCAGTTGGTAAAGATGGGATGGGGGTGGGGAGAGCCTGGACCAGACCCTTCCCTCTCCACCTGGAGAATTGTTTTTCCTCCTGCTGCCCCAAACACACCTGTCTTCCCTCACCGGGAAGGAGGTGTGGGTGCTGCTGCTGAGAAGGGGACAGGTTGGATTAGGTTAACTGAATTTTACATTGGACACAAAATTAGACAGCTGGAGGAATTTACCTGAAGGGAGCAGGAGGGGTGAGAAGGACACTGAGGAAAGACTAAGGAACAAATAGGCGTAAACATTTAGCATATCCAGGACCAACTCCTCCACCATCTCCACGGGGCCCCAGCCCCTTGCTGAGGCAACTGTGATGGTGCATGGTCCAAGGCACTGTTGTAGATCTGGCTATTCTACTGGCCAGAGAGAGAAAATAATAAATAGAGAAGGAAAAAAATCTTTCAGGGTGAGAAGCCTGAGCCCTGGAACAAGGTATGTGTCCTCTGTAAACAGGTAAACCAAAGTGTGCTTTTCTGTGGATCCAGAATGTCTTGAACGACTTCTATATTCCTTGTCTTTCCTGGTGCGTATCCAGTCTTCCATGGCGAGTGGGAATGCCACAGTTTGAACATGCTGGTGATAGAAGCAGAACCCGCCCCTGTCCCCTGCAGGGGAGGTTGACCTCAGCCCAGCCAGTTTGGGAGAGGACCTTCAGAGACCCCACCCATGACCTTCCCATGATCCCAACACCAGCTTCTGGTGGGGGGGGGGGCGCGCTGCTGGGTAGACAGATGGGTATAACAGAGCCCTCTGCAGCTGTTCTTCCTCGAAGCCTTCATCTTACATTCACCTGGACTCCAGGATGGCCTCTTCCCCTCTAGCCTGGCCAGGCTTGCATTTGCTCACATCCCTCCCCGCCTCAAACCAACACACGCTGGGCTCACCAACACTATGCCCCCCGCCCTGCCGCCCGTGCAGCTACTCTGGCCCTACCCTAGGAGTCTGATGTAGGGAAAAGATGATAAGCAGCTGAGGAGTGGACCTAGTCCACCAGTGTGGCCACTGGCAATAACCCTGAGCTGGAGGAGTAGGTTGGAAGGTGAGAAACAGAAGGGCCGGGAGATAGAATAGCAAGGAGCTGGTTGATGGAGAGTCAGGCAGGCCGGACTCTAAGGATAATAGGTCAACTCTAGGGCAAAGAAATGGATTGAAAAGACAAACCTTGATGGAGTTGACCTTTCCTTCTTTCAGAAGATAGAAGTTTTGTTTAGACACAACCATTGTTCCCCACCCCACCCCCAACCAAGGACAGCTCAAGATGGACAGAATGGAAGGTGGGAGTGGATGGGAGGACCAGAATGGACCCCTGGGAAGTCCGACAGAAGAACTGAATTGAGAGGTGGGTCCCAGCCCCCATCCCATCTCTGGTACCCAGCCTTCTGCCCTTGGTTCCTTCAGGCAGTGCACCCCCCAGGAAACTGCTTCTCCTCCATATCCCATCTCCCTAGCTTCCCCTGCCTGCTCTGGCCCCCAGTTTGAATGCCTCAGGGATCACATGTAAATGCAGAGGGCAGCTCTGGTCCTTTGGACCATCTCAGGACACCCCAGGGCCGGCCTTAGCCAGGTCCACGTGGTTTGAAGCGGTCTTCCACAGGCTGGACAGAGGGGGAGGTCCCCGTGGCTTCTGCCCTGAGACAGACCTTAGAGAAAGAGTTTGGGGTCTGATGAACAGGAAGTGGTAGACCAGGGAGCACCAGAGTGGAGCTAGGCATTCAAGTGCTGCTCTCTAGTGAGGGGCTATCAGAATTCCCAGCCAACAGGTGTGGTCACTGTCTCGCTTCAAGACTGGTTGGGTTGTACAGAGGATGTGTGAGGAGAGCTTTGTTCCAGGGTCCCTAGGCCCAAGGCACAAGGTGTGGTGATGATCGGGGTCTTTCTTGAACCCCTTACCAGATTCATCAAGTACCTGCTCGTGAGCCATAGTTGTGGGAACCCAAAGGTGAGCGTTCTGAGATTCAGGATTAGTAGATAGGAGGGAGATGGCGGTAGGGAAGGAAGGGAGAGACTTAAGACATGCGAAAGAGGGGCCAAAGGACTTGTGATGTAGGAAACAGGCACTGCTACTCTGTGTCCTGGTGACTTGGTCCCTGTATCGTCTTCCCAGCACTTTTTCTGAAACCTATCTAGCTAGACGATCTAATGCCTCTTCCTTTTCCATCCAAGAGGAAAGTTTGCCCCCAGATCCATGTTCCATTAAGCCTCCTCTTGGGGGATGGGGGGCTGCATTCTCTCACCCTGGATCTCAGGGGGCCCACCCCACCATGAACTCCCTACTGCACATGAATCCGGACAAGGCCCGTGGACCTGTCCAGTCCAGATCTGGAACAGTTGTGTGCCAACACGTATGTGCCCTTGCTGGAGTGGAGGTGGGGGGGCGAGGGGCAGGGCTCCTTCAGCAGGGCCTGCCAGGGATGTCTAAGTCCGCCTTGGATGCAGAAAGAATAACGGAACAGGAGATGTGAGGAGCCCCTCCAGGTAAGTGCGGGGACCCCTGGTCCTGCCACGCACTGCCCCCACCCCAGGGCCCAGCCCAGGGCCCGTTGCAACCGAGCACCAAATTGTCTAAGGATCACGGCCACCTCCGCTCAGCCCCTCAGCCCACCCCCGTCTCCTGCCTCCTGCTGTGGCCAGTCCCCAGGTCAATAATTTAGCCTGCTTATTGCCCGCTCCCGGGTGACTTCCAAGGCCTGGCTCCCCGACCGCTTGCGGCTGCGCTTCAGCTTGCATAAGTCCTTGTCAAACACTTCACCCGAGCGCAGCGCTGACACCAGGTCATCGAACTCGCCGCTTTCCTCCAGCGCGCTGCCCGCGTGGGCCTTCCGCTGCCGCTGCCACCGCTCCCGCTCCCTCTGCTCCTTCAGCTGCAGGAGGAGGAAGAGTGAGAGGTGGGCTGAGGCCAGAGCA
Source organism: Neomonachus schauinslandi (assembly GCF_002201575.2). Taxonomy (NCBI): domain Eukaryota; kingdom Metazoa; phylum Chordata; class Mammalia; order Carnivora; family Phocidae; genus Neomonachus; species Neomonachus schauinslandi. The sequence goes on from NC_058410.1 coordinate 109,901,296, forward strand.
GCCACCCACAGTCCAGCTGTCAAACGAATGGCCTCCCAGCAGGCACGAACTCCAACCTGTGCACCCTGAGGCCTGTGTTGACCAGCTGGCCCCACTTTCCTGCTTCCTGAGACACCCTGTATCTCCCTGCTGCCTCCTGCTCTCCCCCAGTAGCACCCCACTCAGCCCAGCCCTCTCACCATGGTTTCCATGCGTGCCCGCCGTTCCTCCTCTTCTTTCCTCTTCCTCATGGCCTCCAAGTCCTGCCGGGCCTCCAAGAAGGCCTGCAGGAAGGTGTCAAAGATTCCAAAGAATTCGTCTGGTTGCATCTTGCTGTCCTGCTCCCCAAAGTGCATCAGGGCCTTGGAGAACTGTTAGGGGGAAAGGGGTGGTGAGAGTCTGCCCCTGCCCCAAAGCATGGTGGCTCAGCCTGTGTGGTGAGTTGGGTTCCAGTCAGCACAGAGCCCAGTCCAAGGCCGGGGACCTTTGACAGAGGGGAGCAGGGCTGGAGAGGGGGAGACACCTGCTATCATCAGGGCAGGGACAAGGCTGAAGGAAAAGCTTGAGGGTGACACCAAGGGGAGGTTGGGAATTCAAGCTGGCTGACAGAGGCTGCCCAAAGCTACCATTGGGTCTGTTATGGTGTAGGTATGGGATCAGGAGCTGCAGACCTTGGGAAGTACTTCCTAAGGTCACAAACTCAAGAGGACCCAGCGATCATATAGTTATTGGGCTAATTTAACTCCTCTGTGCCTCAGTTTCCTCAGCTGTAAAATGGGGACAATAGATTCTACCTCATAGTGTTGTGAGGGTGAGGTGAGTTAATAGATGTAAAACATTAGCTCTAATTGTGTGTGTCAGGCACTGTTCTGACATTTATTGACAGCTACCATCTCTAATTCAACCCAGAGTGTGCCTGGACCAGCGTGAGCATCTCAGGCTTACCCCAGACCTCCTGAGTGAGGACCCCGACCAATGGGGTCCATGAGGATGTTGGGAAGCCAGGAAGAGGCAACAGCAACTATGACCAAAGCGGAGCTCTGGAGTCAGGATTCTAACCCAGCTCTGTCCATCACATCTGGGAAACCTTGGGCAAGTTTCTTAACCTCTCTATATCTCAGTGTACGTACTTGTACAATGGGGTAATAACCTTTTAAGGTTATTTAAGGTAGGTCATGCGATAAATAATGTAAAATACCACATGGTACCTACACCTGGTGAATGGCTTATGATCTTTACAACAGATTTGCTATTGCTTTTCTTAAGGGAGTGAGGAAATTATTTTTCCTCAAAGCTCTGTGACTCTGGGTTTGTCCCTCTGGGCCATCTGGGGTAGGAATGGGTGAAGGAGCTGTGTCTACGTAAAAAGTTGAGGGGGGAGGGGTTAGGATGGGGGTCAGACTGGGAGCTTGGGCCACACTTACCTTGTCCCTGGCCTCATTCAGTTGGTCTTCCAGCTCTGAGAAGCTAAAGCTGGAGACAGTGATGAAGTCACTCATGACTGGGACAAACTTGTCATTCGGTTCACGTGCCTGGCGCTTCTGATATTCCAGCTCCTGAGGAGGGAGAGTGATATGCTGGTTAGATGGGTGCCAGCATAAAAGTCAGGAATTCTGAGGGTCACCACATCTCCCACCCTTCCCTGCCTAAGCTCTCACAATCTTTGCCACCCTCAGAATTGTGTGAGACATCCCTCATGCACCACTGCCATCTTTCTTTCTCCAGATGCTTGCCTCCCAGTGTGGTCTGGGACCAGCAACAGCATCACCTGGGACATCTGAAGAAATACAGACACTCAGGCTCTAGCCCAGACCTAGGGAATCTGCATTTCAACAAGACCTGTAGGTGATGCATTGTGCAGAATCAAGTGTGAGATGCATTTCTAAATCTCCTAGCTGATACGGATGCTGCTGGTCATGGGCCATGCTTTGAGTAGCACTTTAAAGGGCTATAAATTGGAAATTGCCCCCTCCACCACCACAGTGGCAATGGAAAGTTCTTTCTCATATTTACCTTCATTCTCTAACTCATTCTCCCCTTACCTGCCTACCACCCCCTTCCCCCAGTGAAGATGGGAAGGGTCTCGAGTTCCTAAATGTGGATGACAAAGGATTGGGGCCATTGCCATATGGGACTAGGCTAGCCTAGGGCCAGAGACCATATCATCTGAGAAGCCATCAGAGCAGGAATGGTGATGACTAGACACCTGGGTGCAGCCCCCAGATCCTCTACTGACCCAGGGAGAAGAGACATAAGGCAGAAATTTCTGGGGATAGCTGTGCCCAGTGTCACACACTATGTGCTACCTGTGCCTAATTGGCTTCCAAGAGATGTAGATACTCTTTCCTATCCACTTGAATTAGACTTAAGCATGGGGCCAATTTATGATTCATTCTCCTCTAGTGCCCAATACACATGCTGGACAGTAACCTCGCTACTCTCAGATGTCCCCTCATTGAGAGTCTAAATTTAAGCCCTAAATAATCCAGTCATCCTTTCCTATGGGCTAGCTCTGTTGCTGCCTATCACTTGGTCAAATGATAGACCCCCAGATAGTAGGCCTCCAGATGGCAGACCCTGTCTGATGCATTTCTGTGTCCCAAAGTTCCTGTCTGGGGTTCTAGAATAACTGGCACAGGGTATGGCCTTCAGCACAGACACAGGCAGCACGCCCTCAAACCCAGGCAGGCATAGATGATGTACTCACCACCTCAACTGCTCTGAGGCCCCTCCTGAGGTTGCCCACCTCCTTCTCCAGCTCTGCCAGGCTGTGGGAAGACACACAGGAAGGGAGAATTGCTGAGGGTGGTTCAGGCAGATGGCAGTGCCAAGCGCAATGACCTTGGAGTCAGTAGACCCATGCTCCAGCCCTGCTAAATCACCTCCCCTCTGTTCTCTGTCTGTGCTTCTATAAAATAACAGGGGTAAAACTTATATTCTGAAGATCCTTCCAGATCAGAAATGTTACGTTAAATATTAGGTTTCTAACACATGGCTTCTGACTTGAATTCTTTTTGATACCAGCAGGTAGTACTTAAAACTCTTAATATGGTGTCCTGCATGCAGTAAGCACTTGTTGCATATTAACCATTTTCCACTGCATTTCTGCTTCTGTTGGAGATGCTTCTATCAGCCTGTGGCTGTTGGGGTCTGACTTCTTGCCTGTAGCAGATATCATTTGTGCCACATCCATATCTCCTTGGACCATCCATTGTAGAGTACAATCCTGACTTCCAATGATGCGAGCACTTTCTCTGGATCCCAGAGCTCCCTCTGCCTGTACCTATGGCCAGAGTCATGCCCTGCCCAGAGACACTCAGCCAATGACTGACAGGAGATGGGGTATGATATCCTAGCTCCCTCACCTCTCAGATGGGATAAGTTGAATAAGTGTCCTAAGCGGTCTCACAGACTTCCCTGGAGGGATGTCCCAGGGGTAGCTGGCTTAATAATACTTCCGTTATTAGTATTCTTCCCACCCCTGGCTCACTTCCCCACTGTTTCCTAGGAGCATGTCTGAAATAAGGATTTGAGAGCAAGTAGCCAGTCTTCATTTGGTTCTCCTAAAAGCAGACCCTGAGACACTGCCCATTCCTAGTCATCCCACAGTAGCAATGAAAGGAAATTTAGACAAGAGTGCTGTGACCACAGGGAGAAAGAAGACTTGGAAGGGCCCCTCACTTGACTTTGGCAGCTTCTGGAAGATGCTGTAGCTCTGAGGGCATGTTGAGGATGTCAGGGAAGTGCTTCTCCAGGATCATGATCAGGTAATGGAGCAGAGAGATGTTTCTGTGGATGAAAGGTCAGGGGTAAAGGAATGAAGGCCAGGAAGAAACTAGGGGGAGGGGTCAGGGAGAAAAGGCAAGGAGTTAGGGTTGGAAATGGGAGGAGGAAGGGAGAGGCCAGGGTGGGGTGAGATGGAAGATAAGGAAGCAGACAAGATCCCACCTGTCAATGCTGGACTTGGTATCTGCAATCTTGTTGAGGCTGGCCACCCGGAAACCATAGGCACCCCCACGCTGCCCTTTGTTCATGAAGTTGCCAATGGCCAGGATGACCTCAAGCATCTGCCTTAAACGCTTGCTGCGGATCAGCTCCCGGGAGGCCAGCAGGATAGCTAGGAGAGAAGGGGCAGGTCAGAGCCCTGCAGAGACTGGGCCACGGCAGCTGGTCCCCTTGAACGCCAGGATGATGCCACCACGAAGTCCAGTCTTCAACTCTCAGAGGGGCAGAGACGATACCCACACCTCAACAGATTGATTTACTCCATACCTGCCCACTTCCAAGGGAAGCAGGTAAATTTGCCGAAAGCCAATTCAACAAATAGCCCATTCTCAGAATGTGCCAATTCTTCTTAATATATTTAAAGAATATCTTTTCTTGCATATATCCAAAGGTTATTAATAATTCTTTCTATGGATATACACAAGAATATAATACTTTTACTTTTTTAAACTTAGTGATTAAAATTTTAAATTTCAGCATTTTACATATTATGGGACTGTTTCTGCCTCTTTTGAAATGCTGTCTTATTTTTTTTTTTTGAAAGAAAATACCTGTCAAATTATAACATGTCACCAATATAATATTTCCATATTTTTGTTCTATAATATAATGGTATGCCTTGTAGTTGATGGTATCTTTGATTTAATAGTTTACTTGACATCTTGTTGAATATCATTTAAGTTTTTTTCCCAACTTTTAGGCATTTTAACAATTTCTCCCCAATGCCTTAAATGATACATTTGCTAGAAATACAAACTAAGGTTAACAGTAACTGAAACTTCAGTATTTCATTCCAGTTTGGATGCTCTAGCCCATCTTCGGGTATTATGCATTTATGGCAGATGCACAAAATTGGGATACAAATCCTACACTGAAATTTTGGCTACTAGTTATGGAATATGCTTTTCGATTATTAAGAGTGGTGATAGGAACACCAAACCATCCCATGATTTTCAGCTTATGCCAAATTGAACATTCCATAAGATGTTGCTATGGATCTAAAATGAGAACCATCTAACCAAAAGTTTGCAAAAATCTTCAAAAACAGTTAAAAGTAAATAATTGTAAAAAAAAAAAAAAAAAGCTGTAATGTGGAGATCCCCAGGACCTCCCAGCTTGTACCCACTTCAGCCTCAGCTGTCCTTCCAGGACACTGTCTGTACAGAGAGCCCCATGACCACCCTGGCCTGCAACAACTTCAGCTCCAGCCATCCCACCAGGGTGACCCCAGCCCACACCAGCCACAGCCCCAGCCAGCCAAAGTCACCAGACACACAGACACACATAGCCTACACAGGGGATGACCATACACAAGACCATTCCTTCAAATTTTAGAGAAGTAGCTGTTCTGCCTATTCATAGAAATAAAGACTGAAAGTCAAGCAAAATGGGGAGATAGAAGAATATGCTCCAAACAAAACAAAACCTCAAAAAAAGAACAAAATGAAATGGAGATAAGCAATATGCCTGATAAAGAGTTTAACAAAGAGAAAATATGAAAAAAAAAAGTTGAGTTAAAGAACATAAATGAAAAATATACTAGAGGGAATCAACAGATTAGCAGATGAAGAAGAAGAGATCAGCAATCTAGAAGAAGGGTAATAGAAAACAACCAAGCTGAACAGCAAAAAGAAAAGGGTTTTAAATGAGGACAGGTTAAGTGATCTCTTGGACAACATCAAGTGAATAAACATTCACATTATAGGGGTCCCAGAAAAAGAGAAAAGGGGGCAGAAAACTTACTTGAAGAAATAATAGCTGAAACTTTCTTAACCTGAGGAAGGAAACAGACACCTAGGTTCAGGAAGCACAGAGAGTTCCAAATAATATGAACCCAAGGAGGTCTATACTATGACACGCAATAACTAAAATATCAAAGATTAAAGATAGAGAATTTTAAAAACAGCAAGACAGAAGGAAAGTTACATACAAGGGAAACCCCCATAAGAGTGTCAGCTGATTTTTCAGCAGCAACTTTGCAGGCCAGAAGGGAGTGGCAGGATATATTCAAAGTGCTTAAAGGGAAAAATCTATAACCAAGAATACTTTACCCAACAAGATTATCATTCAGGATCGAAGGAGAGAGAAAAGAGTTTCCCAGGCAAACAAAAATTAAAGGTGTTCAGTACCAGTAAACCATCCTTACAAGAAATGTTAAAGGGACTTCTTTTAGTGGAAAAGAAAAGGCCATAACTAGAAGTAAAAAAAACAAAAAACAAAAAACAAAACGCATATATATAAAGATGTAAAATATGACACCATATACATAAAATGTGGAGGGGGGGAAGTAAAAAAGTTATTTTAGAATGTGTTCAAACTTAAGTGACCATCAACTTAATATAGACTACTATATACTTAGAATGTTATATATGAACCTCATGGTAGCCACAAACGCAAAATCTGTAATAGATACACAAAAAAATAAAACCAAGATTAACACTAAAGGAAGTCACTAATCACAAGGAAAGAGAGCAAGAGAAGAAGAAAGGAACAGAGAAGAACTACAAAAACAACCAGAAAACAAATAACAAAATGACAATAAGTATATAACTTTTGATAATTACTTTAGATGCAAATGGTCTAAATGTTCTAGAGTGGCATGATGGATTAAAAAAATTCCCTCTACATGCTGCCTATAAGAGATTCACTTCAGACATAAAGACATACAGACTAAAAGTGAAAGGATAGAAAAAAGATATTCCATGAAATGGAAGGAAAAAAAAGCCAGGGTAGCAATACTTACACAAAATGATTTTAAACCAAAGACTGCAATAAGAGACAAAGAAGGGCATTACATAATGATAAAGGGGTCAATCCAACAAGAGGATATAACAATTGTAAATATCTATGCACCCAACATTGGAGCACCTAACTACATAAAGCAAATATTAACAGACATAAAGGGAGAAACTGGCAATAATACAATAATAGCAGGGACTTTAACATCCCATTTACATCAATGGATAGATAATCCAGGCAGAAAAATCAATAAGGAAATAGTGTTGCTCAGTGACACATCAGACCAGATGGACTTAGGTATACACAGAACATTCCATCCCCAAATGACAAAATACACTTTACAAGTGCACATAGAACATTTTCCAGGATAGATCACATGGTAGGCCACAAAACAGTCTTAATAAATTCAAGATTGAAATTATATCATGCATTTTTTCTGAACACAATAGTATGAAACTAGAAATCAATCACAAGAAAAAACTGGAAAAACACAAACACATGGAAGCTAACAACATGTACTAAACAGCCAATGGGTCAATAAGAAATGACAGGAAATCAAAAAATACATGGAGACAATGAAAATGAAACCACAATTATCCAAAATCTTTGGGACTCAGCAAAAGCAGTTCAAAAAGGGAAATTTATAGCAGTACAGGTCTACTTGAAATAAAAGAGATCTCAAGCTAACCTTATACCTAAAAGAACTAGAAAAAAAAAAGTCCAAGGTGAATAGAAGGAAGGAAATAAAAGAGCAGAAATAAATGAAATAGAGCCTTTTTAAAAAATGGAAAAGATCAATGAAACCAAGAGCTGGTTTTTTGAAAAGACAGGCAGAGTGATAAGCCTTTAGTCCTATTCATCAAGAAAAAAGGACACAAATGACTAAAATCAGAAATGAAAGAAGTGACAACCGACACCACAGAAATACCAAGGATTATGAGAGTACTATGAAAAATTATATGCCAACAAATTGAACCTAAAAGAAATGGATAGAGCCCTAAGAACATATAATCTTCCAAAATTGAATTAGAAGGAAATAGAAAATCTGAACAGACCAACTACTAGTAACAAAATTGAATAAGTAATCCAAAAACTCCCCAATAAACAAAAGTCCAGAAGCAGACTGATTCACAGGTAAATTCTACTAACCATTTAAAGAAGGGTTAACACCTATTCTCAAGCTCTTTCAAAAAATAGTAGAGGGAGGAAATCTTCCAAATACATTCTATGAAGACAGCACTACCCTGATACGAAAAGCAGACAAGACACTACAAAACAAACAAACAAACAAACAAACAAAAATCTACAGGTCAATATCCCTGATGAACATATAAAGATGTAAAATATTACACCATGTAAAAATCCTCAACAAAATATTAGCAAACTGCATTCAACAATACATTAAAAAAAACCCATTCACGAGCAAGTGGGTTTCATTCCAGGGATGCAAGGATGGTTCAATATTTATAAATCAACATGATACATCACATCAACAAGATAAAGGATAAAAACCATATCTTCATTTCAGTAGATGCAGAAAAAGCATTTGAAAAAATTCAACATCTGTTCATGATAAAAACTTTCAACAAAGTAGTTTTAGAGGGAACATGTCTCAACATAATAATGATCATATATGAAAAACCTATGACTATCATCATACTCTATGGTAAAAAACAAAGCTTTTCCTTTAATATCAGGAATAAGACAAAGATGTCTACTCTCACCACTTTTATTTAACATAGTAGTGGAAGTCCTAGCCACAGCAATCAGACAAGAAATAAGAGGTATCCAAATTGATAAGGAAGAAGTTAAACTATCACTACTTGTAGATGACATGATACTATACAGAGAAAACCCTAAAGACTCTACTAAAAATCTATTAGAATAAATGAATTCAGTAAAGTAGCAGGATTCAAAATTAATACATAGAAATTGGTTGCGTTTCTATACACTAATGGTGAAGCCAAAGAGAAATTAAGGAAATAATTCCATTTACAATTGTACCAAAAAGACCTGGGAATAAACTAATGAGGTAAAAGACCTGTACTCTGAAACCTATAAAACACTGATGAAAGAAATAGAAAATAAAACAAATGGAAAGATATTCCACACTTGTGGATTGGAAGAATTAATATTATTAAAATGTCCATAATACCCAAAACAATCTACAGATTCAGTGCAATCCCTATCAAAGTACCAATCGCATTTTTCACTGAACTAGAACAAAAAACCCTAAAATTTGTATGGGACCACAAAAGATTCCAAGTAGCCAAAACAATCTTGAGAAAGAAGAACATAGATGGAAGTATCACAACTGCAGATTTCAAGATATCCTACAAAGCTGTAGTAATCAAAACAGTATGATACTGGCACAAAAATAGACACATAGGTCAATAGAATAGTATAGAGAGCCCAGAAATAAACCCACAATTATATGGTCAATCTATGACAAAGGAGGCAAGAATTTACAATGGGGAAAAGATTACAAATGGTGCTAGCAAAACTGGACCACTTTCTTAAACCATACACAAAAATAAACTCAAAATGGATTGAAGACCTAAATGTGATACCACATTTTGTGAAACCACAAAACTAGAAGAAAACATGGGCAGTAATCTCTTTGACTTTGACCTTAGCAACATTTTCTTAGATATGTCTCCTTAGGCAGGGGAAAAAGGCAAAAATAAACTATTGGGACTACACCAAAATAAAAATCTTTTGCACAACAAAAGAAACCATCGACAGAACAAGGCAACCTACTAAATGGGAGAAATTAGCAAATGATATCTGATAAAAGGGGTTAATATCCAAAATATATAAAGAAGTTATATAACTCAACATCAAAAAACAATCCAATTTCGGGGCACCTGGGTGGCTCAGTCGTTAAGTGTCTGCCTTCGGCTCAGGTCATGATTCCAGGGTCCTGGGATCAAGCCCCGCATCGGGCTCCCTGCTCTGCAGGAAGCCTGCTTCTCCCTCTCCTGCTCCCCCTGCTTGTGTTCCCTCTCTCTCTGTGTCTCTCTCTGTCAAATAAATAAATAAAATCTTTTAAAAAAAACAAAAAACAATCCAATTTAAAAATGGGCAGAAGACCTGAATAGACATTTCTCCAAAGAAGACATATAGATGGTCAACAGACACATCTGCTCAACATCACTGATCATGAAGGAAATGCAAATCAAAACCACAATGAGATATCACTTACACATGTCAGAATGGCTAAAATCAAAAAGATAATATTAACTGTTGTTGAGGATGTGGAGAAAAAGGAACTCTTGTGTGCTGTTGGTGGGAATGTAAATTGGTATAGCCACTGTGGAAAACAGTATGGAGGTTCCTCAAAAATTAAAAATAGAAATACTACATAATCTAGTAATTCCACTGAGTATTTACCCAAAGAAAATGTAAACAGTAATTCAAAAAGACATCTATACCCCTATGTGTACTGCAGCATTATTTACAATAGATAAGATATAGAAGCAACCTAAGTGTCTACTAATAGATGAATGGATAAAGAAGATATAGTTGTGCAAAAGTTTTTTATTTTGGTATAGTCCCAATAGTTTATTTTTGCTGTTCCCCCTGCCAAAGGAGACATAGCTAGAAAAATGTTGCTTAAGGCTGATGTAAAGGACATTACTGTCTATGTTTTCTTCTAGGACTTCTATGGTTTCAGGTCTCACATTTAGGTCTTTAATCCATTTTGAGTTTATTTTTGTGTATGATATAAGAAAGTTGTCCAGTTTCACTCTTTTGCATGTAGCTGTCTAGTTTTTCCAGCACCATTTGTTGAAGAGACTTTTTTCTCATTTTATATTCTTACCCCCCTTGTAGATTAATTGACCATATAATTGTGGGCTCTCTATTCTGTTCCATTGATCTATGTGTCTATTTCTGTGCCAGTACCATACTAACAAAGAAAAAAGAGACAAACTAGAAAACAGACTCATAAATATAAAGAACAAACTGGTAGTTTCCAGAGGGGAGGTTGGGGGGGGGGATGGGTGAAACAGGTGAAGGGGATTAAGAGTACACTTATTGTGATGAGCACCGAGTAATGTATAGAATTGTTGAATCCCTATACTGTACACCTAAAACTGAATATAACACTGTATGTTAATTATACTGGAATTAAAAAAATAAAAAGCCACTGCCTTAAATATATACAATTGTGAATCTTAAGTATATACACTTGTACACCTTATATATACATAATTTTTGTCAATCATAGCTCAATAAAGCTGGGAGAAATTTTTCAGTACACCAAGAAAGAAAGAAGATACACACAATGGAATATTATTCATCCATAAAAATGCATGCGATCTTAACCATTTGTGACAACATGGATGGACCTAGAGAGTATAATGCTAAAGTAAAGTAAGTCAGAGAAAGACAAACACCATATGATTTTACTTATATGTGAAATCTAAAAAACAAAATGACTGGGGGTTGCAGAAAGGGAGGTGGGGGGGATGGGATAACTGGGTGATGGGCATTAAGGAGGGCACATGATGTGATGGGCACTGGGAGTTATATGCAACTAATGAATCATTGAACATTATATCAAAAACTGATGATGTACTATATGTTAGCTCATTGAATTTAAATTTAAAAAAAGACTTAAAAAATAAAAATAAAAAAATAAAAAATAAAAAACAAAATGAACAAACAAGAACCAGACACAGACTCATAAATACAGAGAACAAACTGATGGTTGCCAGAAGGGAGAGAGGTGAGGGGATGGGTAAAATGAAAGAAGGGAAGTGACAGATACAGGCTTCCAGTAATGGAATAAATAAATCATGGAGATAAAATGTACAGCATGGGGAATATGGTCAATGCTATTATAATAGCCTTATATAGTGTAGCTACACTTGTGATGGACATAGCATAATATCAGACTTGTCCAATCTCTATACTGTACATCTGAAACTGATATAACATTGTGTGTCAACTATACTTTGTATACACATCATGAAATTAGCAACAAAATAAAAGTATAAGGTTAAGTTGAAAAAAAAATAAGCCATAAAAATGAATGATAAGTGTTGTCGGTACATATTCTATGACCTAATAACAGCATTACTCTTGAAGGGTATTAGAGTGGTTTCTAGTCATTTTTTTTCTTAAATTATGAACAGATTGGTTAAATAAATTATGGTATTCATACAATGGAAAAAAATGCAGCACTGAAAATGAATAACTCACCGCTACATGTAACAATAGGGTAACTTACAAGCATAATGCTGAACAAAAGGAACCAGCATAAAATTATCCATACTATAGTATACTGTTTATATAAAGCTCAAGACAGACAAAACCTTTAAAGAAGGTGGACAGAGCAATGGTTGCAGGGGGTAATGTTTGAGAGAGGACATGAGGAAGGGCTGTTTAGGGCTGGCAACATTCCAGTTCTTGACTTGGGTGTTGATTTCACAGGTGAGTTCAGTTTATGATAATTCATCAAGTAGGACGCTTGTGATTTATGTACCTTTCTATATGCATATTTGAATAAAAAGTTTACTTTTATATGTAGTTTTTAAAAGTTTTTGGCAATTCATATTGGTTAGGATAGTTTTTCTAAAGTTGATATGCTATTTGAGAAATTTGCAAAAGAATCCTCCTAAAAATGCTAAAATGTTGGCAAAACAGAAATAGACAAGAGTTCAAAGGAAATCAGTATAAATGGGAAAACTCCCATTGCAATGCAGACATTTTAGATAAAGTCATAAGAATAATATATTCGTGAATATATTCATAAGAATGTTTACATTTGAAACTATATTCATCTTGACTATATTCAGTAAATGTATTCAAAATGAGAATCAGTAAATTTGGTATATCCAGCAATGAGCATATTCATAAGAATATATTCAAGAAAAATATGTTTCCTGAATATATTCATAGAATTGGCAAATCTGTCAAATTTGGTGAATTGGCTTTTGGCGAATTGACCCAGAGGCCCTGCTGCAAAGTGGGGAGGGGAGGGTGTCAATAGCTTATCACCAGCTGGGATAGGCCAAATATTAGCTTACCAGGAATATTTCTTAGAACTGGAAGGAAAAATATGAATCCCAACTCCCGCACAATCCTCTTGTCTCTACCCCTAGTCAAGCCACTGACCTGACTGTGTAAGATACAACTTCAGCCACCTCCTTCTGACTCTCAGAGAAGGAGACATCCAGACCATTCTAGAATAGTTAGCAGCCATTGCCATCCAAAACATGACTTGCTCTGCATAGCTTGATATTAAAGGGAGACTCTCCTGAGCATTCAGTGACTAACTCTTAGGGAGAGTTTCAGAGTGGGCTCTGAGATTATCTGAGATTAACCCTACCCAGTGGCTAAGCTACTCTGGTTCCAAATGGCAGTTGCTCACATTTACTCCACTGACCCAAGACACACAAATGGTTGAGCAAATGTCTTGGCAATCCCTTTATCTGTGCCTCATGTCCCAAAGGCAGTCTGCAGGAGGATAAAGAAGATTGTATGAAGGTAGGGATTCACCTATCACCAGGGGAAAAGGTACTGCCAGATCTCAGACCTGCAGGGTCACTGCTGATCTCGATCCTTCTCCCTCAGAATGATTAATATTTACAATTACACCCAGCCTGCAGTTCCCTTGTGTGTGTGAATGCATATGTGTGTGGGGGGACCCAGACTGCAGAAAATGCTTGCCTTCAGCTGTCACACACCACCTACCCCCACCCCCAAACCTCCCTGAAGCAGCTCCAAGAAGGGCCATTCTCTGGACTGGGCATCCCAGGGAGTGCTGGCCAGCCCTGGTGTCCAGCAGAGGGGGCCCATGCTCTGCTCTGCCCCCAGCCTGCACCCCTCAGCATCCTGGACTCAGGCTCTCCTGTTCCACTCTGCTGTCCTGTCCTCCCCACAAGTGAGCCTCACAGCCTCTCCTGCTTCTCTGCTCATGGGTCTTCATGGACCAGCCTGCCTTTTTGCCCAACTCCCTGCCCCTCTGTCTTCTACCATCATCTATGAAGTACTACAGGACAAGAGTGAGGGATGAATTCTGAAGAACAACATCTGTGTTCCAATCTTGGCTGTACCACTCCCTGGTAACATGGCCTCAGGCAGCATGTCCCCATTTTAGACATGAGAGAACAGATGCACTCATAGGGATGTTGTGAGAACTAATGAGACCATCCATGTGGAAAGTTTCATGCAGTGCTTGCTACATGGTTCTCACTGAATTACGAAGTGCCCATCTAGAAAAGGCCTGCGTAGGAAGGGTTCCCTAACCCAGAAAACCAGATACCTCCAGAGATTACTTTGCTAATTTCCTACTTTTCTGAATAGCTCACACTTAAAATAATGTGTCCAGAGGTCTTCTATGAACTTAGTCCCTCTTGGGCAAGGTAAAGATTGATGAGCTCAACACATGCCAGGCCCTGTTCTAGGTATTTGCTATTATCAACATCTGTTCAGCATTTCTGTCCCATGCTGGGGTAAAAGTCAACAGACCTCCCACCCTGGAGAGTATATAGGCTGAGGCATAGGAAACATGTCACATGTTTGGCACATGTGCTAATATAAACAAGTGTATATATCTACAATAATCATAGTTTTAAATTTGTCCTTGGCTTTGTTTTTTTTTTCGGGGGGTGGGCGGGGATTGAGAATGAGAAAGTTTTCCTCCATTGATTTCCAGCTCCGGACCCTCCCAGATGCCTCTTAACTCTAGGCTTCCCCATACCCTCAACCATACCTTCCACTTTGGGCTTGGCCTCAGCCAGCCGCTCCTGGAACTTCTTCTTAAAGAACAAGGCCTGCAGTCGCTGCTGGTAGTGGTCGATCCTGTGGACAGGGCAAGCTACATCGTGAGGCACCCTCCAGCCCCAGGAGCTAGCTCCAGCCCCTCCTCCATGCCCGTTGCCCTGACCTGCTCATTTCATAGAGGAAGCGGTCAGCGCGGGCCATCCGCTCTATCTCATGCTTGTGCTCCTCGAGGAGGTCGATGTCACTTTTCTCTGGGATGAACTTGAGGAGCTGCAAAGAACATCAGCTGAAGGTCAGACAGGAAACTGGTGAAAAGCTGATGTGGGGATGCAATGCATGGATGCCCATACACTGATCATGTTCAAGATGGGGAGGGGTCTTTAAAAGAGAGAGGCATCCTCATGTGGTGGGTTTATGCTTCATCTGCCTAAAAAGGGCCACAGGGCACCCAGGTCTAGACTTTTCTTTTTTCACTTTTTAAAACTGAGATGCACCTTATATATAGTATACTGTTCATTTTTTTAAAATTTATTTTATTGTTATGTTAGTCACCATACAATACATCATTAGTTTTTGATGTAGTGATCCACGATTCATTGTTTTTGTATAACACCCAGTGCTCCATGCCGTACGTGCCTTCCTTAATACCCATCATCAGGCTAACCCATCCCCCCACCCCCCTCCCCTCTAGAACCCTCAGTTTGTTTCTCAGAGTCCATAGTCTCTCATGGTTTGTCTCCCCCTCTGATGCCCCCCCTTCATTTTCCCCTTCCTTCTCCTAATGTCCTCTATGCTATTCCTTATGTTCCACAGAGAAGTGAAACCATATGATAATTGACTTTCTCTGCTTGACTTATTTCACTTAGCATAATCTCCTCCAGTCCCATCCATCTTGATGTAAAAGTTGGGTATTCATCCTTTCTGATGGCTGAGTAGTATTCCATTGTATATATGGACCTCATATTCTTTATCCATTCATCTGTTGAAGGGCATCTCAGCTCTTTCCACAGTTTGGCTATTGCGGACATTGCTGCTATGAACATTGGGGTGCATATGGCCCTTCTTTTCACTACATCTGTGTCTTTGGGGTAAATACCCAGTAGTGCAATTGCTGGGTCATAGGGTAGCTCTATTTTTAATTTTTTGAGGCACCTCCACACTGTTTTCCAAAGTGGCTGTACCAACTTGCATTCCCACCAACTGTGTAAGAGGGTTGCCCTTTGTCCACAATCTCTCCAACATTTGTTGTTTCTTGCCTTGTCAATTTTTGCCATTCTAACTGGTGTAAGGTGGTACCTCAATGTGGTTTTGATTTGAATTTCCTGATGGCTAATGATGATGAACATTTTTTCATGTGTCTGTTAGCCATTTGTATGTCTTCTTTGGAGAAGTGTCTGTTCATGTCTTCTGCCCATTTTTTGACTTGATTGTTTTTTGGGTGTTAAGTTTGAGAAGTTCTTTATAGATCTTGGAAATCAGACCTTTGTCTGTAGTGTCATTTGCAAATATCTTCTCCCATTCTGTGGCTTGCCTCTTTGTTTTGTTGACTATTTCCCTTGCTGTGCAAAAGCTCTTTATCTTGATGAAGTCCCAAAAGTTCATTTTTGCTTTTGCTTCACTAGCCTTTGGAGATGTATATTGAAAGTATACCATTCTTAAGTGCACTGCTCAATGATTTTTTTCTTTTAAACCCAAGTTTGTTGAGGTATAGTTTACATAAAATTTATTTTTTTTTTAAGTATTTATTTTAGTGAGGGGGGGGAGAGAGAGAGAGAGAGAGAGAGCATGCACACAAGCAGGGGGAGGGGCAGAGGGAGAGGAAGAATCCAAGCAGACTCTGTGCTGAGTGCAGAGCCCCACATGGGTCTCAATCCCAGGACCCTGAGATCATGACCTGAGCCAAAATCAAGAGTCAAATGCTTAACCGACTAAACCACCCAGGCGCCCCAAAAAGGCGTCCATCTTAAGTGTGCAATTCAAAGAGTTTTGACAAAACCACCCACTGAAACCCCATCCAGATTAAGATACAGATTTCCATCCCCTAGAAAGTTCTCTTCTATTGCTTCAATAAGCCAACCCATCCCTCTCCCCATTATAGCCTCTCAACTGAATTCTATTACCTTAGATTAGATTTGCCTATTCTTGAACTTCATATAAATGGATTCATGCTGTGTGTTTTCTTTGGTGTCTGGCTTCTTTTGCATAACATAATGTCTGAGACTCATCCATGATCTAAGTATTGGTAGTTTGCTTTTTATGCATTGCTGAATAGTATTCTATTGTAAGAATATACCACGGTATATTTATTCACTTTCTTATTGATGGACAGTTGGGTTATTCCATGAGTAAAACTGTTATAAATATTCTTGCATATATCTTTTATAGTCAATGTTTGCACTCATTTCTCTGTATCTAGCAGTGGGACTGCTGGGCAGTAGGGTAGGTTTAGCCTTTGTGCGTACTGCCAAATTGTTTTCCAAATTATTGTACCCAATGAGAATTCCAGTTGCTTCATGTCCTTGCCAACATTTGGCATTGTCAGTCTTTTCAATTTTAGCTATTCCAGTGGGTGTGTGGTTCTGTTAGTGTGATTTACTGTATTTCTCTGATGACTAAGAGTGTCGAGCCACTTGGAAATTCTCTTTCATGAAATACACGTTCAAGGCTTCTGCTCATTTTCAAGTGGAGCTGTTTGTCATCTTCATTCTTGGATTTGAGAGCTCTTTATTCTGAATAGGAGATCTTTGCTAGATGTACATAAAGCAAATGTCTTCTAAGGTTTGGCTTATCTTTTCACTCTAGTATTGGTACCCTTTGATGAACAGAGTTCTTAATTCTAATGAGGTCCAACTGATGGTGGTTTTGTTTCATGCCTTCTAGGTTTCTCTTGAAGGATCCAATAAATTGAGGTGGAAGAGATTGGGGGAATATATGACTATGGGTCACTCTGACTTTACTTTGAGACCCAAGGGGGGGATCATAGCTCATATCTCCTGTCAAGGACCTCAATCCCCTGGAAAATATGCAGCCTTTCCTAACCTCCCCTCAGAAAGGCTGGTCCAGGGAGTTTCTATAAACCTCTACCCAACTCCTCATCCTCCAGCCTGATTTCTCCTTGACCTAAGAGTCTTGGCCTCTCTGGGGGCAGGAAGGGATGCAGCTTCCCCCTAGTTTCAGCTCCCATCCCCTCCCCACCAGGGGCCTCACCTGCTCCAGCATGTCCTTAGCAAGGTCCTCCTGTTCATCCATCTTCAAGATGGCCTGCCGGATCTCCTCATTAGAAAGCTTCAACCTAAGGCAAAACACTGCCCCTTGAGCCTGGCCCCTCTGCTCAGGACAGACCCCAGCCCTTCTCCGCCCCTGCGTTCTCTCCCTCATGTGAACATGGGAATATATTCCTTAGTGCTCCCCCCTTACTTCCCCTAAACTCCTATGGTTCACTCCATAAACTAAATAATGAGATATTTTAGTCTCTAAGTATAGACTTGAATCTGGTGTCTTGCTTGAGTCTCTGTCATAACTGATAGGGACATTTGAAAAGGGCCATCTTTAGTGTAGACAGAGAAACAGGGTAAAGGTTTCTGATCCTTCTCCTCCTTATGCCTAAAATATCTACTGCATCTCCATGGGAGGATGGGAATATCGGCAGGCCATGAAGGGGGCTGTTTCCTGCTTCCTTCATTGTCAGAAGACAGAATAGCTCTCAGTCTTCTGATAGCACCTCAGCTCCCACACAGCTATTCCCATACGTCTTGCTGTCTGGGTGAGGGACAAGCCACCCCCCTCCACAGACACACACACATAGCCCTTCCCTATCCCCTCCAGATGCACACCACTTGGATCCCTGGAGATACAGAACTCTCCCTCACCTTCAAGAGAGAGAAATTGAGGCCTGGGGCCTGGGGGAAGAAAGGGGAATGGATGTCCCAGAGATGGCTAGGGCAGCACTAAGAATAGTATGGGTGGTGGTGCCCTCTGACCCTGGCTCAGACGGGAGGCCTTGCACAGAAGTGGTGCTGTTAGCGCAGATACTGCCCTGTTTGTTCTGCAGCCACGGGAAATGCTTGGGGGCTGAGATCATGCTGCTCTGTGGCCTAAGCCTAGTGGGGCCCTCCATGGGCTTAGAGCAATTCTGTTGCCAGATGATGACCAGGCTGGTCAGGGATGTCATGACAGGGGCAGTTTCCTGTCTGCAGAGCCCCACACTACTGCTGAACATGGGGTCCCAAGAGAGGGTTCTAGATCAGTGGTCTCCTACCATTCCCAGGGCACAGCAGGGGAAGTGGAGAGACTGCTGTCACCCATTCCTCTGCCACCCCTGTCCCCCAGACATTCAGTTCCACGTTCATCCCTCCCACCAGGGGCTAACAAGGCAGGACAAGCACATACTTAGAGAGAAGGATGATGCAGTTCTGTGCCCTTCGGCCGTCAATGACTGATAGCTCTTTGACCTTGCGGGAGGCCAGGTAGATGTCCTCCGTGGAGCCCAGCTCTTTCTGAAACAAACAAGCCAAATAAAAAGGTTGAGGTATGCGTGTGTTCCCCAATCCTCTCCTTGCCCACCCCCCAGGAGCCAATCCCACACCAACCAGGGGATGTTTCTGGTGTGAGGGGAAGAAAGACGGAAAGAAAAAGACAGGAGAGAGAGAGAGAGGAAGGTGGTTAATAACCATCTCTACTAGGAGGCATCTGGGACTTTACCATGGGCTAGAATAGGTTGGGGGCAATGAAGAGCCCCCTTTTTTAAAGACTGCCCTTTCTGGGCAAACTAGAGAAGGGACTGTTCCAGTGGAGGAACTGATCCCTATGGCTTTGGGCACTGTTATGATCCCCAGCATCCCAGAGAATCAGCCCTCACTCCACCACCCTACCCGGAGAGCTTTCCCAAGCTTATGATGAGAAGCTGGTCCGAAATCCCCATCAGGCTACAGTTCCTGGACTCCTGGGGACTTCAAGCACAGCCCATGTGCCCAGAGTAGAGGGCATCCACAACTCCTGAGGTGAGGAAACTGAGGCAGAATTCCATGAAGAATTATCTTCACTGGGGTTCCAACAGCAGATTCCCTCAAAATCAGATTCCTTCCCTTCTCTTGGGCCCTTGGTGAGGTAGACAGGAAACTAGTTTTTACCCTGGGACATCCCTCCAAGCACATGCTCTATATTGCACAATTCCAGAGGCTGCCATTCACATCATTATCCTTGTGAATTGTACCCTTGGGATTGTGCAGTGCCCAGCCTATGCAGTCTTACAGGATGGCCTTGCCTTGGGCCAGGTAGATAAGACAAAAGACCTAGAAGCTTTCTCCTTAATCCAATAGACATTCACCTCCATTGTTGGTAGGGGTCTGTTTGAATTACTTCCCTCCTCTACATTTCTGCTTTCTCTTTGGGAACACTTTCCTGTGTTGCTTATAGGGATGGGTCATAAAGATAGAAGGCAGAATGAAAAAGCCCTCTCTTTTGACCAGTACAAGGTAGCAGCCCAGGACAGTGGTTAGAAGTTAGAGTGTCCAGAGCCCCAAGAGTGACTCACCTGCTGAGAAGGATTAGTTATCAGCTCCTAGGCAGGTAGCAGCCACAGCCAACAGAGAATTAAACATGCACAATGTTAGCCAAGAGGTTCAGGGACCCCAGGGACAGTAGGAGAGACATGGAGACCCCTAAGCATTTACTCTGTCTACCCCATCCCAGTGAGACCCACATGGTTGGAGATGGAGACTAACAATTATCCCTGGACAGGAGGTGCTTCTAGCAGACATGCACTCACGGAGAAGCCACAAAGTGGGGAGTAGGCAGGTCTCCTGCCTGCCCTGGGCCCAGTGGGACCACCACTCCCCAGATGGGGCAGGCCCGGCCCCCAAGCTTCCCAACCCCAGGCCTTGGCTGCTATTCTTCCCTCTTCTCTGTTGGGAAACTGCCCAGAGGGCAGAGAGCATTTCTCTCTGCTGGATAACTTCATCTTTCTAAACAGAAGAGGAGATATAACCAGAAGGGGCCAGAAACATGCAGAAGTTGCATTCATTGAGGCAAATGAAAGCAGGTGTCCCCGAATTTCACCCCTTTCCCTTTGTCTTTTGATTTCCAAGGGAGCTAAGGGGACAGAGCCCACACCCAGCTCTTCCTTTCAGACCCTGATGGAGTTGAAGTCACTAACTCAGGAGCTGCATAGGACATAGAGGAAAGACCACAGCTCATAGGACCCCCCTCCCCACCAAAACATGCACCCTGGGACCTAAGATAGGAAGAGGAGGTCACCAGGGACCAGGGCCACACAGCCTCTGGGATCTTTCAGGCTCTGCTGCTGTGAATTCAGCCTGAGGCTGGGAGATGCACCAAGTGACAGTAGTCTGGTTGAGCCCAGCCCCGAAATAGGGGGTTAACAGAGGAGTCAGGGGACAAAAGGGGACTTTTCACCTTAACACTTTTCCAGTCACCAAACTGAGAGGCCCCAAACCCAGTCTGTTCTAAACCCCATAACCCCTCTTTCCCCACTGGATCCCATCCTAGCCCCACCTCAGGGCACAGAGACTGGGTGGGGTGGCCTGGAACCCTGGCCAAGAGAAAGACTTTCCAACTAGGGGGAGGTGTGTGATTGACCATGCCTGATACACCCCTTGCACATGCTCCCTCCATCCCACTTGGGAGCATCAGTGCATAGGAGCACCAAGGACTCAGAAGAGCCCCTTCCCACTCCTGTTAGGCCACAGCTGCTGCCGGCAGCCATGCCAGCCTGATAAATTTTAGCCAGCAGAGGCTAAAAATGTTGCCTGGAATTAGGGTGAAGAATCAGATACCTTGAGCACCTACATTTAAATTAAATAACAATCATCTGTTTTTTCTAGAATCCCAAGTCAGGATCAGAGCCCTGCCCCAACTCTGCCCCTTTGGCTAAGCTCCTAAGAGGAGTCTCATGTGCCCTCAGGAAGGACTGTCCACAGGCCTGAACTTGGCAGAAAGCAGTGGGGAGCCCAGCCACAACATGCAGCTGCTACCCAGGGCCCAGGAAGATGCAGACCCCACTCACTGGCACCTGGGGTATCCTCAAGTGCTGGCACCCTGGGCTCAACAGAGGGGACTGGAGAAAGTGGCACAGTGTGGAAAAGAAATGACCCTCAGAGGGAGACCAGAGAGAACGCACTCTAAAGCCTCGAGGCTGGGAATGTCCAAACTGGACTTGGGGGTAGGGCCCCCAGATGTGCTAGCTACAGTGCAGATTCCTCGGCCCCGACTCATCTTTCGACTCACATTCATGCGAGGATGAGGTATGAGAATCAGCATGTTTGGCAATCCCCACTGGCACTTTCTTGGGAATGCCCTGCGTTCTGCCACCCTCCCACTCCTCCTACTGCTGCTGGAAGAGCAGGCTGACTGGCCAGCCATCTGTAAGCAGTGTCTGCAGAGCAAAGCCCAGGGCTCTCCCAGCCCTGCCCAGGCCCAGACCCAACCTTAACCCCCTAACAAGACCTGGAGCAGCTCCATCTTCCTAGAAACATTGACATCCTCAGCTGACTGACTTGGGGTGTTGGGAGAGTATGGTGGAGAAAGCAGTTTGAAATTTATCATGCCTGCTAGGTGTAGTCTCTAGATCCTGGGGTCAAAGAGAGAACAGAGGTCAACAGTGGCCAGGGCTGTGACTCCACCTCCAGTGCTCCAAGATGAAGGACAAATGGACAAAATGCTATTCCATCATTCAGTGTGTAAATACACACAACTGTGTGCCAGAACTGGAGTACAACAGGATATTTCCCCTACTGCACTGCATACCTATAATTCTGATCCGTGTACCTGGCAAAGCATGGTACCTAATAAGGAATAAAATCATTCAGTATATCTGGGAGGAAGGGAGGGAGAAAGAAGAGGTTGAGGGTTGGGTTCAAGGGGCACAGGTGAAGTCAAAACTGGAAGTCAAGACCCGAGAAGATGGGGGCAGGGAAAGGTCTTACCTGGTGCCTCTGATAAGCTGAAAACATTTTTTCAAAGTCCTCTAGGTCCAGAATCCGAAATACCTGCATGTCATCAATCTCATTCCATACGGTACCAGGGACACGTTCCTAAGATTCAGGACAGGGAGAAGACCCAATGTTTGACTCAACTCCTTCATGATGGACAGGTCCAATGCCTCCCTAACTCCACCTGTTCCCAGCTACACAAACTACAATAGTCAGGCTTTCAGGCCTTCAGAAAGGGGTCAATTCATCTCCCCCAAACCTTCAATACATTGTTCCAGGGCAGCGGCCAGAGACAAGCTCCTTGTCCTCCCTTTCTCATGGGGCCACATAGACGTGTGCTCCAGAAATCAAATGGAGGGCAAGAGTGATGGGTAGGCAAGTATGAAAGAGGGTATGAAACTCCTTCCTGAAAAACAAAACCAAACCAGTGTTCTCAGGGCACATTCCCTAAATGTCAGGGTTGGCTAGAGTTACTGCAAGGAATAGTGCCCACACATATTTGAGATCCTCAAATCCTCAGTGCGCACTATATTTCCTGTATCTGAGATTGTCATTTTGTCTCCCACGGGGTCTTCTTCCCACTTTCCCAGATTCCCAGAAAGTGGACAAATGCCAAAGCCTGGAACATTCCTGGCCCCTAGAGTGACTGTTCAGGCGAACAAGACTGCCACAACTTCCTGTTGGTCAGACCCAGGGAAAGTGGCTTATCCCTCATGGTTGGGATGAGTCCAAGGGTTTACATTCCAAGGCTTCTCCACCTAAGCACTGCCCCACCTCTGTGTGGGACCCTGGCACTGAACCCCCACTCCAGGGAGAGGCTCCTTCAGCAAAGCCAAGAACACCCCAGTGGTCTTACAGCACCTTGAGCCATTGCTCAGAGGGCAGAGAGCACAGCCTCTTCAGGGTACTCACTTCTGTCCTCCTAGGAGTCCTTGCCTCATTCTGAGCTTTGCTGTCCTTTAAAATGGAATCTCCCACCCTCCTCTGCCTAGAGGGCAGCCTGGGGAACCTTCCTAAGGCCACCACCCCCTCCTCCCTCCATCTCCCCCTCAGCAAGGCTTAGAGAGAGAAACATACCTTTCACTCACTTTTATTTTCTTAAACTCTGGAAAGGGGAGGCTAGGCCAGAGCAGGGGGGTGGGGCGGGGACATTCCTGTGGCCTTTCTAAGGCCATGGACCCTCTTGTGGAATGCCGGGCTGGGAAGCTCAGAGCAGCAAGGGATACAGGCAACTGGCCAAACCCAACACAGACACATTCTTTTCATGGCAGAAACAACCACTGTGTGTGTGTGCATGTGTGTGTGTGTACACAGGAGCACGCGTGGAGTAGGGGAAGGGGACAGGGGAAAGAAGCCAGGCCCCTGGAATGGGGTACGTGGGAGGCAGAGAGAAGACGGGAGGGGGAACTGAACAGGAGAGCAGGGAAGGAAAACTGTCAGTGGTTCCCATCTGAGTCTAGACCTGGGGTGGAGGTGGGCTCCATGGGATATCCCACACAGGTAAAGCTTGCCACTGTTCTTTACTCCCAGTGAGGCCAGGCTAAGAAAGGGCTGGAATGCAAGAGCTGGATGGTTAACACTAGGGAGAGTTTCCCCTGAGAGAATGGACTGAGTGCCCAGCTCTCCCACCGTTCTTGCCAAATGCCACCCCATCCCCATATGCAGCCCTTTGTGGAGGTATAGCTGAGCGTGCTCTGGAGCCATAATCCATTTCCTAGTATTCTCCACATCCTACACTTCACCAAGTTGCCCTGTTGTGCCCACTGTGCAGAATGATCCCTGACTTTAATTTTTGTATCACTCTGGCCAAAACCTCATCACCACCAGTCTAGATCCCTGGGACTTCTGCCCTCTAGAGACACCCTTTATATGACAGAGAAATCTTTCTCCAAAACACTTTTCATTGTGTTTCTCTCACTGAGCATTTGGAGTCCAACAGAGCAAGCTAGCTTGCACTCCCAGCCTCATCACTATGTGGGACTGTTGGCAAATAGAGGGGTGCTATTCTCTTCTCATTTCACATAAAAGAAAGCAGGATCTCAGTGATGCTTGCTTACTGAGTTGAAGGATTAGGTGAGATAACACACTTAAGGCATTCATGGTTGTGCCACTAATAACTCACCTAATATTATTACGAATTTCTGTGTTAGTCACTGTTCCAAATACTTCATATGTCAATTAATCCTCACAATGATCATTCGATATAGATGCCATAATTATCCCCATTTTATAGAACAGGAACCTGATGCCCAAATGATTAAATAACTCCTGGTCACATGATTAAAAGCTTGGGAGTGGGCTAATAGGTCCACAAATATTATTCAATCCCGCCCACCCACCCCTGCTGAGAAATGTCTACAACTCCTGCGAATCCTCCCCATTACCCATTCCATCAGACCTGTACTTTCCAGTCCAGGAATGAAACTCTGGTCTGCTTTGGGTCCCTGAGGAATTTATATAGATTTTATTATTACTAGACCCCAGAAAAAATCCTAAGTACAAAGCTCTATTTGATGAGAATGTTGCAAAAATATTAGTTGCCTTGTCTGTTTTCCTTAATTGTTGAGGTGCCTAATCAACTTTTCATTACCTTTTAAAAATTTTCAGTTATACAAAAAGGCAACCTACTGAATGGGAGAAGATATCTGCAAATTATATATTCAGTAAAAGGCTTAATATCTAAAATATATAAAGAATTTACACAACTCAACACCAAAATAAAAAAACCCTAAATAATCCAATTAAAAAATGAGGAGAGGACCTAACTATGCATTTTTTCCAAAAAAGACATACAGATGGCCAACAGACAAATGAAAAGATGCTCAACATCATCAGGAAAATACAAATTAAAACCACAATGAGATATCACGTTACACCTGTTAGAGTGGCTAAAATCAAAAAGACAAGAAATAACAAGTGTTGGTAAGGATGTGGAGAAAAGAGAACCCTTGTGCGCTGTTGGCAGGAATGCAAACTGGTGCAGCCACTATGGAAGACAGTATAGAGATTTCTCAAAAAAAAAAAATAAAAATAGAGGGCACCTGGGTGGCTCAGATGGTTAAGCATCTGCCTTCAGCTCAGGTCATGATCCCAGCATCCTGGGATCGAGTCCCGCATCAGGCTCCCTGCTCCTTGGGAGCCTGCTTCTCCCTCTGCCTCTCTCTCTCTCTCTGTCTCTCATGAATAAATAAATAAAATCTTTAAAATAAATAAATAAAAATAAAAAAAATAAAAATAGAAATACCATACCATAGCATAACATATAGAGTTGTAAAACCACTATGCTGTACAACTGAAACTAATGTAACATTGTGTCAACTATAATAAAAAAAAATTAAACTTTTTTTAAAAGAAAGCAAAAAAAAAAAAACCCTTTAAGTTTTAAGTACAGGAGATAAATTTTTTTTTACCACAAAGAAGTATATATATTATTTCTGATCATGAACAGTGAACGTTTCTACACAGCCTGTGGCCTTTGGTTCTGCAGAGCTGTTTGTCCGCTTGCCTCATGACTGTGGGAAGGACACACAGGGCGCAGCTGTGCAGTGCAGTTGTCACAAATGTCAACCATGTGGCTTCAAAATTCTGATAACAGGTGGCTCTAAAATTTTACCAACTTAGATTAGAGATGTTATCAGAAGCCCAGGAGACTGAGCTATATTCATGCTTTGTCTTTCCACCTCGATTATAAAACCAGAGATAGAAGGAATCTTAGAAATCTCACAGATGAGCAAACTGAGGTACAAAGTGAGTGATTTATTCAGGTTGCACAGTTTATTAGAGCCAAACCTGGTTTAGTTAGAGGTTAGAACCTCCCCTTCAATCCCTTCCCAGGATCTCTAGATGTTTCCTTGAACAAAATTCCTAATTTGCCAGATTCAAAGCTCTTACAGGGCAATGCTTTGTTTCACCTCTTATTATTACCCATCACAATCCCCAGCAAAAAAGTTTACACAAAGCAGCCCTCAGACTGACTGGCTAGCTGGTCTACCATTATGAGAGCCAGCTAACACATAGCTGGCCACCTATTTCACAATCTCACATCTCTTCCCACTTGAGTCTCCATCTGAGCTCATTTAAGCTAGCATAGAATGGTACAGTTATGAATTCCCCAAGAGTTAGACCAAGAGGTTCATACAACAAGGTCAGAGGACATCCATTAGTCCCAGCTCCAAAATGATGTCTGCATGGCTGCTACTAAAGTGTGTGTATGGATCAGGCTAATTGAACTCAGTTACCATGTATGTGTTAAACCTCAAGGACAAAGCCCAGGTCCTAATAGGATTTAGTACAGAACCAGAGGCAGGGCTTGACCCAGGCTGGAATTGGCCTTAAATTACTAGCAATCTAAAGCAACCCAGGTTATCTCTACTCCATGCTCGTGAGAGTCCAACAGACTCACTCCAACATGCCAGTCCTACGCTGGCATGTGCTAAGGCTCACATTGGTAAAGCCACCTGCAGACACGTGGACCTGGGATTGGTGATTATTGTGAATAATATTCATGAGGGCCCCTCACTGCTGAGCAGTCTAGAAAAGTACCCAGTGTGTCTACCTTCCCCTCAGGAGGATGCCAGAATGACTACAACTTGACATCCAACTCTTCATGGCAAGGGTGCTGTCCTGTCCCCTGCCATGGCCTCATCATTTCAGTCCTTTGAACACACTGCCCTGATCTTTACCATCTCTAGCCCTTGTCCAAGTTCTTTGCCTATATCTTCCACCCTTTTCCTCAAATAGACCCTATCCTTAAAATTCTAGCCCAGCCATTGTATTGTCTAGAAAGTGACCCTGCTTGGTCCATGCTCTAGTATCAATATCACTCCATTAACCCTCAGCACATACAAATTCTGTCTGCAGGTGGCTTTACCAATGTGAGCCTTAGCACATGCCAGCGTAGATGTTCTTCCCAGTGAACAGTGAGCTGTCTGACATCAGCAATCCCATCTTCTGCATTTACTATACTTTCCCTTATCCCCACCAAAGAAGGAACCCAGAAGGGGCAATCTACAAACAATGGGCAGGCAATCCATGGGGCTGACTGGCACTGACTATAGGAGAATGGACCTACTGATCTTTTGTTACTTACCTCATTCAGCTTGACCCAGTTGAAGGACTTCAGTGGATGGGAAGGCTGGGGAGCACACTTCTTCCTGAGTGGGATGTCATTGCTGGGGCAGGGGTCTGGAGGGAGAGGCAGGCCCACGCCGAAGCACGGTGGGGCACCGGGGGGGAGTGGGAGGCCCACCAAGTGGAAGAGGTGGTGGTGGAGGTGGAGGACAGCAGGCAAATGGGAGAGGGGGCGGAGGTGGAGGCAGGTCATTGGTTGTCATTGAGGAAGACAAGGTAAGTGGGCCCCCAGGGGGAGGTGGGGAAGATACAGGTCCTGTCTGTGGGAAGACAGAAAAATTGAAAAGACAAAGCTATCAACAATGATGCCTTTCAGGTCCCCACCACACTATTCCTTTCCTTATTCTTATTCTTCATCTACACTAGAACCCCAATCCTGCTCTCACCTCCCACACGCATTTTGCCCCCCCCATTTCCTCTCTGTATCCCAAACATCCAACATACACATAGACACAACCACAGCCACATACACATGGGTAAAACACACATGCATAACACTGGACAAAGTCATAGTTATCACAATGCAACAGCAGGAACAATACATATGGTTGTATAGGCTACTGTCTGCACAAGGGCATCCAGCTGCACAGGGAGGAGTGTGCAAAAGCATACTTGCACTCTGCTTTCCTGGGTGTGCTTCCTGGGACAGTGTCACCCAGGGGAAAGGGCACTGGTTTTTCTAATTAACACAAAGGTAGCCACCTTTGCAGCCTCACAGTTCCCCTCTATCCTGGCCTGAGGTCCTCCTCTAACTTCTCCTTCATCCTGGGGTCCTTAGCCTTTCCCCACACCTCTTCTTCCCACTTTATCCTGAAGGTCTCAGCTCAATATGTAAAGAGAGGAAGGTGTCCACATACTGAGATTTCACTGAGTTGGGCTACCAGCTCTGCCACTTGTCCTCGAGCCTGGCGCAGCTCCTGGGACTCTCGGGCCAGTTTATCCTTCATCTTGTTCAGTGTCCGCATCATCTCTTCCTTCTCCAATGTCTTTGTCTCACATTCTCTCTCCTTCCTCTCTAGCTTGCTCACCAACTCCATGTGTTCTGGGATGGGGGTGGGACAGGAGAGGAAATGGGAAGAGACAATATGAATCTGTGTGGGTCTACCTCTAATAGGTCCTGGGCTGGAAAGGGGAGGGGTTGTACAGAGCATGCAGTGGCTTTAGGCAGAGCCCCTTACCTTTCCGGAACTTCTCTGCCTGGTCTCGCCACTGTTTCACTTCATTCTCATTGATGAGCCTGGTGGGGAGTACAGGAAGGGTCTGTTGATTGTTGGCTCATAACTTCCCAGAAGACATATCATCCCCCTATTCCCCACATTGGTTCTATGATCTCCAATCTGTCCAGCCACATCAAGGAGGCTAGGATTTTGACTCTCCAGATGTCTCTCCAGGTTCCCAGCCCTGTCCAGTTCTCATGTATCTCTCTGTGGACTGTGAAAATTGAAAAGACCCTTAAATAACTTATGATCCAACCCCCTGTGATATAGTTGAAGTTCCTGAGACCAGAAATGAAGACAACAGCTTAACTAATGGTAGAACTAGGACTAAATCTCAGGCTTCCTTTAGTCGTCTGATGACTTGTACTCCCTTGTAAAAATAAGTTTTTTGCACTGAGAGAGATCAAAATATTGACCCTACCATGGTCTAGGCTTCCAAAGACCAATGTGTAAGAGCAAGAGAAATCACCCACCTCACAACACAGAATGAGTATGTTGAGGGTGAAGAGGGAAATGTATCTAAATCACAGGAAGTCCTCACTCATGTCAAACTCTTGGAATGGGGATTAAGCTATTACCTAGACACCAAAGTGTAATAGAGATGAAATCCCAAAGTGAGATCCCAATAATTGTTTTTTGTTTGTTTGTTTTTGTAACTCTGAAATTGTGGGAGTTAGATCCATGAATCTTGGTCTCCTCAATCACATCAAGGATATAAAGAGGGGACAGAGTATGGAAGGGGACATAATTTGTGAAGAGAGTTCTTTGGAGAGAGCCATTGCTGTCCTTCTTGGAGGTGCTACCTCCTTCATCGTCATCCACTAGCTTCTTTAGACCACTCAGAGAGTTCTGACCCACATCCCTGATGTTGGGAGGGAGGCAGAGTGGACTAGGGTCCAACTTGGGGCCAGGCAGGTCCAAAGACTGAAGAAATATTAACCGGGAGAGTGGTGCTGTGCTGGGACCATCCAGCACTCCTAGAGTTTATTGGTACAGAGATTGCACAAGAGTTTCTCATGGACCAGATGTAAGCATCATGGAGAAATTGGGCTGATGCCATTTTAAGTCCTTTCCAAGATGTCCACCTGGCAGAAAATTGGGCACTTGGACATTGTGCCATCGTGCTCTAGATTGCTAGTGAATCAGGAGCTGATGGAAGGGATGGTACCAACCATTCTTAGGGCATAAAAAGGCCTTGAATGGCCAGTGACCAGGGTTTTATAGTGAGAGGCATGCAACAAAGAGCTTCAGAAGCTCCCAGAAATAATTCGTGTCTTTACCCTTGTGCCAAGGCCAGAGAATAGGAAGCCTGTTTACTAAGTTATCTGATCAAGTAACACCTTTTCCCCTTCTCCTTCCTGCCCCTGCACTGCCTCTGATAGGGTTAAAAACTGGTTAGCTAATAGAAGGGGATATGTGTGTAGAATGGGTTAGAAGAAAAACAGAACAGAGAAAGAAAGCCAGTCATCACACATGCCCTTCCCACTGCACCTTCCAGCCCCAGTCTGGGGAAGAGAGAGATTTAAGGCTACATCAAATCTAGAATTCACATGGTTCACATCTGAGACTAGTCCTTCTAGTTGCAGATTTGAGACTATGTTGATGGCTTAAAATGATCTTAGGACTTCCATTGCCCAAGAAGAAGCAAAAACTTCATTGGACCTGAGGTATTTTCATCCTCTGGCAAAGGAAAAGCTTCCCCACTAAATAGTGTAAAGAGTTAATAGAAAACAGAAATAAAAATCAGAAATAAAGCTGCATTTTGATTACTTTGCTAGTAGCACTTGTCCAGCATTCCAGGTAGGATTAACTACATCAATACCCAACTACTTGTGCAAATGAAAACAGTAGCATGAATTGTTCAAAAATCATTTTCTACCTGGCTTTGGAATGTGACACCATGAATCCTTGAGAGCCAATTTATCTCCTTAAAGGGCAACTGGACATTTATAGCAGCATTATTTACAAAAGCCAAGATATGGAAGCAGCCCAAGTGTCCATCCATTGGTGAATGGATAAAGAAGATGTGGTGTATTTATACAATGGAATATTATGCAGCCCTAAAAAGAATGAAATCTTGCCATTTGCAATGACATGGATGGAGCTAAGCAAAATAAGTCAGTCAGAGAAAGACAAATACCGTATGATTTCACTCATAGAAGGAATTTAAGAAGCCAATCAAATGAGCAAAGCAAAAGAGAGAGAGAAATCAAGAAACAGACTCTTAACTATAGCAGACAAACTGATGGGTACCAGAGGGGAGGGGGGCAGAGGGATTGGTGATATAGATGATGGGGATTAAGGAATGCACTTGTCATGATGAGCACCGGGTGATGTATGGAATTGTTGAATCACTACATTGCACACCTGAAACTAAAGTAACACTATATATTAACTAACTGGAAATTAAAAACTTAAAAAAGAAAGTTAAGTAAAAGTTTAAAATTAAAAATTAGTGTGTTAACATAACTTCAGATAATTGATGTGACTTTAAACTTGGTTCTCTGTATTTCTCAATACACAGGGTCAAAGATAAGCCAGACTTAGGCTCTGACATCCTTGTCTAACAGTCTTAGTTAATTGCCATGCTCTATTTCAGTGATCAGCAAACTTTCTCTAAAGGGTTAGAATAACTATTTGAGGTTTTATATGCCAGGTGCAGTCTCTGTCACATATTCTCATTTGTTTTTAAAAACTTTTAAAATGTAAAAACTATTCTTAGCTCATGGGTCATACAAAAGCAAGCTGGAGGATTGTTTAGCCCACAGACCATTGTTAATAAGTTTAAATTCTTCCTCTATCTACTCCATGCAATGGATCATTAAAAGCTGAGTACAGGGGCACCTGGGTGGCTCAGTAGGTTAAGCGTCTACCTTCAGCTCAGGTCATGATCCCAGGGTCCTGGGATCGAGTACCACTTTGGGCTCCCTGCTCAGTGGGGAGTCTGCTTCTCCCTCTGCCTCTCCCACCCCCCCGTTTGTGCTCTCTCTTTAGCTCACTCTCTCTCTCAAATGAATAAAATCTTAAAAAAAAAAAAAAGCTGAGTACACCCCCTATAAACCTGTGCTGTTCAATATGGTAGTCACTAGCCACGTCATATCGCTATCTGAATTTAATTAAAATGAAATAAAATTTTAAATTCCGTTCCTCAGTCACACTATCCACATGTCAAGTGCTCAGCAGCCATGTCTAAATGGGGCAGATATGGAATATTTCCATTATCTTAGAGGATTCTATTAGACAGGTGCATTTGGAGACATCTGGTTTACAAGAGGGAGCAGAGGTTTCACTGGTGAGAGTCCATGCAGGAGAGCGAGAGGGAAGGAGGAGGAAGACAGGTGAGAGCTGGCCACTGCTCACATGTTGACGATGTTCTTGACATTGAAGTTCTCCAAGGGAGCCAGGTCAGGGTCCACACCCCTCTCATCCTGGAGGACAATCTGCTGAAGGATCCTGTCCAGGAGCTGCCACTGCTGGAAATAGCCACCGTTCCGCTTGTCTGTGAGGACAACAGGCATCATAACTTTACTGAGCCCTGGAATCCCCTGGGGCCCTGCCCTAGAGTCACTGCCTGGGCCCAGGCTGATGAAGCATGCCCTCTCCCTCCCTTCACAAGCTCCCAGTCTGATGGGGGAGGCAATGATGCTACTGATGCAGATGCTGATGATGGAGATTCACAAAAGCAGTCATTTCCTAATGATCTGCAACTGACTTTCTATGAGTGTGTCAATCCTCTAGATACATTTATCTACTCCCTGAAGTGCTTCCTGGCTGCTTTTCTTCCCTATAGGTACCCTGAGTAGCCTATGCCTTGGGAATGCAAATTGCCTTTTCCATTATCTAAAAAAAAGCACCTTTCAGAAAGTAAATCTGCTCCAAAATATTACCTGCTAAATAATGAAGTCTCCAGGGAAATTTAAAAAAAGAAAATGTTTTAGGATTATCTATGCTGTTGTTCTACAGTGAAAGATGAATGGAAACTCATTACAGGTATGCACTAAGAGAGAGTCAGAATAGGTTGGAGAAGTGCTAATGGAATCCAGGCAGACTTCTCAGTGAAGGTGACCCTGAACTGTGAAGGCAAAAGTTTGTGTATGGTTCCTGACCTCACAGGGCCCCACTCCCATCCTCTGTAATCATGGTTTGTTGGGACATGGGACTTTCTTTTCATGTGCTAGCCACAAGCCCCTCTTCCTCAGTTCTTGATCCCAAGTACTTTGTCTCAACTGACCACCAAAGGAGGTCAACCAGGACAATGCTGACCTCCAAAGTCAAACCATAATGCTTACAAGGTGGAAGGTCATGTCAACAAAGCCCCATTTTGAGGCAGAAGAGACACATTGACATTGCCCATGGAGCATGGCACATAAGAACCTGATAAAGAAGTCAGGTTTCTCAGGGACTTCCTATGTCTTCCGTGAACATCTCTGTACTGCACTTTGGAGAACTGATAGCTTCCTGGTCTAGGTCACTGTGTCCTGTTTCCTTTCCATCACTTCACTGACATAGACATTGCAATGTGGCATAGTTTTCCATTTACCCTCCACCCAGGAAAACAGGGTAAAGCCAGGCCACTGGCTCACAGAAGTAGAACATGTTTCATCTAAGGCCGTGAACCCAAAGAAACAAAAATTCCTTCATATGTTCAGACTCACCCAGCCTCAAGTTCATTCACTATAAATCGGATATAATAATGCACACTCTTTAAGTCATTTTCAGGTTTAGAGACACTGTGCCAAAGAGCCTTGCATCATGCATGGCCCAGAGTTGGCACATAGTAAACTGTGGTTATTGCCACCATCACCATGAAAACCAACACCACCATCACCACCAGTAGAGAGTCTGCCTAGGTTGACCATCATGGTTGTCCATAGTAGTCTTCCAAGTGTTCAATTTTGTGAAGAGCTTAAATACCAAATGATACAGTTACCGCTCATTTCAAATTGCATGCTGGGGTGGCTATTAGTGATTATATGTAATTTATCCAGTCACTGCACACACCTGGATCTTAAAGAGCTTAGCATCTGCTAAGCTTAGATGCTGACATCTGATATTTGCAAACAGAGGCAGGGGCAACTGTGTTAAAGTGGAGCTCACAAGGCCTAGATGGGGGAGTTGATAAAACCTTGAAAAAAGTCATGCTCAGTCTACATCTGTGCTATGCCCCCAAATGCAAAGTTTCTTTTTGGAGCTCCCCAAGATGACTGATCACTCCTCTGTCATAAGCTGACAGCCAGAGCTGTTTACTTTACAGTGATCAAGCTACTGCTTGGTAGACCAGGACATTAGCGTTCTTCAGGGCCAAGTCCACAGCTTCTCCCCTGGGTGACAATGGAAGTCCTGATCCCAAAGACAGAGGGAAGAACAAGGGCCTGAGTCCTATCGTCAGGCTTCCTGGGGACATGTGCAGAGAGAGACTCAGTCAGACTCACCAACCCAGGGAAGTCCTGACACCTTGTCTCAACCTGCCCCAGGCCAAGGCTCAGGCCAGCTGAGGAAGTGGCAAGTGTGGGCTACTCACAGGGCATCTGCAGGCAGTGGTGTAGAACAGATAGCAAGCAGGGGTAGGCCTCAGTGTGCTTTAGCTTCTTGTGGATCAGCTCAAACATCTGGGAAGCACTCTTGGTGTCGATGTGGACCTGAGGGAGTAGAGGGCACAGTGAATGGGGAGGGGGCAAGCCGTGGAAGAAGAGGGGAGAAAACCCTACTTCCATCCACTGAGCCCCATTTCCCAGGATGACATTCATTCTCCTGCTTCTGGCCCAGGCTTCAAAGGAGAGGCACAGAGAAAAGGAGGAGGGAGATGTCCTAATTATATGAAGCAGGATTTCTCAATCTCAGCATATTAGCATCTTGGACCAGATCATTCTTCGTCATGGGAGCTGTCCTGTTCATTGTAGGCTGTTCCACAGCATCCTTGGTCCATATCTATCAGATGCCAGTGACATCCTCCTTGCACTGGTTGTGATAACAAAAATTGTCTCTAGGCTTTGCAAATGTTCACAGGGGGAGGAGGAAGCAAAGTTACTCCTGGTTGAGAACTACTGATTCAAACTAAGGAAAGGGGACAGTGGCATAGACGATTCAAGGACCACGTAGCGTAGTTCCACACAAGCTGGGTTCAAATCCCAGATCTACTCTCTCATTGTGTGACCACAGGCAAGCTAATCTCAGTCTCCTTATTGTAAATCCAGGGCTTGTGCGACAATATAATGGGATGGTGCTTGGTGACTGCAGCACCACCAGAAGTAAGCTTCTATTTGAATAGAGATTTTATAATACAACATTTAAGCAGCAGAATTGTGTATTTTTAGGGTTATTGAGGCTGAAATGAAAAGGCAATCTGCTTTGTGAAGCATGATCTAGTTAGTGGCAGGGAGAGGGGACTCAGGAAATTGCTGGCAGGCAGGGGTAGAGTAGCCCAGGAGAAAATTTGAAATTAATAATGTTTAAGGACTGGCCCTCTTTCCTTTGGGGGTTGCAATCTCCCAGCAGAGGAGATGCCCTACCAGGTAAGGCCTGCCAGGTGAGGCCCTGCAGAGCCAACACACTGCCAGGTTCCAGAAGTAGGACATCTCTAGATGAGAAACCAGGTCAACAAAGAGAGCAGGCAAGGACATAGGTAGGATGTGGGACAAGGGGGTGAGAGCTGTCCACCTGGGTGACAGTGGAAGTTCTGATCCCACATAGGACCACTCACCAGGGAAGCCAGCCAACACTGGACCTACCACAACATGGGATCTGGAAAAGAGGCTGTGGGGCCACCTGGGACCCCACTGCAGTTGCCCCATCCCTGTAGGCTTCTCACCATGTCAAACCTCCTGGCTAGCTCCAGGTCATCCTCATTCCGGACCATCTCAAAGAAGTCTAAATGCCTAGATATGATGAGGGGATAGAGAGAGTAGATATTACTTCTAGGATGTCCCTGTTTGAGGGTTAGCCCCTTCAACTCCCCAGTGAACTAAATCTGAAAGCTTAATTCAGGTGATGCCAAGGCAAAACCAGAAAGAAGCCACTGGTCTGTAGGCCAACTCTCCTCCTTTATAGAATCCCATGCCCCTTTTCCTCAGGGAGGCCAGCCTAGAGTCCCGTCACCTTAGATCAGGCTTTCTCAATTTGGGCACTATTGATATCCAAGGCTAGATTTTCCTTGGTTGTGGGAGGCTGATCTGTGAGATGTAGAAGGTTCAACAGCATTTCTCATCTCTACCCACTAGACACCAGTAGCAGTCCCCACCTTCCAAGTCATGAAAACAAAAATGTCTCCAGGCTTAGCCAAATGTACCCTGGGGATAAAATCACCCAGTCAAGGACTACTGCTCTGCCTTCACCAGGGTTCTCATACTGTCCTCATGTCAACCTTCAAAGCCAATCTCTCTTATTTTTCACCCCATCCACTCCCCAACTCCACTTCAAAAGGGCCCATCCTGTCTTCCTTAAGACCCAGCGCAATAAAATAGTCTGCACCAATGGGACAGAACCAGAGGGGACAGATAGGAACTTAATTGGAATTAAGGAACACATAGGAATTTAATTGTGCCCTTTAATCAATAAAGGCTTTTATGGCTTCCATTTGGGGTGGGGCAATTTCCTTGTTAAGCAGCAGTGCCCTGCAGGATGTTTAGTATTCCTGGTTTCCAACAACCAATACCAGTTAGTGTCCCCCAACCAGCCAGTCTAAAAACCAAAGGAACACCCCTATGTGTTTCCAAAGCCCCCCCACCTCCACCCTGGGGAAGTACTAACATTGTTGAGGACTACTGGGTGGGTCCACCTGCGTTTAACATCAGAGATGAGAAAGCAGGTCAACAAAGAGAGCAGGCAAGGACATAGGTAGGATGTGGGACAAGGGGGTGAGAGCTGTCCACCTCCCCACACAGAGCTGATTCTGAATTAATACTGGGTATGGCAGGTGGTCTCCAGTGGGAAGGGCAGCCTCCTTGAAAGTCCTGATCATCCCCAACTGAGGCACTGTCTCCATATATCTGCAGTGGGGACAGGTGGCTTGGGCCTTACTTGTCCAGGATGGCATTCTCGTGCTGCCGGAGTTTGTCAATCACAGGTTGGATCCCCAGCATCAGGAACTCATACCGTAGATGAAGGCGGAACTCCAGATTATCCTGGGGGTCACCAAAGGAGGACCAGACTTATTGGCTTGTGGCTTTTCCACAAGAGTCCCCAGTGGACCCACTCCATTGTCCCACTACATCACCTGCAACAACCCATCTGGAACTGCCTCAAGTCCAGAGTTCCAAGAAAGGGCAGGAAGAAACATACTAGACCTTGTTATTTATTCCCATTAGGTTTCCTGCCTCACTTCCTTCAAGTCCCTTACCGTTTTTCTCAGCCTTTGGCATCAAAGAGTGGCACCGTAAAGTAATGTAGACCATAAGCTTTGATTTCAGACAGATCGTGATTCAAATCCCTGCTCTGACACTCACTAGTTTTGTGATTTTGGGAAAGCCTTAGTTTTCTCATCTGTAAAATGGGAATGATATTACCAAAAGGGGTGATATTACATTAAGAATTACCTGATGAAGTATGGTTACCAACTAATCAGAACAGATTAGTGTAGCTAGTATTGACAAGGGTGATGTCAGCATCTCAGGGACAGATTGTTCTCCCAACCCACCTCACCTAACTTAGCTCATCAGGACTGGTTGCAAGAAAAGTGTGCTGGCAGAAAAGAGGGAAAAGTAGAGATCATTAAATTGCCCCTTTTGACCTTCAACAAATTGACCTTGACTGGGGCATCTGATTCTCTTAGAATTTGGGGAGTTCATCTGCTCTTCAAGTTCATCTTCAGCTGTTGCTATTTTTACAGTCTGAGAATCCCATTCTGACCCCACAGTAAGGAAAATCAGAAGCCATACCTCCTAACAGAAGGTGCTAGAGGGCATGACCAGCCAACTCAGAAACCAGTCCAGAATCAGGTCTTTAGAAAACTCTAGGAAGAAGGGCCTACACTTGCCCTCCTCCCATAAATGATCCCCCACCACCCTAAGCCAGCATCAGCCAGCCAACGTGGGGTTTGTCCAGTACACACATAATGCACAATGCTACCCATGCAAGAAACTCTCCAAGAACCCCTCATGACTGCAAGGTTCATGACAATCTATTCTTTCTCAGCCCCAAGTGAAGGAGGCAAGAGTTGATAAAGGTAATCTGAAGACAATGATGGTAGTGGCAGCCATGCCAACCAGAGGTCTTGGCCCCTTCCCTCTACTACATCCCCAGGAGGCACTTGCACACATTCCCCTGGGGCCAGAAAGTCCAGGAACAGTAAGAGCAAGGACAAGATGCCTCACCTCTCCAGCTCCAGCATTGAGGACAGCGTTGATGAAGGACATGATAGCTGTTTTCAGATTCACTTCATCCCGGTACCGGCCCAAACTTCGGTCTAGCTCATTCAACAGTGTCTGGTTGGAAAGGCAGGACAGGCGAGGAAGGTGGGCTCAGGATCCTACAAGTCCAGCCTCTGTGCCTGTGTTACCACCATTCTAACCCCACGTGCTTGCTCTACCCAATCTATCTAGCTTACCCTGGTCCTTCCCAAAAGCTCAGCTTTTTCAAGAAGTGTCCTTTGCCTCTCCATACCTCAATCTCAGTCCTGCCACTCACCTCCAGGGCTTAGTTTATTTTGTAGGGCCATGCCGAAATGCTGCCTCAGCATTTTAGAGCTGTTTACAGCTCCAGCTGCTTATAGCTCATAAATCTTCCTGCCCAGCTCCCTGACAGCATGGACACTGCCTTTTACCTCTTCTGCAAAGGGTCAGGGGTCACTTTCTGCACAGAGTAAGTGCTTAAAAATGTTGGATGACAGAATATACAAATAGCCTATACTGGTAGATAAACCATAGCACTTGTAGTGACAGTTTAGATCTATTGGTATTTACTCTACATAAGACACTTTATACTTATTATCTCATTACTTTTCTGGGGCAGATCAGGGAGAAGAAAAGAGAATGGCTTCAGTATTCAGCACTGTTCTTGGGGTCCCCATAGTAAGCACTGGCCCAGGCATAGGGCTTAAAATCTTGGCCCCAGCAACTGCATTCCATTTAATTTTTGACTGAGCCGCTGTGACTCATCAGGCACTGGGCTCAGAGATGTAGAGCCATAGACTAATAATCCAGCCTCAAGGAACCCACGGTCTAGTGATGCATCCATTTTCCCAGCCAAACCCGTATCTCTTAAGGTCCCTTATGTCTTTTTATATAAGCCCTCAGCTAGGCCCCCCCCCCTCACCTGAAAGCGTGTCCGCTCAGCTGCGTACACCTGGTAGTGGAGCATGGCCTGCAGCACCTTCTTGTGGCCGCCAGGCACCAAGCACACGGCACCTAGGATCTCCAGCACGGCCACCTTGGTCTTGCTGTTCTCTGTGCGCAGACTCTGTGCAATGGTGCTGATGGCCTCGGGCTGCGCCAGCACATGCGCTCGCCCCTGGGAGTTGTTCATCAGAGCCTTGATGCAACCAATGAGGGAGGTGTGGATGCGACTTTCGCAGGTGGCGTGGTCCATGCTCCGGAGGAAATTCAGCAGACAGGTCAAACCCTCCAGCTCAATGAAGCGTGTCACAAACCTGTCCAGGCCAGCGCCATTAGCACAACAGGTATCCTGAATTTGCCTATTATTCTGTATACACTTTCCAAATAGTTACCCCGGGACCTGTATAACACCGTGTCCCACCTATAGCAGCCACTTGGTTCATTTAGTGAGTTTATCTAAGGCATTGAAATCCTATCACCCTCGCAGGAGACTCGTGCCTTATTTGCACCTTAAATATCGTGCATTTGCAGGCCACTGACTGTCAGTTGCATAGCTGTGATGGTGTACGCATGAAGAGAATGATTGCAGCAATTATTACTATAATTATACTGTAATTATAATGGCTGTTAAACCTGAAAATTCATCTCCAGAGAGATGTCAGAAGACAAAGTGGACTTCCAGACAGGGGGGTCACCAGGGGTCACTGAGTCATGGGACCAAGGCCGGGGAAGGCGCTCTTCAAGTGATCCTTAAGAAAATAGTTATCTTGAATATTAACAGGAAGCGTTAAAAACCATTTAGTTCAGGGGTTCTTAACCTGGAGTCTGTGTTCCCCTAAGGGGTCATGGATAACTTGCAGGGGTCTGTGAACTTGGATGGGGAAAAAAAGTTACACTTTTATTTTTGGTAACCTCTACCTGAAATGTATCATTTATTCGGATGATGAACGTGGGCAATAAACTACAGTGGTAATAGCAGAACCTGTGACTTTGTCACCCAAAGAAATTAGCTGTTTTCATATCAAATTATAGTTGCTGCAGGTGTTGCAGACTATCACTTCCACTCATCAGCACTTCAAAATCATGGTGGTTGCTAGTTCTTTCTGCTTAAGGCTTAAAAAAGCACATTAATTGTTATCTCACAAATGTTTCATATTTGGTAACTGCATTTCAATTTAATTGGTTTATTTTTCATCTTATCTATTTTATTATTTAAAAATATCATTCTGATAAGCAGTCAATAGGTTTCATCTGGTGCCAAAGTCATCCATGGCACATGCACCTTCACACATGCATACACAGAGAGAGGCTTAGAAACACTGAATTTCGTAAAACAGTAATGACCTAAGGAAATGTCATAAATGGAGCTGAGGGAACCATCGCATGTAGTTAATACATTTGGTCCCAAGTGTATTTGTGTATTTCCATATTATTATACAAATATGTCTACAAAATGA
Source organism: Neomonachus schauinslandi (assembly GCF_002201575.2). Lineage (NCBI taxonomy): Eukaryota > Metazoa > Chordata > Mammalia > Carnivora > Phocidae > Neomonachus > Neomonachus schauinslandi. Next base: position 109,941,774 of record NC_058410.1, read on the forward strand.
AATATACTCTAAAATTAAGTCTTTAAAATAGGTACTATTTGTTTCTATTATATGCTTTTCTGTATTCTGCAGAATTTTCACCATGACTATGTGTAACTTTTATAATCAGAATTTTATTAAGGGAAAGAAAAGTAAATTGAAGTGGGAGACAAACCTGGCAAACTTCCCTCAACCCTTCTCCTCGATGTCCTCATCCTTCCCGCACCCCCTTCCTACAAGCCCCCCACCCCCTGAACCACACGGGATTAAGGTGCTCCCATTCTCCTGAGGCTCTAGTTCCAGGCTCCCAAAGTAGAGAGCTCAGCCCAAACCACACATACACACACACACACACACACACACACACACACACACAGGTAGACCAGTATGCTAGTAAACATTTAACAACTGGCTCTCTGAAGAAAGAAAAAAAGGCCTGATTGTAGTGTTTGCCAATTTCCACAGTATAAATACGCCCAGCATAGCTGATTTCAAGCTATCAATGTGACATCATTGAACGTGGAGTTGGGAAGAGGTGTAACATTTATAGTACAGATGATCCTTGAATAACACGAGTTTGAACTGTTTAGGTTCACTTATATGGGAAGTTTTTCAATAAACACAAGTACAATACTATGAATAGATTTTCCTTATGATTTTCTTAACAGTTTCTTTTCTCTAGCTTACCTTGTAAGAATACAGAATATAATACATATAACATATAAAATATGGGGTTGATCAACTGTTTATGTTATTGGTAAGGCTGCTGGTCAACGGTAGATTGTTAGCAGTTAAGTTTTGGGAGAGTCCAAAGTTATATGCAGATTTTCGACTGCATGGGGGTTGGCACCCCTAACACCCACCTTGTTCAGGGTCAGCTATATTTCCACCATGTATATACAATGAATATAAACTCAAGGGCATATGTAACAGTCAAGAGCATACATAAAACTAAAATGTAGTAAGAACATTAAGTAATTAGGGAGTGAAAAGTTTCAAGTATTTATTACTTTTGTTTTTAGTATGATTTATTTAGTTTTAAGTTTATATAACTTATAGTCTAATCATAGCTATGTTTAACAAGCAGCTTACAAAACTGCTGAAAATTTAACAGTCGGCTCCCACAAGGAGCTACAGGCCAGCTCCCAGGCACGAGGAGAAGCTGTGGCTCTTGGCCCATTTTGGACCTTTGCGCAGTATGGCCTGGGAAGGGGGAAGTGTCCTTCTTCTCAAAATCATCCCCTTTTCCTGGCCTGCATCACTCCTCCTCTAGGTGGTGGAATCTCATCCACAGACACCACATCTCCCCCTAGTGGCTGGAGTATCTCTTCTCCACGCTGCCCTCCTCCCTGGCCGGGGGAATTAATTCTCAGAGCTCTTGCTTACACACTTTGTCCATAAGGCCACCTTCCCTGCCATTCCGTTCTCCCAAGAAAAACAAGTACCTGCCCTCAATTTCTGCTCAGATAGCACTTCAGGACCTGAGGTTTATGTCACATTCCTCTGCTCTCTGCCTTGGTCCCCCACATGCCCATCCTCTGGCAGCCTCCCAGCGCCTCAGAGAGAGGGGTTGTAGGAGGCAGGAAGTGGAGCAGAGCGCAGGGAACTCTAGGGGATGTGGTGGGGGGGGGAGGAGCTGGCAAGGGGACTGGGATGGGAGCAGAGCATTGGGTGAAGCTTCAGGAAGTTGAGGGAGACTAGCAAGTGAAGGGGTGTGGAAGGAAGTGGGAAGGGGAAACACAATGAGTCACCTCATGGGCTGTGTCCGGAGAGCTGTCTTCAGGTCTTCCACAACTTGGTTCCTCATCTCCGTCTCTTCCTCATCAAAGGCATACAGACTCTGCATCTGAGGTAGGTGGAAAGGGGCGGAGGTCCTGCTGGGCTGCCTGAGCCCCAGCTCCCTGCATTCCCCAGCCCAGGTGGGACCCAGGAGCCACCCTCGACTCAGGAGGGGTGGGGCCTCAAGGAATGGTTCACTAAGAGGGTCAGATTCTGAGAAGACCCAGGTTCCAGTCCCAGACTTCACTTTCCTCATCTGTGGAATGGGAGAATTATTGGCTCGGCCTGTTTCCCAAGACTGTGTGAGATACAAATGGCTAATAAACGTTCATATGGTTGGGGGCCTCTAGAGTCACACAGAGAAGGGAGGGATTATGTTTTAAAAATCTCAGGAATAACTGGAAAGCTGCTGATCCCCAGCGAGGGGGTGTGAAGTCCAGGGAAAGATGCGGGATGATCAATCTCCCCCATGGCTTTTCCAGGTGGGGTGAGGGCAGGGGAGAAGCCATTGCTCACGGCAGCCATAGAGTTGATGCGGTCGATGTAATAGTCAGGCCAGCTGGTCGCCAGCTTGTTGGGGTCCTCCTGCTCCTGGAACAGGAAGAAAGACTGTTTGGACCACCTGGCAAGATAGGCCCATGGCCTGAGGTCTTGAGCTTCATTCCATGTCAGCACATTCACTTTCCAGCCCCACCCAGACAGGGATAACTTTGAGGAAGTTACAAAATCTCTCCAGGCTTCCATTTCTTCCTTGGTAAAAATGCAGATAGTGAACACTGACTCTTGTGACCGGCCAATGACACGGGCAGGAATCACACAGGTATATGCACTTTCAGTGAACAATATATATAATTAAAAATAAATTCTTTATTTCCTGTTATATCTGTTCCCTCTTTGTTTGCTTCTTAATAAAATATAATTTTATGTCTGTTGAACCTAATAAAAATCTGTGCATATATTTTATACATCTGGTTTTTCAAATTTTACTTTCTAATACCATTCTCATTGTATTTTACAAAAGTATTGGTTTTTGACAGTTCGAAATTTTAAAAACTTGGTTTTTCTCTCAGATTGTTTGAGAAGCACTGATATAAAGCATTTGGTGCAGTTCTTTGGCACATGGTAGGCACTCAGTGAATAGTAACTTCACTAAAAGACCGAAAGAGACTCCCAAGCCCTGGGTATTGGAGAGACTCAGGAGGACTCGGTGTAGCTGGGAGGCAGAGCCCAGAGCACAGGGCCTTTGGCCCAATCCTCAGGTTCCAAGGGAAAGCCTCAATTCCTCCCCAGGGATGGGCAAAGACAATGAGAGTCAGTGTTCACTATCTGCATTTTTACCAAGGAAGAAATGGAAGCCTGGAGAGATTTTGTAACTTCCTCAAAGTTATCCCTGTCTGGGTGGGGCTGGAAATACTTATTCATGACATGAATAAATATTAATGTTGATTGAAGATCTAGCCCTCTCCTTCAGCCAGTGACTCTACTTCTGGGCATTACACACACCCTGCTCCTTCCTGTCCCTGTCCCATTTGGATGTTCCCCTTCACCTGCCTTCTGCTAATCTCCTGCTTTCAAATCTGCACAAAAACTTAACTCCTCTTCCAGAATCTTGCTGACAAACTACCTGTCTGCCAGGTGACCTGGACTTTGCCCTGCCTCCCTCAGCTATATCTACTAGCTTCACAATTTTGTGTCACAAAATCCAAATTTTAGACCAGTGGGAAAGCTGCCTGCATTTGGTCTTTGTGATTTCACATGGCTATATGTTAACTCTTCATGACTGAAACTCCCCAATTCTATCTTCTGGCCTTGGGGAGGGGATCACAGAAAATGCACCATCAAATATATATTTTCCTGTCTTTGCCAGCTCATCATTTCTCCATTCCATATGCATTAAATGAGCACCTACTACCTGCCAATCACTGTACTGAGCCCTGAAAGTACTGAGCAAAAAGTCAGTCTCTGTCTTCCATAGAATAGTCTAGTGTCAGAGTAGGGTGACAAATGCTTTATGGTCGAACTGTCTATAGTGGGCTGTGGAAGCCCAGGGTGGGGGCATCTAACACAGAAGGCTCATGAGGGGGGCTCGGAGAGGACAGAGTTATTAAAGATTACTGAAGCTAAGACAGGTGGGGAAGATGTTACAGAGGAAGCACCACATGGCAAGAGGGGTATGTGAAAGTGTGGGGGGAGATTACGTGTAATCTGGTTTGGAAGGTAGAACAAGATATCCTTACATTTCAGTATTTTTTTTTTTTATTTTAGTTGTGTAAGAGATCAATTTACAGGAACTCCATAGTAAATCAGTTTGGAAAGTGGAGAAGCATGAGACATGATTAACTACTCCTGAAGTTAATTTTGTACTCCCTCCCTCCCTCCTATGACTTGAACTTTTTCAAGATCATCTTTCTCACAATGAGAGTCCTGGACACAGCACATAGTATTCTGCAGGTGCCTAATAGATGTGCATCAAGTATACTAGACTAGTGTGCACAGCCCCTGCATCTTACCACAGGCTCTTGGACTTCAGCATGACTGGGTTTTAGCAATGGTGCAGCCATTGGCTATGATTGGCTAGGACCTTTGGGTGAGTCCACTGCCTCCCTAGGCTGTCCTTGCTTCATATGCAGAAGAAAGGACTAGACTGAATTGCTTCTCAGCTCCTTCCAACTCTAGAATGGTATAACATTCTAATCCTCCAATTTTATAAGGTCGTGAAACCCCAGCTGAGACAAATACCCTGGGTGAGAAGAAGAAGAAAAGAGCCATGAACAAATAAGCTCAGGGAACGTGAAGGAGCAACAACTCAGAACTGCCCCAGACCTGCCTGTCTTCTCCCAGTGGGGAGTAGGTCCAAGCCTCTGATGCAGAAATAACTGGGTCCTAACTCCCAAACTCCTATACTCTGAGGTCAAAGGAAAAAGCTGTTAGTTTGAAAAATTGGAGGGTGGAGGGGAGACAGGGAAGATGGGCCAAGAAAGAGAAAGGCTAAAATAGAAGGGGGGCAAGAGAGATACAGACAGAAAGATGTGTAAGAGACACACAGATATGGAGGAAGACCAAGGGAAGCAGAGGGGAAGAGACAAGAACTAATGAAGCCCCAGCTGGAGCCTGGCACACCCCTTCCTAAGGAAGACCATAGTTGGGAGACTGACGACATCTCTTAATGAAGGAGAAGAGAGGGAGGAGAGGGTGGGGAGAACGGGGACTGGTGTGTGACCTTGATATACCTGCTGCCCTGTGAGGCCGAGCCTGGGACGGGTGGGGGCCAAAGATTCAGAAGAGGCCACCCCTGCCCCAAACAGTCCTTACAACACAAAGCTGCCCTTGGGTATGGCACAGGACAACATGCCCTCCAGGCAGGCACGGGAAAGGAGTATAGACTTATCATCTTGGTATCTCCTTGACCCAGCCCCACTCCTGGAGCCCAGTGGGCACCTGCATCAAGGATCTTTGAAAACCAGAATCTCTTTCCCTGTCAGCTCCATGAGAGCAGGGAATTTTTTGTCCTGATTTATTCATGCCACTGACACCTAGAACGACACTGGTATATAATAAATATCTGTTGAATGAGCGAGAAAGCATAGAGGCAAGAGCTGTGCCAGGCTGGGGACCCTGAGGTGGCAGTGGAAGGGGTCAGACATGGCACCTTCTTCTTGCTGCAGTAGATCTGCCATTTCTTCTCCGGAGGCAGTGCAAACACAGCCTCTCGGTTTTTGTCGGTGAGATCCAATTCATCCTGCAAAGACAAGAAATATGTCTGAAACCCAAAGATGGTTGACATTAGAATATTCAGTGCTACAGGAAATCGCAATTTCCCCAAACCTATCCCTCAGCCTACTGTCTCCCTCCAGAGAGTATCAAAGTATGATAGGGCAATTCTTCTGCTAGAAATACAATCCTACACCCCCACCCCCATTCCCTTATATTGACCCAAGCCTGGGCTGCTTCTATCCATGCTTCCCTTACTTCCTGTCCACTCCCACTTGTCTCTACAAATCTGCTATCCTCCTCCAGGCTCCCTGTTCCCTGCGCATCTCCTTCCTGTATTGCTTTGCTAGTTCCTAACCGTCTTGCCCTGGGTTTCTGCTTTCTTTCCCTTGTCCTTCTTAAGCTTGTCAACATCATAAGTCAAGGCCTGACAAAGCACTCAGTCTACAGATCTAGTTTCTGCCCCATCCTGCAAGTCTCCCTGCCCTTTGAGTTTCTCCCCCAGAAATTCTCTGGCTCCCCCCAATCTTGGCCTGTTCTTAGCACAGGGTGAGAAGAGCTGGTGAGAACAAGCTGTACAACTCTCCTGGCAAGAAGAGTATGCCATTAGAAAGGGAGGTTCTGATCTGCTTCCCATGCAGGTGTGCCTGTCAGAGGTAGCTCCTCCACCCACACAAGGCTGGGGGCTCCACCACACTAATCCACACTTCCCAAGGAGTATAATTGGGTAGTTCTGATGTCATCAAATTTAGGGTTGTTCTAGGAGAGTCACTGAAGGTTTGGCTGCATTAGATGGCCTCTAAAACCTCTCTTATTGAAGACTTTCCTCCTGTGATTCATGAGCTATGCCAAAGCTCATCAAAGAAATAGATGGGCCACAAGAAATGTAGCCTGCTTTTCGACTCAATTATTGTGAGAGTTTTCTTTTTTTAAACAAAAGCAATACTCGCATTAAGACAATAAAGCATACTATTAATAATCTATCTTTTCAAAAATGATAAACAGTGAAAGTAATATCTAAAAAAGTATAAGGGTCTTAAATGTCAGTATCTCTTTTCCCTATACTTTTAAGGGAGAACATTGAAGACTTTCCTTTACATAGATTAGAACTGTCCAATAGAAATATAATGTACATATAATGTGAGCCAAATGTATTTTTAAAAAATTTCTAGTCATAGTAAAAATTAAGAAGGAATTGGTGAAGTTAAATTTAATATTTCATTTAACCCAAAATATCTAAAATATAATCATTTCAACATGTAATCAATAGAAAAATTTGTGAGTTTGAAAAAAAAGAATATAAAGAATGTAAGTCATCAAAATATGGTGTGTATTTCACCCTTAATAGCTCCTCTCAGTTCAGACCAGCCACATCTCAAATATGTAGCCCCAAGTGACTATAGCTTCCATCTCGGACAGCACATATAAAGATAATTTGAAGCAATACCCCTCAGTTCATCTGCCTTTGGAAATAAAGACTCCTACAGATCTAATGCTAAACAAAGGTTCCTCCCTAGAATCACTCTCTACATATCCCAGTAACATCCTCAGTTAAGATTCCCAGAGCCCCGCTTGAAGTTTCTAGAGTATTTCCTTTCCATGGTCAGAAACAGAAATCAAAGAAATAATAGAGATATATGTACCTTACGCTTCCCAGGGCAAACTGCATCTCTTCTTCTTTTGCTTATACAGTTAGTTCTACCTGGACTACCCTCCCTGACCACCCACCCCATGGGCCCTGGTCTAATTTACCCAGGCTCAAGGTCAGCCTCTTCCAGCAAGGCTTTCATAGCCATTCCCAGGTAAGACCATCTTTCCCCTCCTGAACTCCAGAGCAGTTACATTCAAACTTGGATTCTGGTTACTTACGCACTTATCTTTTCTCACCAGTGGTCTCCGTCACTAAATCAATGGGTATTTCTTGGTGATTTGGCTCAGCCCAGGTAGCCTATGACTAACTGCAGACCATTCACTCCTTATTGAATCTCCCTGGGTTTCTGCAACAACCACACTCTCTGGCAATCCCTCTTGCTTTGCTCTATGTTCATCTTAGGCTCCCTTGATGTCTTCTTGTCTTCTACCACCAAATGTTGAAGTCCCTCAGGGGTCCTGGTGTCTCCTTCCTGTATGCTTCCCTAGTAAAGACTTCTCAGCCATTCCCAAGGACTGTTACTACCCCCAAACTCTCTCAAACCTGTTCCTCTAGCCCATCAGTTTCCTGAGCTCCAGACCCTGGGACAAAACTGCCCCCTGTGCTTATCTATTTTGATGTCCCTCAGGTACCTCACACATTTATGTAGTATCACTATGCACCAGGCACTGTTCTAAGTGCTTAATGTTTACTCAATAAACTTACAACAACCCATTTTATAGATGTGGAGATTGATGCACAGAGAGAATATGCAAACTAAGTTCATCATCCCAGTTCTCTAAACCTGAGTTTCCTCTGGCATTTCCTGTCTTTTACAGGGCCCCAACATCCACTCAGTTCCTCATATCAGAAACCTGGGTGTTCCCTGATTCCTATTCACTCTCCAAGCCCAACAAGTCCTATATTTCCTCCTAAATAGCTTTTCCATCTGTCCTCTCCATCCTCACTAATGACATTTAATCCAAGCCACCATTCTCCCTAGCTTGGATTGCATTAAAACCCTCTTAATGTTCTACCCATAACTCTTCTTCAATAGAGTACCCTGAATGGTCTTTTGAAGACCATCCTGCTTTGGTGACTTTCTATCACCCTTAAGATTGTGTATGAAATCCTGTTACTCTCGTCATCCATGGTGAAACCCTAACGGCCCAGCTCTTTTCTGACTGGAGACTCTCACATATGCTGCTTCTCCTATTGGGGACAACCCTCTCTCATTGCTCTGCAACCCCATTCACTTCTCCAGCCATCATACTGCCTTTGGATCTCAGTGGAAATGTCACTCTTCAGGGGGACCATTGTGACCCTCAGTTGAAAATTAAACTCCCTGCTAGACATTGCCACAGGCCCATGAATGTCCCCTTTCCAAACACTAACTACACTTGTCATTACTGTTCAAGATCAGTCTTCTCTATTAGATTTTATGTCCTTGGAGGCAGGGACTGTGCCTTTTGGTTCATCACTAAATCCCTGGGACCCGCATAGGGCCCAGCACACAGCAGGTTCTCAAGGAATATTTTTCTTTCTTTTTTTTTTTTTAAAGGTTTTATTTATTTATCTGAGAGAGAGAATGGGAAACAGAGAGCATGAGAGGGGAAGGGTCAGTGGGAGAAGCAGACTCCCCACCGAGCAGGGAGCCCAATGCGGGACTCGATCCCGGGACTCCAGGATCATGACCTGAGCCGAAGGCAGTCGCTTAACCAACTGAGCCACCCAGGCGCCCCTCAAGGAATATTTTTCATTTGTTTGCTCAAAACTGGCTCAATGTTAGTTTGCTCAGTTTGTTTGCTGATGCTAGTCTCCTTGCAGACAAGACTTGTGTGACTCATCCTTTTTTAAAAAAAATATTTTATTTATTTATTTGACAGAGAGAGACAGCAAGAGAGGGAACACAAGCGGGGGGGGGGTGGAGGGAGTGGGAGAGGGAGAAGCAGACTTCCCACTGAGCAGGGAGCCCCATGCTGTGCTCGATCCCAGGACCCTGGGATCATAACCTGAGCTGAAGGCAGACACTTAATCACTGAGCCACCCAGGTGCCCCCTCATCCTTGCTTTTGTCAAAGTACTTTGTAAGGAGTCCTGCCCACTAAAGATGCTCAATAAATACTTGCGGAATAAAAGGGCCAAGGAAAGGAACATTTTTCATCCTGTCCTTCTTTCAAAACTCATGTGCTCTGTTCAAGAAAATGTCCATGCTGTAATAATATAAGAAATATATTTTTTATCTTTGTTCCCAGTTCATAGCATAAAGTTCCCAAATTCCTTGGAATTTTATAAGTGATAAAATTGACAGGAGCATCTTTTGTTTCTGACACAGGGCTCCTAAATCCCTTGGAATTTTCTGGGTGGCAGGAGCCTCTGTTCTTCTAGTGAAGCAACTCTTGGTGAGACCCTGGATACCTTCACAGGGCTGGTCACCAGAAAGATTAAGCCTTGATTAGAAGCCTAGAATTTTCAGCCCCACTTCTCAAACTCTGGAGAGAGAAGAAAGACTGAAGGTGAAATTAAAAACCTATCATACCTACATGATGAAACCTCTATAAAAACCTCTAAGGGACAAGGTTCAGAGGGCCTTGGGGTTGGTGACCACATTCACATGTTGGGGAGATGGTGCACACAAATTCCACAGGACAGAAGCACCTGTGCTTGGGACAGGACCCTTACCCTTCTGGACCTTACCCAATGTACCCCTTCATCTGGCTGTTCATTTGTATTCTTTGTAACATCCTTTATAATGAACTGGTAGTAGTAAGTGAAGTCTTTCCTGATATTCTGTGAGCCATTCTAGCAAATTATCAACCTGAAGAGAGGATCATGGGAACTCCCGACTTGTAGCCAAATCTCTCTGAAGTGTGGGTAACACGGGACCTACGACTTCTGACTGGTGTCTGGGTGGAGGGCCGTCTTGTGGATCTGAGCCCTTCTTCTGTAAGGTCTATATTAACTCTGGGTAGTTAATGTCAGCATGGAGTTAAGTTGTAGGACACTAGTTGATGTCTGCAATGAACTAGGGAATTGTGTGGGGTGGAAAACCAACACATTTGATGTCAGCAGTATTCTGAATTTAAAAAAAAAACAAAACAAAACAGATCCTAGTAGTACTAACACCAATCAGGTTCCAAATGTCATTGTATATTAGTAAACACTTTGTTCTCTCCCATCCATGCTCCATCCTGAGGAAAGGATGAGGGTTTCCTGAACCTGAGTTCAGAAACAACGAGTTTCCCTGAGCCTGATATGACGAGGAAGGTGGATAACTTTTTTGCATAACCTGCATGGTCTTATCTTAAAGTGGTCCAGTTATTTGGAAAGCTAGATTGCCTTAATCATAACTCATTATCCAATTCAAATATGAAATCCCATTTCAAATCACATAGCATTTTTTCTCTGCTGGCTTGACTACTGGCCAACCACGAGAATGAATGACCAAGAGCTAGAGGTAGATGAATTTGTGCTTATCGCTCTATACAGGGTCTAGCCCTGAGTCCTGGGCATGGGTCCTACATCCTTGATCTGAGAGTCTCCTTTGCTTTGTCTCACCACCAGACCTCCAAGAAGAGGAATCATGCTTCTTTCCTGTTCTCTTTGTGGTCAGGGTATAACTTCACATACTCACTTTGTGAGTGGTTCTCACAAAGGTGTAGTGCTGCCCTAGTCTGAATGGGCATCACATAGTCAGGAAGAGCTGCTACCAGTGTAAAAGACAGAGCATCCACCTGCCATAAGCTAGACATGGGATATAATCACCAGCCCTGAACCAGGCCTGAGTCAGGTGCAATATGGACATCTCTACCTCCATATTTCTAGTCAATCATCCCCTGCTATGAGGACCTGGTATCTGCCTACAGAACACCACTCTGTCCCTTGTTCCTGTATGAGGTGAAAGAGTCTCAGGGAAGTTCCAGAGAGCAGAAGAGAGAAAGGTGTCAAGTGTTCTGGTATTCTTTGAAGCGCCTCACTGCCTTATTTCACAAAAGCCTGGACCTCCTTCTTTCATGATGGATTAACTGCTGTACCATGAGGTCTAGAATCCCTTGGAGATATGAGGTAGGTCCATTCTTCTGGGGACATATTTCATGGTATCCACAGCAGTAAATGACTTTTTTCTCCCTCACATCTGCATTGTCCTGGTGGGCCCACCCTCACCCCAAGCAGAGTTTCATAGGTAGAGATCCCAGCACATAGGTCCCCACCCTCTGTCCTGCTCTGTCTGCTCCAGAATCCCTCTTCCCGTTGTCAACACTCTCCCTTCCTTGTCCCTTTACTGACCACCAGCTCTGCGAAGCGGACATTGAGCTCCTCTTGGTTCGGGATAGGACTTGAAAACTCCATATACTGCAGAGGGTGGTTGTCTCGGAGGTTGATCTCAGGGAGGCCACTGCCCCCAAAGCAGCACAAGAAGCCCAGGCCATGGCGGCTCCTCTTGCGGGGGGCCATGGTCTCCAGGCCAGGCGGGATAGTCAGCTGGCAGATGCCCTAGGTCCTCATCGTGATCTGGACAGGAGAACAGACAGCACAGAGTGGTCAGGCAATGGCAGCCAGGTAGGCAGGGACAGTGGTCACTGAGCTACCATAACTTCTTTGCCGAACTGTTAGGAGCCCTCAACCCAACAATCAGGCCCGCCCTCCCTTCTTTCACAGCTTCTTTCTGTTCCCTCCAGCTCCTTCCACCTGGAGGATTCCCTCCCCATCATGCCCTCCAGTGTTTCCTGCCACAGACATTTTCAGATTCTCCTTCCATGCCCCCAGAGAACAGAGGAAGGCGGTAGTCACAGAACGTGAATTGCACCTTCTCCATGATTGTACAGATGGTTATCCTATTCCCTGTACTCTAGCAGAGCCATTTTCAGCAGGGCCAACTCAGTCACTAGATTCATTTTAAGGTGTACAGATGCCTGGTTTAAAGGTTTCATCCAGTGGGGAGGGAAGGGTTGAAGTAGGCTGGCAGGAGAGGTAGCAAGCTAATTTTATGGCATAACTCCTGGGGAGTAAAGGATAGAAGTCTTCAGAGACTCGCAGGGTTTTCTGTCCAGTCTGTTGTGCCAAGCATGTTTGAATGAATATGAAATATCAATAGGACATGGGCTCACCACCCATCTATCTAGAAGGAGAGGTAACCTGGGGGAGTCATCAGAGTGAACCCTGAGAGGAAATGGGGCTGATCATTGGAACAGTGTTCAGCCAATACTGAAGGAAATCTGGTCAGATTTGTTTTCCATATCAACCAAGAACAGAAGACACCACTTTGGCCAGAGACCAAAACTCATGAACACCCAACAGTTGAGTGGTCATTGTAACAGAAAGGGTTAAGTTTTTAGCTTGCCACTGGGAGAGCCTCATTCAACGGTGCCCCGGCTTGGGAAGAAACACTGGCCAGCCCTAGTCGTTGATGCCACATAGCTTCTAGATAAAGCCTAACTACCTGCACATAGGCCTCCCAAAAGGGTTAAAACCACCCTTGACCACTACTGGTTCCTAAATGTGCTTTCAGATAACCTGGGTGGGTTCAGGAGAGCTTACCCACAACACTGCTGCCCAGCCATGTTCTCCTCATTCAGTATTTGTATATCTTAATTTTTTTTTTAACATAAAAAGGATTCTGCCTTTTTCTCTATTATTATCACAGGTCTGGGGTCAGGATTTTTTTAATTATAAAATACACATAACACAAAATTTATCATTTTAACCATTTTTATGTGTATAGTTCATTACGTGCATTCACATTGCTGTGCAACCATCCTTACCATCTATCTCCAAAATTTTTTCATCTTGCAAAATAGAAACTCTGTACTCATTAAACAATAATTTCTCATTTCCCTCTCCCCCAAGCCCCTGGCGACTACCACTTTACTTTCTGTCTCTATGATTTTGACTACTCTAAATAGCAGTATGAGTAGAATCATAGGAGTAGAATCATATAGCATTTGTCCTTTTGTGACTGGCTTATTTCACTTAAAATAACGTCTTTAAGGTTAATACATGTTATAGCATGTGTCAGAATTTCCTTTCTTTTTAAGGCTGAATAATAGTCTTCTGTATTTATATACATATTGTTTATCCATTCACCTATAAATGGACACTTGGGTTACTTCCTCCTTTTGGTTATTATGAATAATGCTACTATGAGCATGGGTGTACAAATCTCTCTTTATGTTTCTTCTTTCAGTGCTTTGGTATGCATAGCCACAAGGGGTCAAGATACTTTTGAGTCTTGACTCTAAGCTATTTCTCCTAGATTTGGTCATTAACCGAAATGTTCAGAATATACCCATGGTCTTTACCCATACCATTGCTAAATGTGTTGACCACAACAAAGGTATAGACAGACCCAGATGACATAGCTACCTCATCTGGGAATGCCAAAGAACTAGTAATCAACACTCTCAGGGAACAGTCCTTCAACCATCTTGGAATCCATGAACCCATGCTCTTATCTAGCCCTCTTTTCTATAAAGACACTATAGGAGATTTTTCCTGAAGCCTTATGGAATTTGGGGGTAGATATACCAAATCTAAGGCATACCTCAGAATGGAGCTCTAGAACCTTATCAGAAAAAGATAAATGTGTCATAACTTGCTCCTAGTGAACCCTAGGTAACTTCTGGAGAACAATGCTTTATTTCCTAAACCCTAACAATCTAGCTAGTAACAGTCTAATCTGATCAGGCCTCTCCTATAAGTCATGATTCATTTTAATTGTCATTCTAGAGCTTTTTTACTGGTTCCATTTTATCTTTCTTTATAAACTTTGTGACAGGCTTTTTAATAGACCCAGGAGAGCCTCAGTTAATACACTGAAGTGGTCTTGTATTATTGGTTATCTTTTTTGTGTTTATATATTGGCTCTCCACAGGTATAGTGAAGACTTCCTGAGGGCAGGGGCCATGCTTCCTGCTTCTTTGATACCCCTCCCATTTCTATGGCTAATAAAATGCCTTGCACTTAGTGGTGCTCAATAAGTATTTCTTGGTCAATTGGGAAATGGTCTGTGCTCATGGAAAAGACAGGCCCTTGTCAATCAATCAAGAAATATTAATTGAAATCTCTGACTCCTAGCAGTTGATAAGCAATCAGGAACCTTTATAGGGAATGAGGCAACAGCCCTGAGTCTGGGGATAGGGGAAGAAGCCAGTGGGCTAACTCAGCAATCCTGGTACATGGTGGCAAAGACCTAAAATAGGCTGGGAGCTGAGGAAAATGAAAGAGGAAAGGAGGCTTTTGGGGTTTTCCATGGGACTTGATAGCCAGTAGCCAAGAGTGGGTGAGACAAAGCCCTCTGACTATCAGGCTTAGTAAAGCACCAATTCTGCAGGCAGATTGGGGTCAACCACCCTGGGGGTCACCTCCCCATTGTCAAGTTTGGGATAATGCTGCAGAGTACAGACCAAGTCCCCTTTGTTTCTTCAGCCTCCAATATGCAGCTGCAGCTGGGGGAGAAGCTGTTTTTTTCAGGGCACAAAGCATGAGGACTCTCCCAGAGGCCACAGTGAGGCTGAGTTGACAGTATGATGGTGTTTGGGGGAGGGACGAGCTGATGTCTGGGAGGACCTGTGAACTTGCTTCCTGCCTTCACCTCCTCAACTTTTTGCTCCCTAGTCTCCATCCTTGTCTGTCTTTGCTCTTCAGCTCTTGAGCCAGACTTTCCTAGGAACAATCAGGAGTTGGGGGCAGGATGGGCATACAGTTGGTATACCCTGTTACAGTCTCACACCAGCTGTTTACAGCCATGACTGCTCTGATTGCTCGGTGCCATGCCATACTTGCCATTATATATGTTTTAACATCTTCTCTGAGTACAGGAAGTGAGGTGGTGTGGCCTCAGGAGGACGGGAGATGGAGATACTGACCTTCCAAACAGGAAGTACCGTCCCCACAGAGAAGAGCCTGAGCACCAGGGGTAGTGCTGCATATTTGCCCTTTTAAGGGGTTGCCTGTTTGACAGCTCCCCACTATGCTGATGTTTCTGAGGGTGCCCTACTCCCAATGACCCTTTCTTAAGTCTGTTAGGGCCCCACTTGAACATCGAAGACTAAAACCACAGGCTCTCAGCTGGAACCCATGTAGCTTTACAGCATAGATCAGAAAATTGAGGTCAAAAGAGGAAAGGTCTTTTCTGAGGTCACACAGCTAGGGACAGAGCTGGGATTGAAACCCAAGACGCCAGTGTTCAAGCTAAGGTCTAGAGCTCGTCTTCCCACGTCAGCGACCCCTTTCCCCATCTTGCCCCAGCCCGCCCCCCACCCCCATTACTTCTCTCCACCAGAGAAGACCAACCTCTGCAGCTTAGTTTAGAACTATCTCCAGTCCTGAAGATGCTGTCCAGGCCGGAAGAGGGTTACAGAGATCCTGAAGACTTCCTTCTTCTCCACTGTGAGGAGGAAGGCTTCTGCCCTCATTTCTCGCCCATCCTATTCTTAGGGCTCCTTCACCCCAGCAATTTTCCAAGTCAGATGACTGGGATTTGACTTCTGGCTTTGCCTTCCCAGCTGGGTGACCTGAAGCACATTTCTCAGAGCCTCAGGTTCTATGACACCAAGATAATCACAGCACCTTCCTCGGTGGGCTTCAGTGAAGAGTCAGAGCAGTAATGTAGATAAGATGTCAGAGCACACTGGGCATTCTCTAAAGGAGACCAGCACTGCTGTTGTGACTTCGTTATCATTATTGCCTAGCCAGGCAACGCTTACCCTGCCCAGACAGAGCCTGCAACCACAAGCCCTTTCCAGGCACAGCTGGGACCACCGAGACCTGGCATTGTAGGAATCTGCCCAGCCTGATTTAAGAAGCCACCCAGCTTGGGGGGCAGAGCAAGATGGCAGAGTAGGAGACCTGGATTTCGTCTGGTCCCAGGAATTCAGCTGGATAGGGATCAAACCATTCTGAACACCTACAAACTCAACAGGAGATCAAAGAAAAGAATAGCAACAACTCTCTGAACAGAAAAGCGACCACTTTCTGGAAGGTAGGATGTGTGGAGAAGTGAATCCGAGGCGATATTCGGGAGGATAGATGGCGGGGGAGGGGGCCTCCGTCCACTGCTTCTGGCAAGTGATAGAGCCCTGGAGCACAAAATCAGAACTTTTAGAAGTCTGCTCTGCTGAGGGACGTCGCTCCAGTAGCTAAGCAGGGGGTGGAACCCTCGTGGGACAGTGTGGTCTCAGGACCCTCGGGGTCACAGAAAGACCAGGGATACCTGAGTGCGGCAGAGCTCCCAGGTATTGGAGCAGGGAAGCTGGCTGCAGAGACGGAGCCGAGGAGTGGGCTTGCAGCTCAGGGTTGCCATAAACTGTGATCTGCGGCACAGTTGGGCCACTGCTCCTCCAGCAGGGACCCAACAAGCTGCAGATCCAGGGAGACTCCCCTTCCTCCCCCGGGAGGAATGGCACAGGAGTGCACTGCAGGGATCTGCTGGGTTTGGAGACTCCACGCGGGGTCGGGTGCCAGAGATAGAAACACTCAGTCACAGGCTGGGTGAACACGGAGTGCAGCCGGAGACCAGGGAGACGGGAGTGATTGACTGCTTTTCTCTGGGGGGGTACTGAGGAGTGGGGTCCCAAGTTCTCGGCTCCTCCAGGTGGAGATTGGGAGGCCACCATTTTCCTTCCCATCCTCCAAAGCTGTACGGAAAGCTTGCAGGGAACAAAAGCTCCCGAGAGCAAACCTGAGCAGATTACTTAGCCTGGCCCGGCAAGGGAAGGGCAATTCCACCTTCGGCAAAGACATTGGGAACCACAGCAACAGGCCCCTCCCCCAGAAGATCAGCAAGAACAGCCAGCCAAGACCAAGTTTACCCATCAATGAGAACAGCAGAACTCCAGCGCTAGGGGAATACTGCACATAGAATCCATGGCTTTTTTACCATGATTCTTTAGTCTTTCAAAGTTAATTTTTTTTTAACTTTTTTTTTTTGAATTTTTCTTTTTCCCTTTTTCAACCAACATCTTATCAATCCCTTTTTTTAAAAAAAATTTTTTTATTTTTAATTTTTAGAGTCATATTCTATCCCTTCATAGTAGTTACCCTTATTTTTGGCATATATATATAAGTTGTTCTCTTTTTAAAATTTTGAGATACAGTTTCTTCTAACAGATCAAAATAAACCCTAAATCTCTAGTGTATGGCTTTGTTCTAGTCTCCTGCCTAATCACATTCTCTCCCCTTTTTTTTCTTTTTTTTTTTTAAATCCTCTTCTTTCTTTTTTCAAACAACTTCTTATCAATACCTTTTATAAAATTCTTTATAATTTTCATCTTTACAGTCATACTCCATCCCTTCATCATATCAACCCTTATTTTTGTACATATATAAGTTTTTCTTTCTTTAAAATTTTGGGAGGCACTTTCCTCTAACAGACCAAAATACACCCAAAATCTAGTGTGTGGCACTGATCTCCGCACCAGCCTGATCATATTTGATCATATTCTGTTTTTTTTTTGTTTTGTTCGGTTTTTCTTTGTTTTTATCTTTTTCTTTTTCTTTTTTTCTTCTTTTTTCTTTCTTTCCCTTTCTTTTCCCCCGGCTTCAGGTCTTTTCTGATTTGTTTAGAGTATATTTTCTGGGGACATGGTTACCCTGTTAGCATTTTGTTCTCTCATTCATCTACTCTCCTCTGGACAAAATGACAAGATGGAAAAAAATCACCTCAACAAAAAGAACAAGAGGTAGTACCAACTGCCAGGGACCTTCTCAATACAGACATTAGTATGATGTCGGATCGAGAGTTCAGAATCATTACTTTAAAGATACTAGCTGGGCTTGAAAAAGCATGGAAGTTATTAGAGAAACCCTTTCTGGAGAAATAAAAGAACTAAAATCTAACCAAGTCAAAATCAAAAAGGCTATTAATGAGGGGCAATCAAAAATGGGGGCACTAACTGCTAGGATAAACAAGGCAGAAGAGAGAATCAGTGATATCGAAGACCAAATGATGGAAAATAAAGAAGCTGAGAAAAAGAGAGATAAACAACTACTGGATCACGAGGGCAGAATTCGAGATATGTGATACCATAAGATGAAACAACATTAGAATAATTGGGATCCCAGAAGAAGAAGAAAGAGAGAGAGGGGCAGAAGGTATATTGGAGCAAATCATAGCAGAGAACTTCCCTAATTTGGGGAAGGAAACAGGCATCAAAATCCAGGAAGCACAGAGAACCCCTCAAAATCAATAAAAATAGGTCAACACCCCGACATCTAATAGTAAAACTTACAAGCCTCAGAGACAAAGAGAAAATCCTGAAAGCAGCTCGGAAGAAGAGATATGTAACCTACAATGGTAGAAACATTAGATTGGCAACAGACTTATCCACAGAGACCTGACAGGCCAGAAAGGACTGGCATGATATATTCAGAGCACTAAATGAGAAAAATATGCAGCCAAGAATACTATATCCAGCTAGGCTGTCACTGAAAATAGAAGGAGAGATAAAAAGCTTCCAGGACAAACAAAAACTAAAGGAATTTGCAAACACGAAACCATCCCTACAAGAAATATTGAAAGGGGTCCTCTAAGCAAAGAGAGAGCCTAAAAGCGACATAGACCAGAAAGGAACACAGACAATATACAGTAACAGTCACCTTACAGGCAATACAATGGCACTAAATTCCTATCTTTCAATAGTTACCCTGAATGTAAATAGGCTAAATGCCCCAATCAAAAGACACAGGCTCTCAGACTGGATAAAAAAACAAGACCCATCGATATGCTGTCTGCAAGAGACTCATTTTAGACCCAAAGACACCCCCAGATTGAAAGTGAGTGGGTGGAAAACCATTTACCATGCTAATGGACACCAAAAGAAAGCTGGGGTGGCAATCCTTGCATCAGACAAATTAGATTTTAAACCAAAGACTGTAATAAGAGATGAAGGACACTATATCCTACTTAAAGGGTCTATCCAACAAGAAGATCTAACAATTGTAAATATCTATGCGCCTAACATGGGAGCAGCCAATTATATAAGCCAATTAATAACAAAAGCAAAGAAACACATTGACAGCAATACAATAATAGTGGGGGAATTTAACACCCCCCTCACCGAAGTGGACAGATCATCTAAGAAAAAGATCAACACGGAAATAAACACTTTAAATGACACACTGGACCAAATGGACTTCACAGACATATTCAGAACATTCCCTCCCAAAGCAATGGAATACACATTCTTCCCTAGTGCCCATGGAACATTCTCCAGAATAGATCACATCCTAGGTCATAAATCAGGTCTCAACCGGTACCAAAAGATTGGGATCATTCCCTGCCTATTTTCAGACCACAATGCTTTGAAACTAGAACTCAATCACAAGACGAAAGTCGGAAAGAACTCAAATACATGGAGGCTAAAGAGCATCCTACTGAAGAATGAATGGGTCAACCAGGAAATTAAAGAAGAATTAAAAAAATTTATGGAAACCAATGAAAATGAAAACACAACTATTCAAAATCTTTGGGATGCAGCAAAGGCAGTCCTAAGGGGCAAGTATATAGCAATACAAGCCTTTCTCAAGAAACAAGAAATGTCTCAAGTACACAACCTAACCCTACACCTAAAGGAGCTGGAGAAAGAACAGCAAATAAAGCCTAAACCCAGCAGGAGAAGAGAAATTATAATAAAGATCAGAGCAGAAATCAATGAAATAGAAACCAAAAGAACAGTAGAAGAGATCAACGAAACTAGGAGCTGGTTCTTTGAAAGAATTAACAAGACTGATAAACCCCTGGCCAGATTTATCCAAAAGAAAAGAGAAATGACCCAAATCAACAAAATCATGACTGAAAGAGGAGAGATCACAACCAACACCAAAGAAATACAAACAATTATAAGAACATATTATGAGCAACTGTATGCCAGCAAATTAGATAACCTAGAAGAAATGCATGCATTCCTAGAGATGTATCAACTACCAAAACTGAACCAGGAAGAAATAGAAAACCTGGACAGACCTATAACCACTAAGGAAATTGAAGCAGTCATCAAAAATCTCCCAAAAAACAAAAGCCCAGGGCCAGATGGCTTCCCAGGGGAATTCTACCAAACATTTCAAGAAGAATTAATACCTATTCTTCTGACACTGTTCCAAAAAATAGAAATGGAAGGAAAACGTCCAAACTCGTTTTATGAGGCCACCATTACCTTGATCCCAAAACCAGACAAAGACCCCATCAAAAAGGAGAATTACAGACCAATATCCTTGATGAACATGGATGCAAAAATTCTCACCAAAATACTAGCCAATAGGATCCAACAGTACATTAAAAGGATTATTCACCACGACCAAGTGGGATTTATCCCTGGGCTGCAAGGTTGGTTCAACATCCGCAAATCAATCAATGTGATACAATACATTAACAAAAGAAAGAACAAGAATCATATGATCCTCTCAATAGATGCAGAAAAAGCATTTGAGAAAGTACAGCATCCTTTCTTGATCAAAACTCTTCAGAGTATAGGCATAGAGGGTACATACCTCAATATCATAAAAGCCATCTATGAAAAACCTACAGCGAATATCATTCTCAATGGGGAAAAACTGAGAGCTTTCCCCCTAAAGTCAGGAACACGGCAGGGATGTCCACTATCACCACTGCTATTCAACATAGCATTAGAAGTCCTAGCCACAGCAATCAGACAACAAAAAGAAATCAAAGGCATCCAAATTGGCAAAGAAGAAGTCAAACTCTCACTCTTTGCAGATGATATGATACTTTATGTGGAAAACCCAAAAGACTCCACCCCAAAACTGCTAGAACTCATACAGGAATTCAGTAAAGTGGCAGGATAGAAAATCAATGCACAGAAATCAGTGGCATTCCTATACACCAACAACAAGACAGAAGAAAGAGAAATCAAGGAGCCGATCCCATTTACAATTGCACCCAAAACCATAAGATACCTAGGAATAAATCTAACCAAAGGGGCAAAGGATCTGTACTCAGAAAACTATAAAATACTCATGAAAGAAATTGAGGAAGACACAAAGAAATGGAAAAACGTTCCATGCTCATGGATTGGAAGAACAAATATTGTGAAGATGTCAATGCTACCTAGAGCAATCTACACATTCAATGCAATCCCCATCAAAATACTACCCACTTTTTTCAAAGAAATGGAACAAATAATCCTAAAATTTGTATGGAACCAGAAAAGACCCCGAATAGCCAGAGGAATGTTGAAAAAGAAAAGCAAAGCTGGCGTCATCACAATTCCGGACTTCCAGCTCTATTACAAAGCTGTCATCATCAAGACAGTATGGTACTGGCACAAAAACAGACACATAGATCAAGGGAACAGAATAGAGAGCCCAGAAATGGACCCTCAACTCTATGGTCAACTCATCTTTGACAAAGCAGGAAAGAATGTCCAATGGAAAAAAGACAGTCTCTTCAACAAATGGTGTTGGGAAAATTGGATAGCCACATGCAGAAGAATGAAACTGGACCATTTCCTTCCACCACACACAAAAATAGACTCCAAATGGTTGAAAGACCTCAATGTGAGACAGGAGTCCATCAAAATCCTAAAGGAGAACACAGGCAGCAACCTCTTTGACCTCAGCCGCAGCAACTTCTTCCTAGAAACATCGCCAAAGGCAAGGGAAGCAAGGGCAAAAATGAACTATTGGGACTTCATCAAGATAAAAAGCTTTTGCAAAGCAAAGGAAACAGTCAACAAAACCAAAAGACAACCGACAGAATGGGAGAAGATATTTGCAAATGACATATCAGATAAAGGGCTAGTATCCAAAATCTATAAAGAACTCATCAAACTCAACACCCAAAGAACAAAGAATCCAATCAAGAAATGGGCAGAAGACATGAACAGACATTTTTCCAAAGAAGACATCCAAATGGCCAATAGACACATGAAAAAGTGCTCAACATCGCTTGGCATCAGGGAAATCCAAATCAAAACCTCAATGAGATACCACCTCACACCAATCAGAATGGCTAAAATTAACAAGTCAGGAAATGACAGATGTTGGCGGGGATGTAGAGAAAGGGGAACCCTCCTACACTGTTGGTGGGAATGCAAGCTGGTGCAACCACTCTGGAAAACAGTATGGAGGTTCCTCAACAAGTTGAAAATAGAGCTACCATACAATCCAGCAATTGCACTACTGGGTATTTACCCCAAAGATACAAATGTAGGGATCCGAAGGGGTACGTGCACCCCGATGTTTATAGCAGCAATGTCCAGAATAGCCAAACTGTGGAAAGAGCCAAGATGTCCATCGACAGATGAATGGATAAAGAAGAGGTGGTATGTATATACTATGGAATATTATGCAGCCATCAAAAGGAATGAGATCTTGCCATTTGCAATGATGTGGATAGAACTGGAGGGTGTTTTGCTCAGTGAAATAAGTCAATCGGAGAAAGACATGTATCATATGACCTCACTGATATGAGGAATTCTTAATCTCAGGAAACAAACTGAGGGTTGCTGGAGTGGGGGTGGGGTGGGAGGAGTGGGGTGGCTGGGTGATAGACACTGGGGAGGGTATGTACTATGGTGAGTGCTGTGAATTGTGCAAGACTGTTGAATCACAGATCTGTACCTCTGAAACAAATAATGCAATATATGTTAAGAAAAAAAAAAAAAGAAGATAGCAGGAGGGGAAGAATGAAGCGGGGGAAATCAGAGTGGGAGATGAACCATGAGAGACGATGGACTCTGAAAAACAAACTGAGGGTTCTAGAAGGGAGCGGGGTGGGAGGATGGGTTAGCCTGGTGATGGGTATTAAAGAGGGCACGTTCTGCATGGAGCACTGGGTGTTATGCACAAACAATGAATCATGGAACACTACA
This sequence comes from Neomonachus schauinslandi, assembly GCF_002201575.2. Taxonomy (NCBI): domain Eukaryota; kingdom Metazoa; phylum Chordata; class Mammalia; order Carnivora; family Phocidae; genus Neomonachus; species Neomonachus schauinslandi. Next base: position 109,964,699 of record NC_058410.1, read on the forward strand.
TCAAAAACTAATGATGTAATGTATGGTGATTAATATAACAATAAAAAAAGAAGCCACCCAGCTTTGCCTTTGTCCACTGGGGAGTCTAGACCTGAGGGGCTGGGCTTTTCCTCAGGCTCTAAGCTAGCTCTTGTTGGAAGGGGAAACCATCGTCCCTGATGCTGGGCAGGGAGTGGAAAGGTGAAGGGGGCCAGAGTGTTCCTTTCTGCAAGTTCACTTCACAAAGAGAAGCAATGGAGGTGCTCACCTTGAAGAGAAATTGAGGAGCAGTATGGAAAAATGAGAAGCAACAATAGAACAAAACCCAGTGGACTTAAACCCCAGCATAGGGATTCAACCCACCCCTACCACCACCCACCTTTCTCTCCATGAAAATTCACTGAACACCAACACCTCCGTGCGCTCCACATCCTGTCTCCTTGTCCCCTCCTCTTCTCCCTGTGGGTCCCTAAACACAGACTAACTGGCCTAAAACAGCAAATCATCAATGAGGAAATATCCCTCCTGTGAGGACTGTAAGGCCCCCTTCAAGGATCTCCTCCAGTCCTCCGGCTCCTGCCAGACTTTACCTCCTTACTCACATCCTTCTGCATAATGGAGAACACATACCTAACTCAGGAGACAGGGGCTAGTCCCAGCTCTGGCACTATCCAGACGTGGGTCAGGGGGCCACAGTTTTAGCCTCTCTGGGACTCGGTTTCCTCTCTGTGCGATGGCAGGGCCTGGTCAGCCATACTGTTTGGCTCCATCCCAGTCCCAAAGATTTCCCCAGGGGCTCTCCTCATCTGCACTGAGCACCCCTCCCACATTCCACGCCAAGCCAGGAAGTACTTCCTATCACTTGAGTGCAGTACTCCCATTTGGTTTGTAAAGATGAAAAATCTAACCCTTACCCCCAAACTATGGCCCTCTATACACCAGTTTTTATACTAACTAGGACTTCTAAAGCCCTATATCATCAACGCTTGTTCCTAAGTCATAAGTAAAAGCAGAATAATATTAATACTTGAGATTTGGTGTGTACCAGACACTGGGTTCTATCCACACTTCAATCCCTATAACAACTCTCTGAGATAGGTGGCATCATCTTAAAGAAGTCATTAAAAGGCAAACCATGGTTCAGAAAGGTTAAGTAACTTGCCTAAGGACACACAGCTAGTTAGTAGCATAGCTAGGACTCAAGCCCATGACTGCATGACCCTAAAGCTGTAAACCACTAAGCCACATGGCACGTGCCCAAGAAACACCCTAAGTTGAGCCCTGCTCAGAGCTTTCTCAAGAGTTCTATAGATCCAGACTCAATAATTCATGATCGAGCTTTCCCTCGGAGCTGGGCCAAGAGTTTTCACAGCTCTGCAATCTCATGTCAACCTCACAAGGACTTTGCGAGGTCATTATTACTATCCCCCCTGACAGATAATAATATTGAGGTTTATAATGATATTACCAGCAGTTATATGTCTTGTCAATGGCACCCATTGCTGCTCAGAGGCAGAGCTGGGACTCACAACTAAATATTCTGACTCCAAGCTCTGTTCTCTTGTTGTAGAACCAAAGCTGATTCATAAACCCTGCCTTTAGCACTTGAGGCCAATGCTGTGGCTTTGGGGTATTCAAACAACCTTCTCCTCTACCCTTCCCCTACCTCCATGAATGGGGGTAATGGGGGCAAGGATATGTATGGCCACTTCCAAAGTGCCTGCTACGAGCCAGGCACTGTGCTGGCAACTTTCTGCTTTATCTCATTTATTCCCCGCAACTCTCAAATCACATCGCTGTCCCTTCCTGGTGATGACATTAAGACTCCCAAAGCTCAGGCAACTCGCCCAAGGGCCATGTCTTATAGAGGAAGGGGCAGGCCTTTGTGGATGATGATGTTGCATTCAAACAACATGCTTTTAACCAGCTTCTAGCCTGTGGAGGCCATGCTGGACACTAGGGGTCACCCTGGTGGTGAGGACACAAGAGCAAATAAGGTATGGTCCCTTTCCTTGAGGGGTCCCCTTTTGTAGAGAAGCCAGAAGCGTTAAGGAGACAGGGGCTTTGGCAGCACTAGGAAGGGGAACCTGGTGTAGCCTGGGGTGTGAAGAGGAGGTCAGAAAAGGCTTCCAGGAAGTGGCACTGAGCCAGTCTTGAAAGAGGTGAGAGAACTAAGGAAAGGTACAGAGGTAAGAAATTCTTTCTGGGCAAGGGGAATGGCATTAGGGGAAAAAGCATGGTATGCACAAGGCTGGAGTCCTGACCAGTGGCTTATTCATTTGTGGCTAAATTAATAGGCAAAAGGAATCAACAAGGTATACAAGTACCTTGGTTTGACAGCAGAGCTCAGGCATCCTGGGGAGCCTGCTCCTTTACCCCCCTCTCCCTACCAGGTCCCCTAGGGCCCAGGTCTGGGAATGGGGCCCAGAATTCCCCAGAGATACTGCATGGGACATAAGGAATGTAAACAATTTCCTGTTCCACAGGCCAGAGATTCCTCCCTATATACTGACCCTTCATGTGTCACTGGAGGTCACCTAGGAAACAGCCCCAGACACTGGGCCATGACTCAGGGCTTAGCTCCCCAAAGAAGAGTCTGTGCTTTTCCACCCCAGGCCCACTGTCCACCTCTACCATGCCTGCTGCAACTTTAAGGCCCTAAAGACCATGCTTTGTGGGCAGCAAACAGGCTTGATAACCCTATCCCCCCGCCCCCTGCTTCCAACCTGAACCAGCCTGAATTACAGACATCCAACTTGACTCTACAAACTCGGTTTGAGTTCTGTTGAACTGCTATCCACTCTAACTATGGGACTCCAAACAAGTTACTCAGCCTCTCTGAGCCTCATTTTCCTCATCCATAAAATGGGGCAATAATAACAGCACATACCTCATAGTGCTGTCATGAGAATTAAATTAGTTACTATTTGTAAAGCACTTGGAGAAGTGTCTGGTGATAATAAACACCATCAAGAACTCTACAGATAAGCCACTGTTATAATTGGGAAGATACCTGGACACTGACTTATATGTATCACAGAAAGTTCACTTTATGTAAGAATGAATCTGACATATTATGACAGGGTTTGGCAAATATTACAGGGGTCAAATTCAGCCCATTTTTGTAAGTACGATTTTCCTGGAACACAGCCATGCCCATTCATGGAAGGATTGTCTACGGCACCTGGCCCTTTACAGAAAATTTGCTGATTTCCGTGTTATTAGCTTGAATCATATGTAAGTGACCGTATTCAATTATGCTTAATCTACAAAATCATCAATTTCATGTGGTTCAACTTAGCAAATCATACTGGCTTATCATGTTAAAACAGAGGGCTGTGCTCTAAATCCAGTGATCCTAATAACGAAGTTATGGTCATCATTCATTGAGCACCTACCATGGTCAAGGTTTACCTCAGACTTTCACTACATCCCTGCAAGGTAAATATGACCACCACCACCCCTTGTATAGACAAGGAAATCTGAGGCTCGGAAAGAGGCAATGTGTGAGCTTTGGACTTGACCCAGGTCTCCAGACCCCACATCTGGTACGCTGTCCCCACATAGGGCTCCCCAAGAGGCTGTGGGGAATGAGACCCATCTGAGTAGGACAGGACATGGAGAGCACGAAGACCCCTCATCTCCCCCACTTCTCTGCTGGTCCATCTCCCAGACAGTGCTCTGACCCCATGGTTGATGGGGCCCCATCCTGTGACTTCCCTGCCAGCCTCAGGACAGTGCTCAGAAGCATCTGACTCGTAGTGCGAGCGTCGGGCCGGGCTGGGGAGGGGGCAGGGAGCACTTTCAAAAATAAGCAAGCTCTCTTTCCAGGACTGGGGGAGCTATTTTTAGCAGCTGCCTAAATTACGGTTTCCCCCTCTGCTCTGGGAAAGGCAAAGAAAACAAAAGTAAACTGTCTCAGCCCCAGGGTCCCCTCCATGCAGGCTGAGGGGTGGGAGATACAAACACAGGGGAGATGGGGATGAAGAGAAAGAAGGGTCTTTCTGGGAAAGCAAAACTGAAAATTCCTCAATGTGCCATTTCTTGGACTTGGGGGTGTTGTGTGGCAGTTGTGGATTTTCCAATCAGTTTTCTCATTTTGCGAAGTGATAGAACATAGGTTTCTTTGTCTCACCAGGGTAGAAAACAAGGAGAAAATTGCTCTCCTGTGTCCCAGTCAAGCATGCATACATTCATTCATCCATCTATGCCCTGAGTGACTGTCATGTACAAGGCAATTTTCTGGGTGTTTTGGATGAACCCAACATCAAATCATAGCCCCACTGGGTCTACAGTCTTGCAGGGGGAGCCATGGGCATAAATAGGTCCTGGGCCTAAGCACCCAGGATACCAGGGAGGGGAGGAGGTGCAGGCCTGGGACAGCAGGGAAAGAAAAGGGACTTCTGGCTAAGGTAATCTGCAACATTCACCTGTGGACGTGGCATTGAAGTTGAGTCTCAGAGGAAGGAAAGATGTTGGCGCATCTCATGGGAGGGTCCAAGAAATCATTCACAATGAAAGGTGCGCCAGAGTGAGGACTTGGTGTCAAGAAAAACCCCAAGAGGTGAAGGGAAGCACAGCTGACCTTTGAACCACATGGGCGTTAGGGACACAGACTCCTCCCCTGCCCCCATAGAAAATCCACATATAACTTTTGACTCCCCAAACGTCATTCCTAATAGTGAGAACCTCAAGAGATCACTTCTTACTGCTATTCACCATTTACTGAAGAGACAAACTGTTCACGCGGAGATGATTAGTGTCACACAGCGTTTTCAGTGGATACAACACTTGAGCTCACCGCAATAGCAACAGGAGGTCACTTTGAAATGATTACAGCAGTATAGCATGTTCTACAGTTAATTTTATGCAGTTACAATTTAATACGGCATTTTACGTTTGTTTACATTTCTCTCAACTGTGAATGGTGCCATGAATGGTCTGTGTTTGTGCAAGCTTTGATAAATTGTAACTTTTTATGACAGAATTGTGTCTATTTTATGGTAGCATATGATAAAATAGACTGGCATCTACAAAAATTTTATGCATTCATGACATAACTTTTTCTTTTTTTTTTTTTTGAGATTTCCAGGCTGTGTAGTTCATCTGCAAACTTTTTTAAATCTCCAAAATTTTCCAATATATTTATTGAAAAACATCCACATAGAAGTGGACCTGTGCAGCTCACATGCGTATTTGTTTGAGGGTTAACTATTGTTTTCCCAGGCTGAAATGTAGGACTTAAAGAGGTGCAGTGGGAAACCAGATCAGGGCCAGATAAAGGAAGGCCTTGAATGCTGGGTAAAGGAGGGTAGCCGCTGAAGGATGGGTGGCTGGCTGATAGGCTGGGATTCAGATCAGAGCTGGGATTTAGACAGGCAATTTCTGGTGGCCCTGATGGAGGGCATTACAGAACATGGGGACATCAGAGGGAAGATCTAGACAGCAGCTCTGTCTGAGTGAGAGTTAATGAGGCCCCAAACTGCCGAGAATGGAGGGGAGGGGATGGATGCTGGAGATGTCATGGAGGGGTGTGCACACTAGCATGTGTGTGAGCTGATGAGGGGGCTTTGGCAAGACATGAACTGGGCACAGAAAACAAGGACTTGGGCTGAGATTGAGTGGGAGTGGTGGGGAGCTCTTTGGGCAACAGCTGTGAAGTAAAAGAGAAGAAGGAATTTCAACACCAAGTTTCTGCTACCCATTAGAGCCAGAGGTCTGGGGCTCCCAGCCAAAGGGAAACCACCCTACACGTGACACGGGTCGCCTCCCCACCTCCCGCTTCCGGGAAGCCAAGCCCCTCCTCCAGTTCACACAGATGGTGCTGTCCTTACTGAAAGGGTGCAGGGGAAAACAGCCTACAGCTTCTTCCTGTGCACTCCTGTACCGGAGCACTCTAACATGCTGAGAACCCACATCATTCGAGGCATCCAAGGGCTGGGAGAGGCTCCCTACGGACCACTCCTCCTGGTCCTCTTCTCCTGAGGTCCCAGCACAAAAGCATTCTGTCCCTCATCAAGGCAGAACCCCGAGGTGTTGCCAGGGCCAGTCAACCCTGGGACCCCAGCTGGGCTGTGCACATGGTCACACTCTGGACCATGGGCCGAGTCTTCCTCAGACGTGGTGCCCCCCTTGTCATCCTGCTAGGCCCTCCCACAGTCCTGCATTCACACCAGAAAAGGCCCTGTGTGTGCCTCAGGGCTCTGCTGGACATAAATCCTGGACAACAGGCACATTCCATCTCTCTAGGGTAGGAGGCAGGGGGAGGGGGACAGGGACTGGGGGAGAGGAGAAGAGGAATTGAGTTGACCCCTAGAAGGCAAATGTGATTGAAAATGTAGACCCAGGTGACCCCTTACCTCCCTTCACTCTTGTTTATACAATTTCATCTGTTCCTTCATTCATTCTAATAAATATTCATTGCACACCTAAATACCACGCTAAGGGCTGGAAAAATACCATGGTAAACGAGAGCTTAGTTTGGTGGGGAAGGGGGAGAATTAAGCAAATCAACATACTAAAGTGTGGACATAGTTAGAAGTATAAATGTTTGAGTGTGAGGAAGTTGGTGGAACTCCTTCCCAATGGGCGTTCTATTCCACCCGGGGCACTCTGCTCATCCTAATGGTTTAGTGAATAAGAGAATAAGTGCTGGGAATACTCAGGGTGCCATCCAAGATTCAGGACCAGATGTCCATCCCAGGGTTTATAATATAATAAAAGACTGAAAACACCCAAACTACTAAAACATAGGAGATAGATTAGATAGACAGATGGACATAGAGACATATCTAAGCATGCACGCGCGCGCACGCACGCACACACACACACACACACACACACACCAGCCTAAAGTGATTATACTTGAGTTGCTGGGGTTTGGGGTTATTTTTCTTACTTTTCCAGATTTTTCCAAATTTCCTATAATGAGCATTTATCCTCTTCATCAGAAAAAAAAAAATGGTGTTCTTTTTAAAAGAAGATAAACCGTAGACTACAAACGAGGAGGCTCAGGATTGAATCTGGTCTCTGCCCTTGCAGGCTACCTGGGACAAGAGAGCATAATTTCTTTGAACCTTGTTGGTAAATGACCAGGGCAAACCACATGCTCCCCAGAGCTTCTTCCACCCCTGACACTAGGCTCTGTGCCACAGACTACACGAAGTGCTACATGATGCCGGTTCAGCTGGATCCTATCCCCTGAGCTCCCATTAGTTCATCATTCACTCATTTGCTCATTCTTTCAACTACCACTGTTGTTGACACTCCTTCCATGCCCGGCACTACTCTTGGTCCTGGGGGTGCAGGGGCAGCTAATGAAACAGACACAGCTCTTCCCCTCCCAAAGTTCCGTCTCCCAAGCTCAGGGTCTCCTTCCACTGCTCTTCTCTTCCATCCCTAATGCCCTATTCCGTTAACGATTCTTGCCACCACTTTTCCAAAATGTCTCGGGTACATGTGTTTCATTCCCAAACACCACACTCCAGACCTGATCCAATCCCATGTAGTCTCATGCTGGGCCCAGTGCTGACCCCGCATGTCTCCCCCTTCTTGGCATCCTACAAACAGTTTTTGACTAATGTCTCCAGGAGCACCTCAATCTGCATCCCTTGGTTCAGCATCCCTCAGAGTTCCCAGTCTAAACTGAAAGCCACCTGCTTTAAATATTAGGTTTGGCCATTTGGTGGGACCCACAAATTCCATACCAACCAAGCCTTGAAATCTGTACACCCTACAGGCCAGCAAGGACAGAAGAACTGGAACTCTTGCACCAAACGGTTTGGCCATTTCTTAAAAAAGTTAAACATATGCCTCCATATGACCTGGTTGTTCCAATCCTAGGTATTCACCCAAGAGAAATGAAAGCATATGCCCATATAAAGTCTTATTCATGAATGTTCATAGCAGCTTTATCTGTAATAGCTCCAAGCTGGAGACGCCCAAATGCCCATCAACAGGTGAATCCACAAACAAAGTGTATAGTTATCCATATAATAGAATATTATTCAGCATTAAAAAGGAAAAAAAACTATTGATACATGCTACATGTGGATAGAGCTCAACATAATTATGCTAAGTAAAAAAAAAAAAACCAGAGGCAAAAAGCATTCATACTGTATAATTCTGTTTATCTAAAGCTTGAGAAAATGTGAACTAATCCATAGTGACTCAAAGCAGGTGGGTGGTTGCCCACGGAGGCAGTGGAAGGTAGGTAGGGAGGGGATGGATTTTAAAAGGGCATAATGGAACTTTTGGGGATGATGAACATGTCCACAATCTTGATGTGGTAGGGGATTCAGAGGTGTATACATAGGTTAAAACATATCAAATTATGTACTTTAATTACATAAGATTATTGTATGTCAATTTACCTCAATAAAGTTATGAAAAACAAACAAAACATGTCCATTTACAGCCTCATACCACCAAACCACCAAGGGCTCTGGCCACTACAGCTGGTTACTCTCTAGAAAGGTATTAATATTATACGCTTCTGTAAAGATTCTAGGAAAAACCCGAGGGGTGGGGGATGGGAACAAGGAATCCCCAGCCCCAGGCCCAAACCTCAGCTGATATGGTCTCATCTTTTAGGAGGCAGGGTAGTGGTACTGTAAAGAGTATATACTTTCATTAAGTCTGTGGCTACATTACTTAGTCCCTAAAAGCCTCATTTCCCTGTGGGCACATGGATGCTGAAGCCCACCGTAAGCACCAAATGGAAGGGCACAGATCATGTGTCCACACAGCACTGGGTACATCACAGGCCCTCAAATTCTGTTCCCTCTTTGTCTCCCAGCCCCAGGCTGCTCATAGTGGTGGCTAAGGTTCAGAGCTCAGACCATGAAAGCAGGAGAACTGAGGGTCTCCCAGGAGCCAAGTGAGGAGGGGGTTAGAAACCCAGTGAAACACAAACAAGCACAAACCTGATTCCATGTTGAAGTCTCTGGGGGTAGGGCTGAGTTGACAGCAGCCTAGGGCCTCTGGGTGGGTAAAAATAGGACACTCGAAGCCTAGGTTACAGTCCTGGAATTTGTTAGAAGCAGAAGAGACGCTGAGGGGTTTGAGAACAGTGGCCATGACATGGAGTTTTCAGGACAAGGGATCGGGAGGGATGTGGATTGAGTAGGGTGGAAAGAAGGAGATACCTGACCCCGGTACACTACACAAGCAGGTATAGGAAAGGCCCAGAACTGACCAAAGGAGAAAGGGAGAGAAGAAATTGATGTGTGTGAGTGTGTGAAAGGGTTTGACTCTGTGATGCAGAGGTGGCTGTGTGGGATGGTTATGTATGATATGCGTGGTGTATGCGTATTTCTGGTGTGTGTGTATATATGTGTTCATCTCCAGGAAACAAATACATTGGATTCTACTGACTTTCAAGTCTGAGCAGAGAGAAGACCCAGTTAGCTTCCCAAAGTACATAAGCAGAGGAAACAGCAATACCACTGAAAATCAGCCCCCTTAGTTTATAAGAAGCTACCCAAGCCTGACAGGCAGGAATTCTTACTGTGGGGAATGCAGTATCTTGTCTTCAGTTCCCCATGCACCGCACTATGGCCTGGGAGGAGAGACCCATCCAAAAGATGCTTGCACCTGCCAGGGACCAGAGACCAAACATTCACATTCATCATCTCATTTCATCTCAAGACAACCCAGCGAGCTCAGGATTTTTTTTTTTTTTTAGATTTTTTATTTATTTATTTGACAGAGAGAGACACAGCGAGAGAGGGAACACAAGCAGGGGGAGTGGGAGAGGGAGAAGCAGGCTCCCCGCGGAGCAGGGAGCCCGATGTGGGACTCGATCCCAGGACCCTGGGATCATGACCTGAGCTGAAGGCAGTCGCTTAACCGACTGAGCCACCCAGGCGCCCGAGCTCAGGATTTTTGATGGAGGAGGACACTGAGGTTCAAAGCTAAGAGGGGATGACTCCCAGAGTGGGGCTCTTTCCTGTCACAACCACCTCATCCCAGTTTCGATTCTGCTCCAGGTGTGTGTGCACGTGCATACACGTGTACACGTCTATCTGTGTATATGTGTCTGTGCATATGTGCATGTCTAGCAGATGTAACTGGGTTTCCTTTGGGGATATATTACAATAGGGCATACACTCCCTCTGCCTCTGCTGTTTGAAATGTATCCCCGAACTATTCCATGCGCCACACTCTTACAAGATAGATATTCAATACATTTCTAGAAAGAGGGATACTAACATTCATTAAAAACTAGGTTGGGCTCAAACTTCCACATTTATTTTTACTTAATTATCCTGCAAAGATGATATTGTGATCTGCATTTTTACATATAGGGAAATTAGGGCTTAGAGAAGGTCAGCAACTTGCCCAAGTTCGTAAAGTTCGTAAAACACATGAGTCTCAGTTTGGTCGATTCCAAAACTCAGACACAGCCCTCCTGCGGCACAGAGATGGCAGGGTGTATAAACAGTCGGCGACCCCACAGCCATGGCGGCCTCCTGCGGTGCCCTGTCCCTTCCCCATCACCCCATGCCTACTCTTAGGGGACAACACAGCACTACTAGTACAGAGAAACCCTGTCCCCCGGCCACAGACAGCAACCCGGCCCATTATCTTACCACACACACTGAGTCACAGAAGGGTCCAGGCTGTCCCTCCTCTAGGTCAACCTCTTGGGTGCGTGAGCTGGCCACTCTCAGAAGGGCCCCCTGCTTGCCTTATGGCTCTCCTGTTGTTGTCCTGAATCCTTGATAATTTTTGAACAAGGAGCCTTGCATTTCCATTTTGCACTGGGCCCTGCAAATCATGCAGCTGGCCCTGCCCATCTTCTCTGGCAGCCAGCTCAGGGAGCCTTTCCCAGGAAGAGCAGCCCAGCCAGCCACTCCCTGTGTGTTTCCAAAAATGTTACCCACAGTCCCTGAATGGTCAGCACGGAACAGAGACGAGTTACTTTAATCTGGAGTGGCTTCCTGCCCGAATGGCCTTGATGGGCAACTCAGTAACCGCTAGACTGTTCCTCGCCGCATCTCTCCTCTGTATCCCACCTCACCTCTCCACTCCACCACATCCCCTGGTTTCCAACCACGCTGTCCTTCTCCTCCTTAAATGCACCAGTGCTCACGGGATTGAAATTCCCAGAGAGCATGGACATTTCCGCTCATATCCCCAATTCTCCCCACGGGGCTCTTTCAGCACGCACAGCAGGAACTTGATAAGAGTGGATGGATTTAAATAAATGGCAGTATTTCCTGAATTCTTGACCCTATCATAAGACATATCAGTGTGATATTATATTACACATACACAAAGATTGTATGTCCTTCTGCAATGGGATAAATACTACATGCAAGAGACTGTGTTAGTTCCGACTCTGCTCATTCTCCATTTGGGCTCACAATATTTCCCCCATCCCATCATCCCCATGCCCGTCTCTGCTTCCTCCCTCCTCTCCCCGCCCCCCTGCAGAACCTACCTTCTTCGGTCAGGCTTCCTGATCATCCTAACCTACTGGAATTCTCCAAAACACATTCTGAGCACTCTTTTCTCTGTTTATAGGACACTTCATCATATACCACTACAAGGCACCCCATGTTATTTGATTTCCTGTGTTACCATAAATTTTTTACACCAATGAACTTTCCCCCTTATCTAGGCTCTGAGCCCCACAGAAATGGTTCTTGGTACAGTGCCATGTAGGTCCTCTCCCCGATGGAAAGACATCTAATGACAGTGGGTGGAAGTGGGGCAGAAAAAGAAGAGAAAGTTATGAATTCCCCAGAAGCAAATCCTCATAGCAAACCCAATAAACTCAGGTACTTCGATCCTTTCTCTTCTGGAGTCCACTGAAGGTCAAAGGCATCCAGACCTTGGCCAGACACCCTCAAGAGGTGTCTCAAGTGACACTCAGCCAGAGGCAAAGGTATGCTCCTTTATAAACCTGCATGGTGAAATCACATCTTGGCATTCCCAGACATTTTCATTTCTGTTTGTGGCTGTTTTCCCCCTCCTTCCTGCAAACGAAAGGCATCTTGCATAAAAGGCATAAGAGATATTTTTCCCCTCTATGCTTTGAGGAATGGGAGATTTCCTCCAGGGAAATGGAGACCCTGACTCCAGGACTTAAGGTTCCAGAAGCCAAGCCACCCCTCCCAACAGCTACAAGCCCTGGGAGCAGTCTTTGTGTGGACTCTCCCATTTCGAAACCACCTTTCTTTGACCTTGACATCCCTGCAAGCTCTGCCCTGATTCTCTCCACCAAAGGGGCTTTATGGACCCAGCAGGGCACCTCATCTGTCCCCTTAGTGCCCAGTAAGGGAGGCCCATGACCCACCTCCCCTTGGAACTGCACTTCTGGGTACCTCTTCCTTCCATCCTGTCACTCCTCCAGAGGCCCTTTAACCCGTTCTCCCTCCTCCTGGTGTTTCAGAACACAAATGCTGACACTTGGCCCCACGCTCCAGGCTGCTCTCATGCCTCTGATTTCAACCAGCTGCTTCCCCCTGTCTGGAGCAGTTTCTCTCTGGCCCTCCCCAGGCTCCTGGCCACTCATAAGGCAAGCCTCGCTCCCTTCCCCACGGGTGTGGCTTAGGCACCCCTCCCTGGCATCCTGCGTCTCTCCCACCATCAAGCATCGGACAGACCTGCTATTGCTTCCTGAGCTACGGTCACTGTCACGGGGCTGTGACCTTCTTTGGGTCGGGGACAGTGCCACACAGTTTATCAGGAACCCACATAGAGCCTGACACACAGCAGGCTCATATCTCAGATCTCCATCCTTCTCTCTTAGCCTTTCTCCCTCCAAACAAACCTTACATGTCCTTATTTCAGACTAATTTGGTGATGGTCACCCCCCAAATCCACCTCTCCCCAGTCTCTGCCTCCATATGTCCAGCTCCCCACATCTCTGTTTGGATGTGCTCACACAATCCCACCAACTTCCTCTCAAAGGGACTTCATCTCCCTTCAGGCCACCCTGGCTTCTTGCTGTGAAGGACACCACAGTCCTGAGGTCCAAAACTACAGAATCATCCTTAACTCTTCCTTTGTCTTGAGCACTGCTGCATGCCAGCATTTTATATGCATTATCTCAGTTATCACAACAAACCCCTGGAAGTAGATATTCGCATCCTGATTTTACAGAGGAGGCAATTGCTGTGGTGGTGATGGTGGGGGGTGGTCTCTGAGAAGTCAAGGGACCTGCCCAAGGTCACAAGCACATAATCCACTGAGCCGGGATTGGAGGTAGGTTTTGACCATTTGTCCAGAGCCTCTGTTCTTCCCTACAACATACGTGCGCACACACTGTTCTCTCCTCTACTTTATAAATTAAATCACTCTCAACAATGCCCAGTCCAGTCTACCTAGAAATGCTTCCTGCATGAGCCCTTTGCTCTGCTATGGGGACGCTCAGACGTGGTCAGACACACAGCGTGCGGCCGTGTGGTCACAGAGTCGGGGTGAGCATCCCAGTCCTGCATGTCTGGCCGGCAGCATTGACCTTGCCTCACGCTCACTCAGTAAGCTGGTACTTGCTCTAAGTTTGGAACCGGTTCTTCAAGGCACCACCCTTTCTTACTGGTTTGGTTGGTCCCCAGCCCAGGCTGAGCCTGAGCCTGAGCCCTTTCCTCAGAACTCCACCTGCGCCCTGCTCGCACCCTCTTCTTGGCCTCGGGCCAAAACCGCCAACAGGCTCCCTGCTAGGAGCACATCGTGGGTTCTCATCTCTCTTCCCTCGATTTCGCTCTTAGTTTGCCCACTCGGAGCAGATCTCCAGTGACAGCCCACCCTAAGGGGCTTAGCAAAAATGCACGTTCCAGGGCCCTGCTCTCAGAGTTTGAGTCAGCAAGGACCCAGGAATCTGCATTCTAACAAGTTTCCCGAGTGACCGGGGATGCAAGTAGTTTAATTCTCTCTAGGTTCTCTTACCTCCTCTTACGTCAGCATCTGTACCAAACTTCTTCACAATTCACCCCTTCTCTCCCGAGCTGTGATCAAATCCTCCAGGGTCTCCTCACACCTCACTGTGTAGTAGAATCACAGGGCCCACTGGAAACTATCAACGCCTGGGTCCCAGCCAGAACCAACTAAAACAGAATCTCTGGGTGGGTGCCGGGGAGCCACTAGGGTGAACGCTCATCCCGCTTTACCCCAGATTATCCTGGTTTTAATAACTGAAGTCCCACATCACAGGGGGCCTCTCAGTCCTGAGAAAACTGGAACAGTAGGGACCCTCTCAGCTCTGGCATTGTAAGTCTCCCGAGGTGATTCCAATTTGCCAAACACTGGAGGACAACAGCGTCAAGAGGTGTCTCTCTCACTCAGCCAACCGCCCCAGGGCACTCCCTACACCCAGAGTTCACCTGCCTTTTGTTTTCATTTAACTTGGGGGATCTCAAAATGTGCCTCTAGACCAGGGGCATCCCATTACCTGGGAACTTGTTAATAAAAAGGTGGAGCCAATTCTAAATCATTTGCTCTTCTCCCAGCTGCAGTAGATCCTTAGTGACTCCCTACTGAGAGTCAGTGGCATTAACTCATTCGGTGAAGTGGGGTTTAAGGAGTTAACTGTCAGGCATGAGAGGGCTTGGTGGTGGAGGTGGTTTGAGGCTGGGGGGTCAGTTCCTGGGGACGTGTAGTGGTGCTCAGAGGGGGCTTGGCTTTGATTCAGATGCAACAAATGTTTACTGACCACTAACTAACCAGCTGGCTTCTTCATGCCAGTTCATTAAATTCAATACTAACTCTGTCGAATACATAGATGCTGGCCTGGTCTGCGGAGGGAGCCAGGCACTGATGTCTTATAAAAGTGTCCCAGGTGATGCTGAGGTGCCATCAGGATTATGTAACCACCCTGGGGAGATCCTCTCCTGGAAACGAGACGCTAGAGATATCCCCTCTAAGGGTTGGATTGTTCCTATCTCACAACCAGGGAAACAAGTGCTCAGGAACATCTTGCCCCATATGCCCCGAGCATATAGTATAGGATGAGTAATGTCAGTGAATGGATCTGCTTTCTCCAAATATTGGTGGACTTGAGGGCTTTCAGCCAGTTTGGATCAGATCAGCTAAAGCAGCAGTTCTAGAATCTCATGGGGGGCTTGTTAAAATGCAGCTTACTGAGCCCTACCCCCCACGAGTCTGATTCAGAGGGAGGGCTGTGTAGCTGTGGGAAGAGAAGACATAGGCCGATTTGGTCTCCAGCCATGGCTTTGTCACCAACTAGGAGGATGACCTTGCCTGACTCACCCAAACCTCTCTGAGGCTCAGTTTCTTCGTTTGTCACACAGACATCCCAGAAGTAATGACCTCATGTGTTTCTTAGGGACTTACAGGGGACACACAAAGCTATTCGGGTGGTGCATGGCCCATGGTAGGAATGGGGATAAACTGTAGATGTTAATTATTATTTGTAGATATTGTTATGTAGGGATGGCTCCTTTGAAAAGACTGGGAGGAGGTTTTGGATGCAGGCGAGAATACCAAGAGGCAGAACACCAAGGAGAGAGGGAGCCAAGGCTTAGAGGATGCTGGGAGGGGGGCCAGAAATGGAGCTTAAGCCAGTGCACAGAAGTGCCAGAGGATGGGGGGCTGCTACGGATCTGGCTGAGAGAGGGGCTGGGATTCAAAGGCACCCAAAATAGAACTTCCTTCTCTCCAAACTCACGATTTACTCCACCCCTCACCCCCATCTCTCTGGGCCATACTCCACATGCCTCTGTCCAGGCTCATTCGTTAGAACTGCCCCCCCCACCGCACCCCCACCCCTGCCCTAGGGACTCAAGGAATCTTAGCAATGTGTCCGATTCTTGTGCTGGAGGAGAAGAAGCAAAATAAAAGGGGGAAAATTCTCTCTCTAGGCCTGTGTCTTTGTAGGACTTCCCACAGCCCCCCAGTCCTCCTCTCCCCCAGGAGATGGCCGTCCCGAGTCAGCATCTGGGTAGAAGTATCCAAACTGGGGCACCTGGGTGGCTCAGTCTGTTAAGCGTCTGCTTTTGGCTCAGGTCATGATCACAGGGTCCTGGGATCAATTACCACATCCAGCTCCCTGCTCAGGGGGGAGCCTGCTTCTCCCTCTGCCCCTCCCCACCACTCGTGGTCTCTCTCTTTCTAAAAAAAAAAAGTATCCAAACCAACAGGAACCCCAATGGCCTGCCTCCCTTTATCCAACCATGAAGCTGCTTCCACCATCTCTGCCAACCCATGCCCCTTCCCTCTCTCATAACCAGACTCGGTGCTCATCTCCCCGAACTTCCCACAGGATTGTAAGCTTCTCCCTCCATATATGCACCCATTCCTTCCATCCATTCCACAAAGATTCACCGCACACCTACTCCATGACCGGGTACCATGCCAGACAGTGGGGATTCCAAGGTGAAGGCACAGTCCCTGCCCTGCTGTGGGCTGAGGAAGAGAGCACTAGATCTGGAGATCATGTGGTCAGAAGGAGAAAATGGGGCTCCTTGTCATGCTCTTCAAGTTCATGCTCATGCTCTTCAATCCCCTCTTCCAACGTGATAAGAGGCCTCCCAGCCCCTTGTGGGGTGAGCAAAATCTTCCTCCTCTCTCTCTCACACACACAAAACACACCAAAGAAAACACGCCCATATCAGACACAGATAACACACTTCATGGTTCCATGTTGCTCTCCATCCTATAGATTTTAGAAATTTGTCTGAGCCTCAGTGCAGGTCTTCTTCAGTAACTGCCCTGACCCCTCTATCAGGCAACTTAACTTAATTGACCTGCTTGGATGTCCCAGGCACTGGAGATACAGAGAAGAATAAAATATATTCCTGAACACCTAGAGATCCAAGTCTAGTGGGAGAGCCAGACACTTAAACAGACAGTCATAACACAATATGGGACACTCAAGCAAGACATTGTGATGTGAGCAGAAAAAGGCATCTAATACATCCCAGTTGTTGACAAGGAGGATACCAGGGGAGGCTTCCTGGAGGAGACAATTAAGAGAAGAGAAGGTCTGAGATCGAGCCTGTGCGTTGGCTAAATTGCATTTCAGGCCACCTCAATCACTTCCCACTGATTGCTCCCATCCCTTCCTTGCCCCTCCATCTCTGAATGCCCAGGACACTGGGGCTTTTGGAAAAACGAATCCATGTGCAAATGGTGTGATCGTGGGTAGATTTTCTCCCTTCTTTTATTTAGAGTTAACGTTATAATACCAAGGACTACTTATGTAATAAAAGCTAAATTTATAGAGCAAGAAACTATTTTCCCTGGCTATTTTTAAGTGATGCCCAGATACCCGCCTTGGTCTTTCAACTCCAGTGCAAACAAAGGCCAGAGCGGAGTTTTCAAATGTGGCACTACTGTCCTTGCTAGCTGGGAACCAGCTCCTGGCAGCCCGAAAAGGGCAAAGAATTCAGCAGACTGGAGGGCTGAGAGTCAGAACTGTCCCAGGCTCTGCAAAGGAGGAGCTCGGCTACGAGTCAAAGGCCTCTTCAACTCAGGAAGCAGAGTGGGGAGGAGGTTGTCACCCCACACTTTGGTCAAGCACAGGGATCCAAACAGGTAGTGAAAATCCTTGTTCGTGTCAAGACTGAAGGAGAACAGAAAGATGTAGGTTTTTATGTGCATAGGAACAGGAGATAATCAGAAGCCCGAACCCCCCTTGCTAACGTGAATTGAGATTTCCTCTGATTCAAGGGGTCTGCCCTGATATTTACCCATGATTGAGTTGACTGAAGCCAATCCCCCTTTCTCTGGGGATTTTACCAATTATTCAAGGGGCTATATTTTATTTCACTGAGCGCTGGCTGAAGAACCTTGGCCCCAAGACTCCTTTCTGAGACGCAGCAAAGACCTTAGGGATTAGATGGAGTTGAAAATCTAGAATTTTACCTTCCAAACTTGGCTCTGTCATTAACTAGCTATAAGACCTTGGGAAAGTTAACTTCTCTGAGTCTCACCTTTTTCATCTGTACAAAGAGAATATGACAGGATGTACCCTATAACATAGTCATGAGGAGTAACCGACAATTCAGGAATAATACTGCATGTCTGATCCACAGTATTTTACAAGGAAAATATTTAAAATATTTCCTAATATATTTTGCCCCTGGGAAATCCAGGTGTTTCATTTTTTTTCCCTTTCCTTTCTCTTGTGCCCTTCTAATATCAGAGCTAAGCCACAACCTTCTTTCCCCCAGGCAAAGAACACACAGAGAGCCCCCAGAACACAAACATCAACAGAGTTAGAAATGGCTGCCAAGAGGTAATGCTGTTTTCTCCAGTCAGGAATTGAGAAGAAACCTTTCTAGGACTGGGAGGGAAATTAAGCCAATGGCCAAGATTTCACTACTCCCTTCCCCACCAGTGGGGTGGGGAGAGGGACATGATTAGAAATGACCCAGTGACTCAGAGAATCCCAGAACAGGGAAATGTATGCCCCTTGGACAAGCCCACCCTTCAGCGGGGCTCAGAGCAACATGGGAAGTATTGCATGGACCAGGGGCTGCCCTCAGGCCCACCTATCTAGAGTCCCCACATCCCGAAAAGAGCTGGACATTCAAGCCCTCCAGGGACAGGTGGGGCTCCGAGGAGAGCCAGGGGGCCTGAGGAAGCCAAAGCTTCAGCAGCAGGCACCAGGTCCCCCTTTAAAAGCCCCGGGGACAAGATCAGACATGGCCCCTTCAGTGGATTTCAGCACAGGAGCTCCACATGCAGAGGGGACACAGAACATATCAGGGGAGATCAGCAGGGGCCCTGTGGCTCCACAGGGAGACACCTTCCCAGGGAGTCCGAATTGGGATCTCACTGGACCGTGAGCCATGGTGTCACATTAGAACAGGCTAAAGTACCTTTATTAATCAAGCTAAGATTTTTATAGCAAGTGAACAATTACAGGAAATAATTGGTTTTCCCTGCACGTGGGCATTGTATATATTTTCACCTCCCATTTCAGTAAGGCTTTGGCCAATATTAGCTATCATCATCATCATCATCAACAAAATAAGTTATTCTCAGATTGACACAGAGGGAGGGGAGAGGAGGGCAAGAGCAAAAACAGCCCTACTTGTGTCAGATCCAAGTCCTAGCAGGGCTGAGGGTGGCTGGCTGGAGGTGAGGGGCAGGGAGGGGAGAAGAGCAAGGTGCAGCTTTTGGGCCTTACCCCTCACCAGAGTATTTCCCCTCTCCTGTTCTTATTCTCTGCAAACGACTCAAACCCTCCCCTTTCACCCAGGTTTACCGCTAATGAATCTCTCCTCTACTCTGTCCTTTCCTCTGTACCCCCTGGTCTGTGAGGTAGGGGCTACAGGGCTCCTCCCCTCCCCACCTGCCCCTGGCCACAGTCAGGAGCCAGAGCTGGGGAGTCAGGCAGCCTGAGCACAGATCCCAGCACTGCTTCTCATCTGCTGTCATCTCTGACAAGTTCCCAGTGCCTCAGTGTCCCCCTCTGAGAATGAGAATCACAGCCCCATGCTTCAAAAGGTTACTGTGGGGGTTAAATAGCGGGCTTGTCTACGCTGATGAGGGAGTGCCTGGCCCCTGGCGAGCACTGTGTCAGCATCAACAACTGCACACTTTCTCAAGGAGGTTTTCCATGACCATTCGAAATAACCCTTCTCCCTCCCATTTTCCGCATAGAGTTACTACCTTGTGAAATTCTGCTACTCTTTTATTATCTCTCTGTCCTTGAGACATTTTTGTTCATCATCCATTGCTATATCCACAGGGCCTAGAATCACCACCTAGCACATAGTAGGTCTTTGTAATAAAGAAGGAATTC
The DNA here is from genome assembly GCF_002201575.2 of Neomonachus schauinslandi. NCBI lineage: Eukaryota > Metazoa > Chordata > Mammalia > Carnivora > Phocidae > Neomonachus > Neomonachus schauinslandi. The sequence continues at coordinate 109,984,401 of NC_058410.1, forward strand.
CTATGAAACTTTACTAACTTATCACCTTGGGCAGATCATGGAACTCCACATGCCTCAGTTTACTCATTGGAAAATGGGGTCGGTGCACATATCCCCAAACTGATGTGAGGATTAAATGAAGTACCATTTGTGACTATGCCCACTCCAGCCCTGGGTACATGACGGATGGGTGCTGGCAGATCTGGGAGGACAGTCTCAGCCTGACTCAGGCAGGGCCCTGCAATGGTGAATTCCAGACTCACTTCCCCCCATGCGAGGCAAGGCTGGCTGGCAGGACCACTGGCAGCCGTCCAGGTGAAGGATAAATGTCAGAGGTGGGTGTCTGAGGGGCTGTCCTGGTCCTGATACGGGGTCTTGACCCAGGCAGCTGGAGTCTCTCCCCACCCCCTGCTGCTGAGAGTCATGGCCTGGGCCTGCAGCTTCTGGGAGCCAGTGCAGGAGCTGAGCGGTGGGAACCTCCACCCGCCTGGGTCCCACGCCACAGCCTGGCCTTGGGGGAGGTGGGCCCGAGGCCTGGACTCGCTTCCCAGCCACTCCCGGGTGGCCTGTTCTCCCGCTGGCCCAGCTGCGCTGACTGAACCCGAGGGCTATAGGGGCAAGTCTGTCCCTCAGCACTGCCTGGTCCCCACACACACATGAAGAGGAAGACACAGGCCTTAGCACAAGGAGGGCATGGCATTCAGAGCCCAGCTCTGTGAGCCCTGCAGCCCACCTGCCTGCCCAGCCTGCAGGAGGGAGTGTGTTCAAAGGCAAAGTCACGAGGGGACACTGTGAAGAGACGGTTTCCACCAGGGGTTTCCTGCTTTTCCCATTTCTCACAATTCCCCAGCTTTCCAGCAACTTCCCCTAGTGTCCATCCTTCTGACAACTGACCCAGGAAGAAATGAAAACAGACACACAAGCTTAGCATGGATGGTGAAGATGAGTAAGTGGAACCCAGCGTCCATCCCCTGGATTCATTCATTCCACAATCACATACAGAAATTCCACCCTGTGCCAAGTGCGGCCCACTGGGGGATATGGTGGTGAATAAAACAGATCTGCTCATCAAAAGCGCTCTTAGTCGGGGAAGGGGTTACAAGGGGTGAGCAGGTCAGGGAGGGGTAGCGTGCAGGGTAGAGCTACACAGGGCATGGTGTATGAATAGGTGAGGGGTCTCTAACTCAGCCTGGCGAAGGAGGCAAAGCCAGGAATCTAGGAAGGGTGATACCACAGTGGTCTGGCAGGCAGCATCTTGGGGGAGAATATAGGAGCTAATGAATGAAGAAACAACATCCTTCACCAGGGCATTGGCTCAGAATCTGCAGGGGACACTCTCCGAGTGATGGTGGCCTTAACTCCCATCCCCCTCAGTCTTCAGGGATTTTCACTAGAAAATAAGCTCTCCAAGGGACTCTTGGGTGGCTCATTTAGTTAAGTGTTTGACTCTTGATTTCGGCTCAGGTCATGATCTCAGGGTGTAGGATCGAGCCCCACCTCAGGCTCTGCGCTCAGTGCAGAGTCTGCTTGTCCCTCTCCCTCTGCTCCTACCCCCACTCTCACGCTCTCAAATAAATAAATAATAAATAAATAAATAAATAAATAAATAAATAAATAAATAAATAAATAAAATCTTGCTGCCACTCTGGAAAACAGTATGGAGGCTCCTAAAAAGTTAGAAATAGAACTACCCTATGACCCAGCAATTGCATTACTAGGTATTTACCCAAAGATACAAACATAGTGATTGAAAGGGGCACATGCATCCCAATGTTTATGGCAGCAATGCCCACAATAACCAAACTATGGAGAGAGCCCGATGTCTATCAATAGATGAATGGATAAAGAAGATGTGGTATACACACACACACACACACACACACACACACACACACACACAATGGAATATTACTCAGCCATCAAAAAGAGTGAAATCTTGCCATTTGCAATGATGTGGATGAAACTAGAGGGTATTATGCTAAGTGAAATAAGTCAGTCAGAGAAAGGCAAATATCATATGATTTTACTCACATATGGAATTTAAGAAAAAAACCAGATGAACATAGGGGAAGGGAAGGAAAAATAAAATAAGATAAAAACAGAGAAGGAGGCAAACCATAAGAGACTCTTAACTCTCAGATCTGTACCTCTGAAACAAATAATGCAATATATGTTAAGAAAAAAAAAAGAAGAAGAAGAAGAAGAAGGTAGCAGGAGGGGAAGAATGAAGCGGGGGAAATCGGAGGGGTAGACGAACCATGAGAGACTATGGATTCTGAGAAACAAACTGAGGGTTCTAGAGGGGAGGGGGGTGGGGGGATGGGTTAGCCTGGTGGTGGGTATTAAAGAGGGCACGTTCTACATGGAGCACTGGGTGTTATGCACAAACCATGAATCATGGAACACTTCATCTAAAACTAATGATGTAATGTATGGGGATTAACATAAGAATAAAAAAATAAAATAAAATAAAAAATAAAACCTAAAAAAAAAAAAGAGAGACTCTTAACTCTAGGAAATAAACTGAGGGTTGCTGGAGGGGAGGTGGGTGGGGGAATGGGGTAACTGGGTGATGGGCATTAAGGACGTGATATGATGAGCACTGGGTGTTCTATGCAACTGATGAGTCACTAAATTTTACTTCTGAAACTAATAATACAGTATATGTTAACTAAATTGAATTTAAATTAAAAAAAAAGAAAGAAAGTAAGCCCTCCAGGGCAGGGACATGGTCAGTCTGCATCCTCAGAGCTTGGAACAGTGACAGACATGCACATGGGAGGCACTTGGCAAATGTACCTGAACGGACCAGTGAGTAAAAAACTCCCTGAAGGTAAGATTACAACTGACCCCGAAGAGCCCTTGCTCCCTTCTTATCTCACTGGTATTCACAAAAATCCTGTTGTGGAATCTCTCACATGCTGCAACTCTCTAACTGGTGCAAACAAGGCACCTTCTTAGCCTCCAACACAGGTGTCCCTCCTGGGCACAGACAGTGGGGTCTGTGTCCCAAAGTGCCACCAGCTTCCCCACACGGTCACACTCCCTCCAAAAGCCCTGGGCACAGCTATAAGAATCACATGCCGATGTGGACAAAAGCCAGAAAGGGCAGGCAGCTGGCACCAATGTCCGCACTGGGTCGCTACAGAACACATGGTGCTGCCACCCTCACCCAGCCGTGGCCATGCTGCGGGTCCATGCACACACTGCCCCCCAGCACTGCCGTGGAAGGCACACAACGAGGAGACACCAATTAGAGCGCTCGGTTCAGATACCACCATGGGGCTGGTCCCTGGGCCAACTGCCCAAACACCAGCCCCTCTTGATTCTTCTCAGTGGGAGATGGCGAAGAGCAAAGAATCCCCTCACTTTTCACTTGGCCTATATTTAATGAGGACTTACTATGTGCTAGACCCTGACACTGGGACTGGGAATGCACAGTTGGCCCTATCAGAATCTCTGTGTCCTGGAAGCTCATCGTCCAGGGAGAGACAGGGAGAATAGTGGTTTTCACACTCTGTGCTAAGTGCTACATCCAGGGCAGGTCTTCAGGGCCAGAGATGAGGGAGAACCTCACCTCCCTGAAACGGGGGAGGGCGGGGAGAGGGGTTGGAGGAACTACAGAGGTGGTGGTGCTTGAACTACGTCTTGAAGGATGGCTAGGTATTCACCAGGTACCAACCTCCAGGCAGAGGGAAGGGCAAGAGTTTAAACACAGGCTGTGAGAGGTGGGGTATGCAGACATGGTCCAGCGCTTGGTCATGAAGGGGACTACCCTCCTTGGATTCTGAAACTGAGTTTGGGATTTTCCAAATTCCCCTTTGGTCCATTAAGAGAATCCATTTCCAGACCAAGGAGGTCAAGGGGAAGCACACTATACACAGAGACAGAAGCAGCTCAGCAGCCCTGGGACAACCCCCACATCCCATCAGGCGTAGGGCTACCTTGTTAGACCCCCACTCAGAGATCCAAGATGCTAGGGCCACTGTCCTCCAGAGTGACCAAGCACCATTCCACAAGTTCAGATGCAAAAATCTGACTCTGGGGCAGACCACCCCACTCTGCTCCTGAATGGCAACACTCGCACCGCCTGTGTGTGAATGAACTCAGCCCCAGCTTTTCTCTGATGTGCCCCGCAGGTGTCTCCCACACAGCTGTTGGGAGGCACAGGATGTTGACAGTGGGGGTGGCTATCCTTACCAAGACCATTTTACAGGGAAGAAAACTGAGGCTCGAGAGACAAGGCCACTTGCCCCAGGACAAACTCATGACAGACCATGTCTAGAACCCCAACCCCAAATTCCCAGCACAGAACTCTCCTTTCCCACTAGAGGACAATGGCAGATGCACCCTGCTTTGGTTCTTGGCTTCCCCTTAAGTGCTTTCTCCTGAAGGTCCATAGTAGAAACAACAACTACAAAAGTATAGTTAAAAACAAAGCAAAACCTCCAAAATTCTTAGCCAAGATGCATTGATGAACAGTTCCCTAAATATTGTGAGTCCTGCAAGGGTCTCTCTTTGGATGGTGTTCCCTAATATTCCAGAAGCAAATTCACAACTTCTGGTCTTTACCTCAAATTTTCCCTCTGGAGCCTGGGGAATACTTAGAAACGCTGTTTAAATAAGAGAAGGTGCTCCCAAAAGTCTGTCAAAAATGTTCTGATCTGCCAAGTCAAAGTTCTAGAAACTGTGAGTCTGTGTGCGAAGATCACTATCTGCCTGCCGTCAGTATGCTCTTTCCTGAGACCCAGTGAGAAAAATCAGCAGCAGCAGCAGAAAGCAAACAAACCTGCCTGGTGTCCTGGGATTTGGGAATTTTAGGAGGATCAGATGGTATTTTGGTTTTCCAGAAAAGAAGAGCTATCGGTCATGCCAGCTATACAACTTGAGGATTCAGATGGAAATGCAAAAAGACACACAGAGAGAGATTCGAGACCCCCCACCAAACCCCAAATGACTTCTCTCCAGCTTGTGAATGCCAGAGATGCTCACCTTTTGAGAGACTTGCTTTCCCAAAATGGTCTTAACTGCTCACAGAATGTGTCCTGTCTTGGGAGTGATGAAACAATGACTTCCAGAAGGCAGGGAGCCCAGAAATTCCCAAGGGCACAAGGGGAAGGCTCTCAAAAGCCAAAAAACATCTGTACCAATGGTTGGTTCTTTGGACCAGTTATACCACATCCCGAGAGCTGGCCCTATAACCACTTCCTCCCCAGGCCTTTCTTCCCACCGCTGACCAGATACCTGGCCAGCAAGCAGAAGCTCAGCCACGACAGATGTCTGATGGGGAAGGAAACCAGGTTCATTGAGCCAGGCCCGGTATACGCCTTATCTCACAGGGCCCCAACATATCTACCCTTTGGAACACACATACAATGTGAGCCTTGTCCCCATTTCCCATTAGAAACTGGAGGTTCACAAAGGCCAGGCCATTTGGTAGCAGTCGAGCAGGACTAGGTCTCTCTCTTACCGCATTCTGCGCGAGAGGGGCTGGGACCGCTGCATGCGGTGCTCAGGCTGTGACTGCGAAGAGTGCGCGCACCTGTAAGAGAATGCGCAGGCTGGACACTCAGCACCCACACTGTGCACACCTGTGCCCCTGCAACGCCCAGAGGCCCAAGGCCAAATCCACCTGCCCAATGAGACCCATGTCAGGGAGTGGCGTTGGTGGAGCCCCAGCACCTCGTGGCACCACAGGGGAGAGGTGAGCCAGCTGCTTCTACAGCAATAGGTCTACTTTCCCTGCTGAGGAACACCACTCTTTAACTTCACATCAAGGCTCTGCAATGGGTAAGCAGCATCCCTGACCAGAACTTCCCCTTGGCAGGTCAGCCACCTGGGCTCCACCTGAAGCCATGCCCAGGTCACCTCTCACCACTGTCCCCCCACTAGCCAGGCAGTTGGAATAACTTGGTTCTAGAGAACCCACTTCTTCACTCTCTTAGATCTTCCTCTCCGATTCTCACCCAGCTGGCCTCGGTCCATAGTCCAGCCATTCAGACAATGCCCCGGAAGGGAAAGAAGGAGCAGAGATTTGTGTCTGGGCCCTGCCTGGAGCTGGCTCCCCATGACACAACTTCCGTGGCACCTTCTCTCGTGGACAAGACACCAGTGGGTCCTCTCTGGCTCACAAGTTCCCCTCTTTCAGCTCATCCTGCCTGCAGGAGCTGGGAGGCCTCTCCCGCATGCTGATGTGAACCCTATCTCCTGAATCTGCAAAACCATCTCTGTCAGGGATTTGGGGCTTGTTTTCTTAATTAACTGAAAATGCTAACATGGGAGCCCAGGCGCTGGCAGGGGCCTGGCCTTCAGCGGCTGCTAGAGAAAATTCTTGCTTTGAAATCTGGATCTCTCCCGTCTCCCCTCATGCCCCGCACAGGATGTCAAAACAAACTGGGACACCCGATCGTGGGGCACAGGGAGTGGGCAGGCTCAGGTTTCAGGGCCAGTGACGAATTTAGCTACAGGCAGCTTCATTGTCCTACTCATGAGGAGATCTTGATTTCCCAAAATGGCTCAGCTAAACCCCAAAAAAGCCACCTGCTGTGGCAGGGACCCTCTGGGGGGAAAAGGAGAGGTCATGGGGTTTATGCCAAGGCGGTTTCCTGGGTGCCTAGTGCCTGGCAGTCCTGGCGGTGGGGCTGGGGGAGATGGGCAAATCCTACTGATTCCTGCCCTTGAAGAGATAAGCCAGGAAAAAATTACTGAAGTGTGGCACATGGAGGGTCACTCCCAAGGCAAGCACAAAGTGACAGGGTCACAGAGGAGGAACTCAGCGTCTTGGAGAGGGCTGAGGGGTGGAGGGTCATGGTAGGACACAAAGAGAAACACCTGATCTGCAGAAGGACTCGACATCTCAGGAGTAGATAGGCTGCATGAGTGGGAGGAGGAGGAAGAGGAGGGCATTCCAGGTGGAGGGGACTGTGAAGGCAAAGGCTGGAGGCATAAAGACAGAGCATGTTTGAGGAAGGGCAGGCAGGGCAGCGTGGCTGGAGAGTGCAGCTTCTGGGGGCTTTGAAAAGACTCTGTGCAGAAGATGCACCTGGCGATGCAGAACACGGTGGGCCCGTCATGTGAAGGGGTCCAGCAGGCCATGGGGAACTAGCAAATGTTTTTCAGCAGAAGCTACCTCTATCCGGGTCAGGGATGGCCCAATCTGGCCCACTCCCAGGGTCACTGGCAAACCCCCATTCATTTACATATTTTCTGGGGCTGCTTTGGTGCCAGAGTGAAGTAATGACAACAGAGACCATGGGGCCCCCAAAGCCAAAATATCTACTCTTGGGACCCTCACAGAAAACATTTGATGGCTCCTAACGCAAAAGATGACAGGGCAGAGAGGTCTGGAGAGAAGAAGACCAGATGACTGCCCAGGATCCAAGTGAGGGACAATAACCAGAGAGTGAAGATACACAGGGGCATGACTCAAAAGTAGGTGTGACCACAAGGTACCTCATGGCCAGACCCCAAATCTCAGCAGCAGGAGGAAGTGGAGATGGAAGAAGAAGAGGAGGTCTGGGTCCTGGGTCTCTTGTCTCCAGCCCCCAGCACTGGTGGGATGTGTGATCCTCACAGGGGGCTCGTTACCCAGCCCTATCCAAGAGCCGAGGCACCAAGCCAGCACGGTGTGCCTGCAAGTCACAGGGATGCTGCTTCAGCCTTCTCACCTAACAGCTGGACGCTGGGAAAGGTCCAAAACTCTAGAAAGATCCGAGAAGACCCCTCTCTGAGAGGAGACCACATGGTGTCCCCAGGAGACCGCACACTCACCCTTCCTAGTCTTAGCACAACTTGTCCCATCTGCCAAGGCTGAGAGAGGAGCTTCCTTGTGCTGCAGGTCAGAGACACTGTGTTGGAAGTGGGGGTCCCAGTTCCTAATTCAGGGTCTTTCGTCTTTCCTGACTTGCGTGCTCCTCTCTGAGTCTCTGCCCTGGGTCCACCCCAATCCTGCATGGATTAGCACCCCTCCTCTGCTCTGCCGCAGCTGAGCCCAGCTCGCTCTGCCCCGAGGCGGGGGGATGTCTGACCCATCTCCCTCTGGTCACCCTGACCGCACCTCTCCCTTCTTGCACTAGATCAATGGAGCCTTTCTTTATCTCTGGCACTTTGGGCTTTCCAAGCTCATGATGCAGAGCCCAGCTTCAGAAACAAAGCAGTAAAAGTTAAACACTATCATTTTAGGAAACTGCTTGGTGCCAACTTGCACAGAAACATAAACTCAGGACTAAAATCACAGAGGCCAGTAGTAGGTTATGTGATAGACATTCAGACGATGCAGAATGAATGCATTCAGTTTTTAGACTACCTTAAAATGAAAACAAAATGAAACATTTCTTGAGCAAAAGAAGTTTCTCAAGTGGAGTTCTCAACACACTCCCCTCAAGGGTCTCTGGGCCCATCTGAAAGACTCTGCAGGGGTGGGGGACCCAGGCTGTGCAGCTGGGTCAGCCGGGGCCTTCCCCAGTCTTATGCTCATCCATGTCTTTGGTGCCCACCAGAAGAGTTGGCAAACAGAGGCCAACAGCTCAACTTTGCTGAACAAACGCACGAAGGAATGATTGAACGAAAACGTTTGCGTCCTGGTTCCACAATCTACCAGCCCTGTGTCCTCAGGCAAGGCCTTGCACCTCTCTGAGCCTCTGTTTCTTCATTTGTAAAAATCCCTCCAATTACAGGCACACCTCAAAGATATTGCCGGTTGGGTCCCAGACCACTGCAACAAAGCAAATACTGCAATACAGCGAGTCAAGCAGGTTCTGTGGCTTCCCAGTGCCTACAAAAGCTATGTTTGCACTATGCTGTAGTCCATTAAGTGTACAATAACGTTATGTCTAAAAGAACAGTGTACATACCTTAAATAAAAAATATTTTATTGCTAAAAACAGCCACCCATCCTCTGAGCTTTCAGCGAGTCATAATCACTATTTGCAGGTCACCGTAACAAATATAGTAATAAAAGTTTGAAGTATTGTGCCAATTAAATGTGAATTCTTTTTAAATGTGACACAGAGACAGGGAGTGAGCAAATGCTGTTGGAGAAACGGCGCCAATCGATCTGCCCCGCACAGGGTCGTCACAAACCACAATTATCCATGAAGTGCAATACAATGAGGTAGGCTTATATTCATGACTCAAAAAATTACTGCATGAGTCAAATGAGATGGTGCTCATAAAGCCCTTGGCACAGTGGCGGGCACACTCAAGACCCAGAATAAATGGCAACTGTTACTGTTACTTTTCAAAGACAGCTTTAATCCCACATTCAAAACCTCTTTCCTGATCCTCACACCCTCCTGACTCCAATAAACCCCTAGCTAGAGCCTGGCACAAGTGGGGACACAGGAAAGAGCTGTTGGAGCAGAATCCAGCAGAGAGCTTCTCTGATCCAGAACTCATGGTCTTGGGTAAGCACAGGAGCGAAGCTTTCTACTACATCCTACCTCCTCTGTGGGAAGCCACCCTTGGGCCCAGAGCCCAGCCTTTCAAACTGTACCTGGCATTCAAGGCCAGGGAGCTCACCTGTGCCCAGGCAGGGACTGGCTGGTCATTTGGCTCTGCAGAGGTGGGGTGCGAGCTCAGACCCATTCTGCCCACTGCACAGACCTCTCTCCCCATTGATTCTCACATTGAGCACAGGGCATCATGAGCCTCCCCCCAGGATGGCATTCCCAGGCTCCAGAACAACAGGCCTCCATTCTTCCCTGCCCTTGGCAGACCTGTATCCTCCCACTACAGCACTGCCTATTGTTACTCATGACAGCTGCCCCAGTCCAAGGGGCCAACACAGACCTCTTTGGGGCCTGGAGAACAAGCCCAGAGCCTGGTGTGTCCCCTCAACCCCAGGAGGAAGAAGAATTGGCTTGAGTCCCCTGCTGAGACAGAATCTCAGGGTCACTCACTTCACCCTCAGGCTGCAAGTGTCATTTGGCCTCGGGCATCTTTGCAAACAGCCTTCACTGGCCACACTTTGTTTTCCCCAAATAAGAGAGAAATCTGACATCAGCCCCTCCCTGATCTTCACCATTTCTCGCCCCCCCCCAACCCCCATCGCCCCTGCCAACCACCAGGCTCCAGATACTTCCAGATGTCAACCCTCAGCTCCCTGACTCAAGGGTAACAAGCAGTGGGAGGAGGAGGCAGAGGCTATCCCCAATCCAAAACTCACTACCCACTGGGATTCCCAGCCCCACTTCTGTCTCCTCCTTCCCTCATTTTCCCATCAGATTCCATGCAGCAAGAATCGCCAAACTCAAACCCAAATCCGTAGCCCGCAGAAAGGAGGAGGATGCAACGTGGGTTTCTTTCACTTATCAAGTTTATCCAGCTAGTTTCCAACTTTCTTTTTAGGGATCCTGAGCTCAGTCCTTAAGAATGATCCTTGTATGTCCCAGAGCCAGGGCTGGGGGGTGGGAGGCAGGGGCCACAATGGGGGCTGATGACAGGGAGTCCTTCCTCCAGCATGGATTCCTGGGAGATGTGCACTTGATTCAAAGCAGTCCCCCTTCTCCAGAGGGTCCAGCACTCAATTCCAGCCCAGGAGGGTCCCAGCTGCAGCCCAGCAAGGCACCCAGCAGGGGAGGCAGGGCCCCATAGTGTGTGGCTGCCTTTCTTAAAGGGACAGCCTGCCCAGAGAGCCCGTGGGGAAAAGCTAGACAGGAAGGAATGAGCAAGGATGAGCCAGCTTCCTCCAGGGAAAAGCTGTGAACAAGCACTGGGATCCTGGCTCGGTGCTTGCCTAATCCTGAGGACTTGACAGGGTTGTCACCTCTCAGATGTGTGTGACAGTTACATAGAAAGACCCTTCTCCAGAGGAAGGTTCCCCACATGTGGCTCCTTCCTCAGGGCTGAACTGACCCATAGGATAGGACAATAACCAATAACAACTATTAGTCACTTACTATGTGCAAGGCAGTTTCCTAAGTGCTTTGCCCAAACGAACTCTGATCCCCAAATTTGAGGATGTAGGTATTGTTATTGTTTAGGATGTTAGGATTTCTCCCATTTTATAGATGAGGAAACTGCAGAGAGACTAAATTGCTGAGATCTCACAGGTAATGAATGGAAACATTAGGATCTGAACAGAATTGGTTCTACTAGCACTCAACCACCAAGCTTTCTCTAGAAGGATGATGGGAGCATCATGATAGCAATCAATCGCAGGTGGGACACTTGCCAGAGTCAGGTTCATGCCATAGAAAAGGCAACATGCGAGATAAGGTGTCTGCCCCCTAAATGCTCACTGGAAGGAATTACCCAAATAGTAACACCAGACTTGTCTGGAGGGCGGCATCACTGTGCTTTTCCTTATCTTTATAGATTTATTTATTTTCCACACTTTCCTTTAATAAAGAGAAAAAAAATAATAAAGATCCCACTTCGTATCTCCTGCTCAAATATTTCAAATGACCAAGACTAGAGAAGGACAATTTAAGTGCTCCCCATAGATTCTAGGAGGAAGGGAAGCAGCGAAATTAACAGGTCGGTGCTGTGCAGCAATGCTGTGAGTAAATCTATAGAAGTTCAGTTTTGCCCATTATAAATCCATAGGCTGATTTTTTATCAAATAAAAGCAACCGCTTCTTTTTTCAGCTAAAACTAAAATAAAAAGTGTTTTAAACTTGGTAATTTCCAAAACTCAGTTAAGAGCCAATGCCTCATATGTAATTCCAGAACTTTCCTAATTTGATCACCACCCTCCTCAGCAGCTTCCCCTCACTTTGTCCCCCCCCCTCCCCCCCCCAGCAGCCAGGCCAGTCTTCCAGGGCTTTCTCTAAGCCTACCCAGCACCCTGACATCTGCTCAGGCAATGCCTTCTGCCTGGCACTTCCTTTTCTTCCCATAAAATCTTTGACATCCTTCAAGACCCAGCTTACTTGTCACTGCTCCCATGGAGGCTGCCGCCCCCACCCCAAGCAGAATTAATTGCTTCTTTCTCTGAGCTCCCACAAGCTTTGCTCATCTGGAACATGCTATTAGAGCTGGTACCACACTGTATTCTAATTAAGTTAGTGTCTTGCTCACTTTTCTATCCCCAGCACCTAGCACCAAAATATTCATGGAATAAAGGCAATACATGATAATAATAATAACAAGACTGTCTGAAGAGCACGTATAGCTTTCCAGGTACTTCCTCCAACACTATCTCATTTGACCTTCAAAACAGTTCATTGGGATGGGAAGGAAGGAAGCGAGTAGTGCCTGGGGTCCTTGAAACTCTGCCTTGTGGAGGTTAGGTTTGCCCAGATGGCCTTGAAGGGCTGGCCTGGCTCTTCAACCTCACTTTCAGCTAAGCCAGACCATTCCCAGCTCCTACCCCTTCTCTCCCCATGCTTACTGGTACTCCATCCCAACATCTCCTTGCCCCAATCTCCCCCATCAGCCAGGCAGGGGGACACCAGAGGGCCAGTGGGCCTGGAGATGATGCTTCCCAGCTGGTGTGCAGCACGCACGCTCTCTGGATGAGTGAACGTAGCGTGACCAGGGCACTAATGAGGCCATAGCTTCTAGTGAGAACCCAGAATGATCTTGCCACTTTTATGGAAGAAAACTCTGTCATGCAGCCCTGGCTATACCCAACCAGGCAGCCAGTCCACAAACTGGCTTTGGAATCACTGGGAGAGGGTGTGGACCGAAGGTGCACAGAGTGTTAGAGCCAGAAGGCAACTTAGAGATTCCATTGCCCAACCCCGCTCCAGACAACCAGGAAAATCGGGCACAGACTGGGGAGGGACTTGTCAGAGGCAGAGAGAGAGAGAGATGGTGGCAAAGTGAAGGCTGGCACTTGAGCCCTTTCTGATCCAACCAAGGAAAACCCAACTTTGTACTAAAAGGAAGCCACAAAGGCCAAATTATTTTGCAGGACGCCCTTCAAGTACGCAACATACAAATGGTATTTGAATGCAATACCACACACAGAAAACACTTAATGAAGGAAAAACAGAGGAAAGTGATCAGTAACAATCTTAAAATTTAGTACCCCTGGAGGCAAGGCCATGTCTTAACCCACCCATCTCCTTAACCTCTCCTATGAGCAAAGGTCGAAGTCTAAAACTATTTCTGGGTTGACTTTAGCAGAATGCATTGGAGTGAAGATAAAGTGAAGTGATAACTTTCTTTTTATTCTCAAGTTACATTATTTACATTTGTGATAGTTATTGGTACTTAGTCAAATATCACTGGTCCCCACCCCTCACTCCAGGCATGAAATAGATTGTACTTCCTAGCCACTTGTGTTTGAGTGCAGTCATGTATGTAATTCTGGTCCATGAGTTGTGAGTAGAAGCTGAGTGCCCTGATGATTAATTGTATGTGTCAACTTACAAAAAGGCCAGAGTACCAGATACTTGGCCAAAGTTGATTTCACCATGAAGAGAAACACTGAAGTCAATAGACTGTGGGTAAAACAGATTACCATCCATAATGTGGGTGGGCGGCATCTAATCATTTGAAGGTCCTAAAGAAAAGACTGGCATCCCCAAGGAAGAGGAAATTCTCTCTCCAGACTGACTTTGAACTAGAGCTGCAACATCTACTCTTCTCTGGGTCTCCAGCCTGCAAGGCTGACCTGCAGATTTTGGACATGCCAGCCCCCACAATCAAGTGAGCCAATTCCTTAAAATAAGTCTAGTAGATAGGTAAATAAGATAGGTAGATAGACAGACAGATAGATAGATAGATTGATGGATGTAGAGATATATACATCTTTTTGTTTCTGCTTTTCTAGAAAACAATAAGTCACTAATTCGTGGTCTAGAACATTGAATTGGCAGGACACAACCCCCTTTCTCGTTGGCACAACAATCATCAACATTTAAGGAGGTGCCTGTTCTGCCCACCTGGGTTCCTGAGTGACTATAATGCGTGGAGGTCTGTGTTGACCCACTACAAACAATAGCATGAGTAAGAAATAAACCTCTTGTTTTAAGTCACTGAAATTTGGGGACTATGTGTTACCACAGCATAATTTAACTTATATTGACATAAGCCCTGGCTGTTTGTCTTAGATTTGAGGTGCTGGAGTGGGAGGAAAGACATCCAAAAAAGTACTGGAACCATAAAAGGGTTCCATTTGATCTTGGCGGGCCACTGAGTCCCAGACATACGGCCCCTCCCCAGCTACACAGCTTCCCTCACAGTCTATGTTGGGATCCTGGGACATCTTAATGCACAATCCAAACACAGTTGTGTAAATGCATCAAAGGTACAATCTCAGTGGTGAAAGAAACTTCCCTAGAAAATGTTCAGAGTTCCGCTGAGGAATCTGACCCTGGGCCTGGAATGGGAAATTCTCCAAAGAACAAAACTTTCCACTACGGCAACAAGAATGTTAAACATGATTTATAAAAAAAATCTTTTCTCAGTAAGAAAAATGAGACCATGAGTATTTATAAGCCAAAACCCAAAGGCCATTCCCTGGTTCCTGTGAGGTTTCCTGCTGTATGGGAAGAGTCAGGCACATGAGAGAAGGTATTAGAAGGGAGTGGGATGTCCTCGGCTCTAATGCAGATGGGTTAATTGTGGGCCCTTTGAGGAAAGCTATCACAGAGTGCTGGTGGTTTTCTTTAGGGTGACCCAGAGGCTCCTGGGACTCTGCATCTTCCCTCTCAATGGATAAACCCAGTCTCCTAACCTTAAATACGCTAGAGATGATCTCTGGGACACAGTAAAATACAATAGACCTGGGGCGCCAGGGCAGCTCAGTCGGTTAAGCTTCTGACTTGATTTTGGCTCAGGTCATGATCTCAGGGTCCTGGGATCAAGCCCTGCACTGGGCTCCCTGCTCAGTGGGTAGTCTGCTTCCCCTCTCTCTCTCCCTCTGCCCCACCCCCTGCTCTTTCTCTCTCTGTCAAATTAATTAATTAATTAATAGATTAATAAATTAACCTAAAAAAATAAAAGATATAACAGACCTAAACTATTACAGGAAGAATTTAGCTTAGGCTAGTGGTTCTCAATAGGGACAGTTCCCAATGACATTTGGCAATGTCGGGAGACCTTTTTGGTTGTCAGGACTAGGCAATACTACTGGCATCAAATGGGTAGAGGCCAGCGATGCTGCTAAATATCTTATGACACACAGGACAGCCCCTCACCCCCAACAAAGAATTATTTAGGCTAGTATGAAGGTTGAGAAACCCTGGCTGAGACTAAGTCCCTAGTTATTTGGTTGTGAAGGTTTATTTTCTTATTTTTTTAAAGATTTTACTTATTTATTTGAGAGAGAGAGATAGGGAGAGAAAGCACAAGTGGGGGGTGGGTAGAGGGAGAAGCAGACTCCCCACTGAGCAGGGAGCCCCTGGGGCTCGATCCCAGGACCCTGGGATCACGACCTGAGCTGAAGGCAGATGCTTAACCGACTGAGCCACCCAGGCACCCCATAGGGTGAGAAGATTTAGAACAAAGAGCAGGAATAAATGCTCTGGAGTGAAATTCTCCAATGGGTGGTGGTGGGGGGGTATACATATTCATATATATATATATATACACATATTCATATCAACATAAATATTCATATCCATACATAGATACAAGCAAACTGACCATACCACTGAAGCTTTCTAAGAGGTAGCATGGTTCCCATTGGCCAGGAAATAAATTTCATTGCTCACTCTCCTCTGATGAGGGAGGAAGCCAGCAGGAGAATCAGAGTAGCAGGTCCATTATTTAGAAGTTGTCCTGAGATCTGCAAAGTGAGGTTAGGAGCAAAGGTTCAGAGCAGGGCTGGGGAATAAAGTCCTAAACAGAGGGGGTGAGCTGCGGTGAGCACCAAGAGGGAGGAGAGAAGCAAGGCCAAACAACAGGAGCTCTGGCCAAGCAATCAACCTCTTTTAGAACAAGGTTGTCCAATATCCAATTTCAAATCGTTTGTGTTGTTGTGATGTGAACACCGTTGGTCTAGGTAACATGTCCTTCAGGCCTACTATGTGCCAGGCAGTGTGCGGAGTAAGTGACATGCGGACTCACTGGAGGCTCACAGCTGCCCTGTGGGGATAAGAAGTCTGAGGCAGG
The DNA here is from genome assembly GCF_002201575.2 of Neomonachus schauinslandi. Lineage (NCBI taxonomy): Eukaryota > Metazoa > Chordata > Mammalia > Carnivora > Phocidae > Neomonachus > Neomonachus schauinslandi. The sequence goes on from NC_058410.1 coordinate 110,000,388, forward strand.
GAAATTTAAGCCACTCACTCAGGGACACACAATGAGCGATCAGTAGAGACAGAACTCAGATGTAAGTGGTCTAGCTCCAGAGTCCGTGTTCTTCACTTCTGGGCTGCTCTGCTTGTGACCAGCAATAATTAACACTCATAACTAATAAGATAGAAACAGGAACTCAGAGCGGGAGGTAACAGGAAATGTATGAGCCACGACCCCTTACTTTGGAAACTCTAGATCAGAGGTTCCCAGACTTGAGTGCGACCAGTCTTGATACAACACCAACAGCTGGGCTGCACCCCCCAGAGTTTTTGATTTAGCGGGTCTGGGTTCAGGGCCCAAGGATTTGCATTCCTAACAAGTTCCAGGTGATGCTGATTCTGCTGGTCTGAGGACTCCTTGAGAACCGCTGCTCCTTCAGAGGGATGTGGGGCTTCCTCTGCTCGTGGGGGCTGGATTCAACTAATTCATGCTGAATCTCAAAGATAGGGCAATGCCTGGTCACAATATCAACTACCGAGTAGCAGTGAATTAGAGAAGGCTAATACTGAAGAGAAGGGAGGGAAAGGATGCGTGTCAAGTGGAATTCAACCTGGAAGGCTTCCTGGAGGAAGAGCCACGGGGCAAGAAGTGACACTGGCATTACCCATTTGATACACACTCCAGATAGCAGGGTTCAAGCTTTCAAGGTCCTCTCTAGGGGAAACTCAATTAATTCCAATTAGCTGCACCCCCTCTAACTGCTGAGAGGGTGCCCCTTGTTCTTTGGTGAGTCCATCCAGAAAGTCTGAGCAGCAAATTGTAACAGGCAGGCAACCTCTTTCACAGAACGGGAAGCTGTGCAGGACGGCAGTTAGAAGAAAGATGAACAAGTTCAGATTCCAGCTCTACTGCTGGGCAGTATGGACCCTCCTCAAAGTTCCCAAATCTGTAAAATGGAGCAATTCATAACTAAAATTCAGAGCTGCAAAAACCGATTGTATGTGACATGTTCCTGACAGTGCCCCCTCTACACCAAGCCCCAATAATGGCATTAGAGCTCTATCTGTGGCCAGGGCATCAGCCAGAATCAAAGGTAGACTTGCTCGGGGCTGTCACTGCTCTTGCAGGAGCTGAAAGGTTGAACTTTGGATTCCCCTCACTGTCCATTGTTTAAAATTTCTCCCATCCCAGTGGACACCCTCCAGTGTTTTAGGGCCTTTCCCTCCTTCTGAGCTTGCTCACTATCAAACCATGTCTAATGACCCCTTTCCACACTTCGCTCAACACTTCTCTCATTAACAAAGTTAGTAACACTAAGGAAACGGGACGAAATCAAAATACAAAACTTTCTAACATCTGCACGTATAATACGTACTCAATTTTGCTTTCAAATGTCTTCAGAGAGAAAAGACTGGTGTGTGAATTACCAAATGTTAACTCAACTGGGAAGGCAAGTTCTCCAAGTGTGGTTTGTGAGCAGGTGGGAAGTTGGGGGGCATGGACAGAAGGGCAGAAAGCTCCAGGAGCCTTTCAGTCCTCCAGTGATGGACTTAGAGGCTAATTTTATTTTTGTTTTCCTGCTTCTATATATTTTCTACGTTTTCTGTAATGAACCTGCATTTCTTTTATAATCAAGGAGGGAAAGTTATTTTGTTTGTTTTTTGTCTTCATATCCTTCCAAAGCTTTTCTTAATTATAACCCACTCCACAGCCTCTCCGCCCACTCTGCTCACACGCTGCCTCTTGGCTCGCATCCTCTGTTTCTAGCCCGAGTCTGCACTTGTAGTCATGAGGGGGTTCCTTCTCCATGTTCTTGAGCAGATTTCCTATGCATTGGCCTGAGATCCTCGGGTAGGTGAAGCTGTCCCCAAAGTGGGCAGAGATGTTTGCTCCCGTGGAAGAGCGGCAGGCTCACTGCCTGCCATTCCCTATGCGGGCATCCACTCCCAGCCTTGACGAGCTCACTAGATGCTTCTTCATGAAGCAAATAGTTCATGCCAAGAGGAGCAACAAAGGAGATCTGCAGGTGAGAACTGCGCATATGCGCACACATGCACACATGCGCTCACACATGCGCACATGCGCTCACACATGCGCACACGCACACTTGCATGTGCGTGTGCACACACACACTCACACACCCCAAACTGCCTCTGTGTTCCTTCTATATCTGGAGGAAAATGTCATCCGGTTAGTGCCCTCAGATGAACCAGGAAGGCAAATCCCCCAGTTGTGGTTTGCGAGGGCGGGGGGTAGCTGGGAGGGGGGCGTCAGAGCCAATCCACTTCTATCTGGCTCTGAAATCCAACCTTATTTTCCCGGACTGGACTAGGATCCCGTTTCTCAATGTGAGGAGTCTTGCTCTCTCTTGGTGACACACACTTTCCCCAAGAATGCTGGACTTCTCAATGAGGAATTCATGTATATTTGGGATTCTTGGAATCTGGACAAAGACTAATGAATTGCTGGCTCTACCCTAGATTTAGAAACCCTCTAGAACTCACAGGCATGGGGGAAGAAGGGAGGCAGGGAGAGAGACTGTGGGTGTGTTCACAGCAGAGAGGAGGATGCAGGACTGAGAAGCAGGGTCACAGCGTCCAAGCTGCAGCAACTCCAGAAACTACCCACCGACTCCCAAATCAGAAGTTACCTTCCACTCTGTGACTAGAAGTCTGATGCAGGTGGGTAGGGGGTGGGTGACACTGAAAAAGTTTGTTGGGGCTCAAGAGTTATAACATAGTAGAAGTCAGGTAGTTGGGTGTTTGGTTCATCACAAAGGGAGGTGGTTGTGACCTATCAGGGTGCAATACAGAGAGTGTGGGTCTTAGAGTCAGGCACACCTTATTTGGAATGCCTTCTGTGCCTCTAACTAGCCATGTGACTTCAGGCAAGGCACCTGCATGCTCAGAACCTTGATTTTTCTCTTCTGTAAAGTGGGATAACAGCCAATTGGCTGGTCTACCATGAGACAGGGATGTGCCAAAGTGTGCAAGTGCTGAGCCCCATGCCTGGCACATAGTAGGCCTTCAAGATGGTAGGTATTGTTTGGTGAGTTTGAAGAGTAGACGTTCATAAAGCTTTCTGTGTAGTGGGCCGGCTGCAGAAGGTCTGACAGACCCGGGGATGACCAGGCAATGAGAAGACATAGCTCCCTAGGATAATAACAGGTAAGTTTAAGTTTCTTCCTTCACACACTCCTCAGGAGCCTTCACAGGTTCTGGCAAGTTTGGGCCATGCCACCTGACCCCACACCCCACTTGCAGAGGGTCTGCTTAAATCCAAAGTGTGGATGTGTGGGCTCCCAATCACTGGAATGAAATGGTAGACGGTCCACAGGGGTCCTGGGGCAGGAAACGTACTGACCTCTCAGTAAAGATCGGGCAAACCACCCCAACCTTGCTGTCTAGAGAACTCCATGAGTTCCTAAGGCATCCTAAAGAACACGGCAGCCAAGTTCCTGCCACCCCCCACCCCCACCTCCCCACACACCCTCTGCCAAGAGCTCTGGTAACCTGGGCAAACAGACCAGGCCCCCAGGGTGTTCTCAGTCTAACTGAGAAGGCAAAACACAGACATAAAAGACTTAAGAATACAGAAAAACAAGGGGAAAAAAAATAATTTTCTTTCAAAGGAGCTCATATATGGAGAGGGATCATGAGGTGATCTAAGGAATCCACATTCCACGGGGTTAATCTGGGGAGACTTTCTAGAGAGAGTGGTGATGGGTAGGGCTGCCACTTAGTGTCACCACAAGTTCTCCCCAAAAGTCCGCCCCTTAGACCCTGTGGCCTGACTGATGGAGAAAAGGCACTTTTGCCTGAAATAGTAAATTTACATAACCTCGCCATCATAGCGATGCTCAGTGCGGCTCTAGTTACAACAACAAGAGTTTAAGAACTGGAGAGTTTGCAACGGCAAAGGCAGAGGGGGAAAACAAAACAAAATCCACATGAGGTTTTAATTTTCTTTAGCCATGTGAGAATGGCCCCGTAGATCCAGCTATAAATACCCAGCTGCCATTGCCATAAGATGGAAAATCACACACACACACACACACACACACACACAAAATCCCTTCAAACAGTTCATGCAAATCAATGTTTCTAAGACCGTCTTGAGAAGATGCAGTCCTAGACTCCCCTTGCTCAGTGTCTTGCACTAAGGGTTGTCTTGTATCTTGCACTCCCCAAATATATCTGACAGGACTTGGAAGGAAGTTATCCTACAGCCATCACCAGAGTGGAACACGGAGCTGTCCCCACAACACCCAGGCCAAGTCAGAGCTCACCAGGGCCACGAACAGGACTGAGAGAAAGGGTTTTAGGTGGAACCCCTTAGAAGGAAGTAAAGAGCACCCTGCTTGACCCTGGACACCTTGTGTTGGGTTCCCTAGAAGCAGAGTCTGAGACAGAGATTTGTATATATGTCATATATGGAAGCTGTGCTCTTGGGAGAAACCAGGAAGGAAATGAGGAAAAGAGGGCAAAGGAATGATCTGTCAAGGATGTGGTTTTTGGAGAGATCTAGCTTCAGCTCAGTCCTGTGGGGAGCTCTGGAGGGGAACTGCACTGTCACGTTGTCCCCCCGCTTGGGGCAAGGGAGTGGGGCTTATGTACCTTTCTCCCTGTTAGTCATTAGCCACAGCATTCAGGGGAAGGACAGGGCAAGCATGGTGCAGCTCCAGGCACCTGTGCAGCACAAGAAGGTTCAAGAAACCAAGGACAACCCACATAGGTGCAAGCCATTAGCTGGAGCACCCACAGCAACCAGGGACCTGTGCAGGACATCAACAGCATCTTCTATATAGGGTCTATGAGCCCAAATGCCTTGTTGCTTAGAATTCATATTTTCTATTGATTACAAAGGTGTATTGGTTTGTTTGATTTTCTTTGGCATGGGATGCTTTTAGAATTATCGTGCTGAAGAGAGAAGCAAATGTGTGACCAATGCAGCACACAATGCAAACTGCCCCCCCCATCTCTTCTAGTAGGTCCCCGCTTTTGTGTGAGGCAGCAACATGCCCAATTAAAAATTGTTCTGCTTCCCCCTAGACTTCATTGCAGTTCGAAATCACTACTTAACACAGTTTTGGCCAGTTTCTGGAGGGAGCTTTCAGAAAAGCTTGTTAAAGAGAGCAGAATTAGCTGGCATGTGCTTCTTGTACTTTCTCTTTCTTTTCTGCCTGGAATGCAGATGTGAAGCTAGAGGTGACGCAGCCATTTTGGAATCATGAGGCAATGAGCACAAAGACAAAAGTCTCTTTCTAAAGAAGGCTGGTGTAGAAAAACAGAAGGAGCCTGGGTCCATGACAGCACTGTGATGTCACTCTGCCAACTCTGAACTATGTCTGCTGGACTTGTATAAGAAAAATAATGAACCCTAGTTGACAGAGCCACTCAAGTCAGCTTTCCATACCATGTAGCTAAATACAAATTCTAACAGATACATGCTTCAGAACACTAGTTCTGTGAGGCATCCCATGGAAAAAGCCTTCTTCAGATAAATAAATTGAGAGACTACTAGTACACTTCTCTAAGTGCATGGTTCTGTGCTGGTGAGGGCAGGGGAGAAGAAAGAATGCTGCATGCATTATTTAATCCCAGAACTTTTCTTCCTAGGGCCATTGTGAGAACCTGGTGTTTTATCAAAGGCAATTTGAGAAATGTTAGACTAGATGACATTTTCTGATTTCCTTTCTTCTGAACATTTCATGATTCCCCACCTGGAGGGGACCAAGAAGACAGCCAGACCCATGGCGGCCTTAGCATTCACCCCACCATGGACATAAGTGTGCATCAAAAAATTGAGTTCTATGAAGTTGGTAGGAAATGGGCAACAAACTAGATGAATTAAAAGACTCAAGGAGTGACCAAGGCTTTGGAATTTTGGAGGAATTGTTCTTCTTCCCAAGCAGTGATTGACACTTGTCTCCAGGAAGAATCATCATTATAATAAATGATGTTGACACAGCCAACATTTATTGAGCATTTATTATGCATGAGGCGCTGTGCTTCACATGGATGCTCCCATGCAATCCTCACAATTGCCTAGTAAGAAAAAGACCTTTAGTTTGCCTACTTTGCAGATGAAAAACCTAAGGCCTATCGAGAGATGTCAAACCGTTATAGGGTCACTCAGCAACCGCCTGACAGAACAGGGACTCTGCCCCTACAGCCCACAACTTCAATGGCGCCATTCCTCCACCTTCCTTTGCCAAGTACCCATCATGTTTGTATATTGTGAACTTTCACTTGGTGTACTGCTTTGCAGGTGTCCCTATGAATTGGGTGTGTACACCCTGATTTATAGACCAGACTGGGAATTATCAAGGGCAGGCCCTGTACCCCCACAAGTTCAGATGTGTTATTTTCTCCTTTCTCTGTACTTTGCCACAATATTTAGAGATCATGTCTCCACAATGCAGGGTCACTCAGTCAAGGCTGCCTCTCTGACATTTATCACAGACTTCACAGGAGCTAAGGTGTGCTCAAGGGAGCCTTCAGATGAGGGTAATGAGTAGTGTGGATGGAGGTGGAGCCAGAAGGCAAATGCTGGAGCTCCAACTAAGCACATCCTCAGCGTCACGTGCTTATCCATCAGGGCGCTCAAGGCCAGCATCACGTGTGTCACGTGGATTGGGCTTGGACCAAGGTCTCAAGTCCTCAGCCTGCCACCTGAGACCACCAGGCTCATTCAGTTCAAGGTAGACACATCCTCCATTCTCTGGACTGTAAGTATTTAGAACATGACGAATAGCCAATCCCCAAGTCTCATTCCAAACATCTTCCTTTTCACAGCACAGAACAAAGTACCTAACCCATAACCATTAATATCTGTTCCTTCCTTCCTAGACTCCACTCCTGACTTAACCCATCCATGTCAGCCTCCTGGAGTCAACCAGTCCAAAAACAGCCCAAATTGCCCAAAAGCAATTCTAGCTTGAATCAAAGGGGACTTCCCATCATGCCTGGTCTCTCTAGTGACACAACGAATGCACACAGAAATATGCGAGGCTCTAAATATTCTTGGCTTGCCCCTCTACCTCCATTCCCTGCCCTTCTCTGCCATGCTCCTGCCCAGGGGGCAGACCTCTCAAGAATGCATCACCCAGATTCCTGGGCTTCTTGTGCTCAGGGGATCTGGTCAGTGGGCAGTGACAGCAAGAGACTGGAGGATAGAAGGAGCGAGACCTCAGGGGTTTTTTCCCCATTCCCACTCTGCTAAGCCATGGGTCTGGTCATAGTGGTGCTCCTCTAGGGCCATAGCTCTGGCCAAGTGGCCCTAACTCCTCAGCTTCAGCTGGCACAGGGCTCTGATAACACATTTCTCCCCCTCGCCCCTTCAGGTGCAGGGGTGTTAACATCTTCCTGCTGTTGCTCATCCCTGGGTGTCTCACATCTCCTCTAGGATCTGATCTCTCCGCAAATAGTCCTCTCATTACATTCCTATCAATTAAACCCTTTTGGGAGTGCCAACTGTTTCCGGCCCACAGCCAGACTGATATAGGACCGCAATGTACATCCTCAGAGCAACCATCTACCCAGGATTTGCTCTAAAGAGTCCCAATTTTGTGTGATTTTCTTCCTTTTAATTAAGGTGAATTATATGATGTATAAATAAACAGGAGGTGCAGAGGAAAGCCACCCCCAGCTTTAGGCCCCAGTGCAAGCACCGTACCAGCCAGATGAGGGGCTCACTATTGCAGAATGGAGCACTGAGGTTCATGAGCTCGGTCAAGGACAGAGGCTGCATAATAGAGGACAGGGCACTCAAGGCCAACATAGTTTGTGTCACTTAGATTGGGCTCGGACTAGATTCCAAGGGAGAGGGGGCTGTAACAAAGAGTAAGGCTGAATCAACTGGATTTCAATAAGCACCCAGAGAAGAAGCCAGCATGGCTTCATTGTCAAGTAAAAGAAAGTGAAAGAATTCCTGGCGGTGCACACTTTCCCACTTTGGGGCAGGATGTTTGCAAGAGGAACAGAGAAGTGGCTGTATTAATGAAAGTCAGAAGGATGGCAAACTTCATGGAAACCAGATAGTTATGGGGAGAGAGGGAGAGTGTTTCACCCTGGGGCAATGAGAAATACTTGAGACTGTTGGTCCCATGTCCTTATCAAAAGGATGTCAAGATGATGGTCGTGGCCACTTGCCAGCACATGCAAGAAATCCCAGTAACTCCCAAGGAAAGGATGGAAGAAGAGAAGGCTCCAGCAATCTGTTATACGGAAAGTGAGCCAGAGAGTTGGTGTTTGGTTTCTATTAATATGACCCTATTTTGCATTTTACTAATATGTCAAATATGATCCCAACAAAGCCACATATCAGAAGAAAATAGGTCAGGATTTTTTGCTCAAAAACAGGGATTACCACAGGGCCCAGTGTAGATGTCTGGAGAACAGCTCCTTTGAAGAGGATCGTATCTACCTAAAATTTCCCAGAAGAACCTAGAGCAAACAGGAAGTGCCTTCCTATTCAGTTTTCAGCATGCCTACTTGCCAATGGGTGGAGGGGTTTGTGCCCATTTTTTATTTTTTTTTTATTTTTTATTTTTTTTTTTAAAAGATTTTTTATTTATTTATCTGAGAGAGAGAATGGGAGACAGAGAGCACGAGAGGGGGAGGATCAGAGGGAGAAGCAGACTCCCCGCTGAGCAGGGAGCCCGATGCGGGACTCGATCCCGGGACTCCAGGATCATGACCTGAGCCGAAGGCAGTCGCTTAACCAACTGAGCCACCCAGGCGCCCCTGTGCCCATTTTTTAAAAACACCTTTTTTCAAATGAAAAAATATTTTAGCTATCTGAAGATACAGGTAGTAATAAAATAAACATTTGTGTACCCATCACTCAGTATAACATATAAAATCTTACAGGTTTATTTATTTTAGTGGTTTTTATTTTTTTTTTAATTCATGAGAGTCAGAGAGAGAGAGTCAGAGGAAGAGGGAGAAGCAGGCTCCCCGCCTAGCAGGGAGCCCGATGCGGGACTGGATCCCAGGACGCTGGGATCATGACCTGAGCTGAAGGCAGACGCTTAACCATCTGAGCCACCCAGGCACCCCAATATTACAGGTTTAAATGGAGCTCCTTCATACCCTTTCCTGCCTGCCTTCCCAAGAGGGAGCCGCTTTTCTGAATTTACTGGTTATTCCAAACTTTCATACTTTACTTAAACATGCAAATATTTGTAAATAAAAGAATGTTATTTGGTATGATTTTAAATTCAATATTAATGACATCCTTCTACAATTTGCTTTTCCACTTAACATTATTTCCACTTAATATTATTATACCTCACGCGAACAGTCTATTCATTTTTTCCTCTGTAATCCATGGTATTCCATTGTATGCACATATCAAATTATTTAGCCAGTCTTCTGGGTAGTAGAAATTGGGCTGGCTTTCTAACTCTTAAAAGCCATGCTATAACGAATATTCCTGAACACAGCTCCTTTCCGTAGGTACCATACTTCCTCTAGATTTACCTAGGAATGAAACTGCTGGGTCATAGGGTAAGTGCATCTTCAGTTTTACTAGATAGTACCAAATTGCCTTCCAAAGTGTGCATACCAATTTAACCCCCACCATTAGTGAATGGGAGTTATTTTTGGCTCTACAACCAATGTGAGGAGTATCATTTTGGGGGCCAATCTGATGAGTGTGAAATTATGTCTCCCTGTGGTTTAAATAAGGTATTTCCCCAATTCCAAGCAAAGTTGAACATCTTTTCCTATGCTTATTATTCCACAGCATCATTTCACTGTTAGAATTACATTTGCATGCTCTGAAAACCCAAAAGATTCATTCTTGTAAATTATCGAAGTCTGAGCAAGTTGGGTATTTCATCACTTCCTCATTGGAAAACTGGGAGAGGGAGGAAGAGCTGTGGATAGAGGCAAAGGGAAGACTTCCCTTTGCATACTGGCTTTGAGACAGGGATTTTTCAAATGAGCCTGAACTTTAGAGATCAAGCACATGAAGCAGGAATTCCAACAATCCCTGGGCAATGTGGTGAATACATCGTTTTAGACCTTGTCAACATTGTCCAGGAAAAGTTCAGAATGTTTTCGCTGTGCCCTTCACCTCTGTAAGACACACACTAGGTGGACACCATGAATGGACTGAAGGAACCATACGAACCATCTGTCCATCTTCCTGCTGCAGGAAGCACCACGTATTTACCAATCCAACACATAAAATCGCTCCTCTAATAACACAAGCCTGAAAGGAGATTTCACAATTTCCTCACATTCCCAAATACTCTTCAGGGGAATCTAAATTTCTCCACTTTGAACACCTCCCTCTCATAGCATTGATGTCATGGAATAGTACTCTTCACTTCTAGATCTTTCCTCGACAACACGGTTAGTACTTTGAGATTCATCTGAATGCCTCCTGTCCCTGGCACAAGGATGGATGCACTAGTTTGGAAATGCATAAGGGCCAGGACCATATCTTATTCAGCTTCAAAATTCTAGGAGACGTTTGATTTATGTTTCTTAGGGGAAGGCATTTCTTCCATACTAAATCTTTTCCAAGCCCGAAGACCACAGTAATCATGGAAATAGACCTTTTTGCTCAAGGCATAGAACTCTAGAAAATATCTTGGAAATCTTCTTCTCCATGAACCCTTCCTTGACTTCTCCCGTCTCAAAACAATCATTCCTCCTCTATGTATTACATCGGTACCACAGAGTCCCCTGTATTCCGATGGAAAGCAAAGTATTTGGAAAACAACAATCATAAAGATTTACAGAGTACATACCATGTTCCAGGCACAATTTTAAGTATGTTACAAGTATTAATTTTGTCCTCCTTTGGAGGTAAGTACTATTACCGTCCCCATTTTACAGTTGAGAAACTGAGTCTCAGGGAGGATACAATTCTAGACACAGTCGGATTTACAGTTGGATGCTAGAAGTTTGACCCAAGACCTGTACCAGAAGCCACTATGCTACACCAAAACTACTGCTAGCTAGATGTACATAAGCACTTCAGATGCTTCTTGCTGTTGTTCTAGTGAAAATGCAGCTGTGCGCTTAATGAGAAATTAATTATCCTTGGATCCTTATCTCTGACACCCACATCAAATCCCCAAGGCCCTGAAGAATTTGCTGATCCCTTTCTTATTTATTAATGAAAGCTCCCAGTCACATGACTGGCCACATACGTACTGGGTCTGCCTCATCTGAGGCCAGTGAGGCCCCAGAGGGAGGTGGAGTAAATGTGGCTCACAGCGCGCCCCCCCCCCCCCCCCCCCCGCGCTTCTCCGATAATCCTTTAGCCCCCCCCCCCGCTAGCTACACACCACTTCCTACTTTTCATAGACCCTACATCAAAGGCTCACTTCACTCCTATGCCACAGGTATTACCAGCATTTTCATTTCACACATGAGAAAAATCCCAGGCTCAGAAATTCTGAATTGCCAAATTCCTTATCTAAGGAAGCTCGGCTAATTAGTAGATGCTGATATTCAAACCTAGATCCTGACTTCGAATCCCATGATACAGCATCGTTTGCTACTCATTAAGTTGGTCCCTTTAATTTTTTGTCCTTGGTGCATACACACACCCGCACAACTGACTTCTCTTTCTGGACCAGTGGAATAGGAGTCAGATCAAAAAAAAAAGAGGAAAGGAATCTAAACTAAGCTCTTGTTCTATGAACGGTGAATGAATGAGCACATGGATAAATGATATATACAGTCAATAAAGATCCCCTGGATGCTAACTCTGTGCCTGTCACCCAGCTAGGGACCACAAATACCACAGGGGCTAAAGCACAGCCCTAGCCTTCTAGGAGCTTCTAGTCTGTTAGCATATGCCTCTCAATGGTAACTAGATTTATCAAAGGAAGCTCACCTTGTCAGCCTCCTCTGAGTAAGGAATGGTGTGCAGAGGGGAAGAAGAAAACCAGACCCTGTTTTAGCATAAACAGGAGACTGGAAGTACATTGCGTTGGGGAAAACTCCAGACAGACAGTGTTCAGAAAGAGTTAAAAAGCACCTGTAGGCCTCACTGACCAGGAGAGCAATGTTCACTCAGCCTCCCAGTTGACCCGGGACAGAGCCAAAGGATCCCTGCTTCCCCAGTGTCCCATCTAGTGACCGTTTCACTCTTGAAAGAGTCCTGGTTTAGACAGTAAATTACATGGTCATCCTTGCCTTCCAGGAAATTTATGACCTTTTCCAACAGCCCCTGGGCAGGAAAACAATTTGGCTTCTCAAGGTCATTGAGTTGCCTTCTTTCTGCTCCTTGTTACAGAGCTTCTCCTCACAGCCACCGTCCCAGAACCAGCACAGGCTCAAGGGGCACAACCCCCCACATTGGTGTCTGTGTTTCTGCTCAGTGTTAACACTGAAGCCAAAACCATTCACCATCACATGCCCAAATGCACAAGCTGTAGATTCAAGCATATCTGTCTTACAGCCTGACTCTGAAAGTTTCTTGCTGGCTGACAAGCCACTCAACCCCTCTGAGCCTCAGTTACCTCATCTCTAAGAGGGGTAATGACACCCAACTCATCTCATGGGACTGCTGTGGGAAGTAGTATAAGTGAAAACACCCAGCACAGTGCCTGGTCTAGGACACACCTACCTGCAGCAGGCTTCCTGGAACACAAGAGCTCTCAGAGGTCAAGGGTGTGGAAGATATGAACATCTCAGGAACCCCAGTGTATTGCTGGGACTCAAGCCCCTGTCCTACCAAGTGGGAGCTGCTTTTTCATCTTTATAGAAAATGGAAAACATGGCATGACCACTTCCTAAAACTGATGGTCCCCCTGAAGCTGACCACACGCATTCCCTAGGATCCAGCATTTCCACTCCTGGGACATACCAACAGGAATGCATTCATAGGTTCACCCAAGGACAAGTGCACAAATGCTCCTAGCAACACTGTTCACAACAGCCCCAAACTTGGAAACCAATCCTATGCCCATCAACGGAAGGGTGGATGCAGAAAGTGTGTTACTGTCACATAACGGAATACTACACAACAGTGAGAACTAATGTCCCATGCAACAACACTATGCTGAGGAAAAGGAGCCAGACAAAAATGAGTACACATCATATGATCCATTTATATGACATTCAAGAATAGGCAAACCTAATCCACAGGGTTAGAAGTCAGGATTATGGAAGGGCAGTAGCCAGAAGAGGGCATGCATGCCGGGCTTCTCAGTGCAGAGACAGTGGAGGGGGCTTTAGAATATTCTGTTTCTTTATCTGGATGCTGGCTACACACAGGTGTGGTTAGGTGAAAATCCACTGAGCTTGAGCTATATAACTTATAAGCTGTGTATTTTTCTGAATCATCTTGAACTTCAATAAAAAGTTCTAAAAACTTGAAAATGCAAAATATATTTCCTTTTGCAGTAGAGAGTTGATCAGACGAAGTAGGCAGTCGACACTTAGCAAAAGGCAGTAGGATATTTCATTGAATAGATGTGTGTTGCCCCCTCCCCCCTCCCCATGCTGTGCCAGGCACTGTGCAGGATGCTGGGCAAACAGAGCTAATGAGACTGGGTCCCTGTTCTCCTTCATCAACATTGTTAACATTTCATAGTGTTCTCTTCATGTCAGCCATGGTTTCAAGTAGTTCTCTCTTCTTTTTTTAACAAATCATTCATGAACTTCACCCTCATCACAACCCATTTTTACAGATAAGGTAACTAAGGCACAGAGAGGTGAAGTAACTCGTGCATGGACACACAGCTAGTAAGAACTGGAACCTGAATCTGAGCCCAGGGCTGGTGCTCTGACCCACAGCCTTCTCCTCAGAAATCTGGTCTCTGGACTCTGTTAGCCCCAGATCCCATTTAGACAGCTGCACACATCGATAACATGACCCCTGTTCAGGGCAGCAGTGATGGAGAACAACCAACTTTGTGTCTTGGAAAGGCAGTTCCCAACTCTGGGCAGTGGCCAGCACCCTGACACATGACAGGTGACACACTGATAAATATATTGACAGAGATTAAAAAAGAAAGGGAAGGTTAAAATGGCTTGGCCTTTCCACTGCCCCAAGTCCACAGAAACTCTGAATTTGCTTCAAACTGATTCAAAGCCGCCTTGGGCAGTGTGGAAATACTGACCGATCTTCCCGCTGACCCAGAGTCACTCCCTTCCCTCGCTGCCTGGTCCCGGGACCTGGAGGCTGGGGACTGTGGTGTCTGGGAGGAAGTGAGGGAGGGTTGACGCGGACCCCCAGGAATGTGGTCTACGTCCCGGAGTCCAGTACATCAAGCATCCATCCCATAGGCAAGCTTTACTTTGGCACTCGGGCAGGTGATCAGTGTATGTGACCCGAAAGGCAGAAGGTTCAACCAGCACCGAAGCCTGCCTGTGCTTAGGACAAAGCAGAGTGAAACGGACACCCCTACGGGTGGGTCAGATCGGGCAGAGATCCATGCAGGCCTGGGTTCTCTGAGACTGCATCCCTTTGTGTTACAGAAGCACTGGTAATATGGAAAGGAATTCCCAAAGGGCAACTTGTACAGCCCCCCTTCTCCCTCTGGTCATGCTTCTACCCACCTATACCTACACCCCTCAGCCTCGCATAGGGGGAAGTGTGGCGGGGCAAATGCAAGTTGGGCAATAAAAATAAAAATGCTTGCTCCATCTATCCAGTTAGGATACAATGCGCTATTTGTAGGGAAATCAGTTGGGTCTCACCTAGAAAACAGACAAAATAGAGCACAAGAAAAAAAATACACTTTTCCATAATCCAACACAGCCGCCAATGATTACCTAGAAAATAATGGGCTGGGCTGTTCCAAAACGATTTCATATGAAAGAGTCAAAATTTCTGGAGCAGGCAGGGGGTTATTCAGAAGGGCTCTTGGAATCCATTCCCCGTGGGACCGAGGGACGGACAGGAGGGAGCACGGGGCAGAGGGAGAAGTGCAGTTGCCAGGCCCCCGGTGAAGGCCTCGGTCAGCCCCCACGAGGAGCCCTGAAGCTGGGATGCCCTTTAGAAACTCCCCAAATTGGTACAGAGGGGCCAGGCCTTCACTGCTCCCACCAATCATTGGATGCAGGTGACCCAGAAGGGGAGCGTGCGCAGGAGTGACGGTGGACAGGGCAACTCTCTTCAGCTGAGGCCTGTCCAAAGTGGGCTGGCCACTGGGGTCAGTCCCGAGCGAGGGTCAGGGCAGCACAGCATATGTCCACCACTCGGGGATCTGGACCCAGTCAGGTGACCTGAGTGCAGAGTCTGCACAGGTGACCATTACACTCTACTGCCTCATCTGTTTCCATCAGGACAGGTCTCCCATCTAATGCATCAGTCTTTGATATTTCCTGCTGCATTCCTGCACAGTCAGTGATGGAGGAGAACCAAGCAGGAAAGGCTAAATCTGATGAGAAGGGGGTGGGGCAGCCACAGGGCCTAATGCTTGATAGCTTCCCCAGGGGACCAAGGAGGACCACACAAAACACGCAGTCCTATCCCAGATGGTCACCAGGCTAGGTACATCAATCACTCAGCCTGAGTGCCAGAATGCAGCTTTCGTGGGTGATGGATGCTTGATATGTCAGGAGCAGGGACACAAACTGGTGATCATCCAGGATGAAACCATGTTTAATAACTGACTGATGGAAAAATAAATATCCCTACAAGAATGGCATGATCTCAAATATATAGAGCTCTGTGTATGTGTATCGGCCTAAAGAAATCAGAAAAAGTAAAAAAGAGCTTGATGCATGGCCGGGGTAACCTGATAGATGATCGGGGGAAGAAAAGTATGCGGCAGAGTAACGTGCAAAGTTACATTCAGTTCCATGAAAAACAAACATTCAGACTACAGCTACCACTATACCTGTGTATGCACCAGTAGGTATTTGTATCAATAAAGTAAAAGGTAAGATGGCTTAATTCTGGGCTATTAACATTAATGACGAGGGTGTGGAGGGGGGCAATGTTATTCATTCTCCACTTTTTGTTTTTCTGCATGATATTGATTCACTTGTTTAAGCAAGTAAGAATTATTCAGAATTTGGAAAAATCAAGAATATGCTTTTAAAATGATCAGCGTAGTGCCAGGTGCAGAGTGGGATCGTATATAAAAGTATTTCATCCCCCCTCCCTGCCCCTCACTTCAATTAGGTAGCTCTGAATAGTTCACTGGGGGTTGATCAAAAGGCCAAGATTTTTCTGTGCCCTCCTCTTAATCATTAGAAGACAATTTTACTTTAATATTCTCCCATGCACAATATGTATCCACCGTCAAAATAAATCTGCCACTAAAATCTATAAAAATTATGCAACACATTCTGTAGTCAAATGGCAATGCTGTGAATTATCTGCTGTTTGCTATTATCCATGACCATGCTTCTCTCTCTATGACCGAGCTAATGAAAGCTGACCGTACCAAGCCAACTCCCAATTATCTTGGCGCATATACATGCAAAGCCCAGAGAAGCCAAAACCCAACTTTTCACCACATCTGCTGACAAGAAGCCAAAAGGTTGGTTTTATGTTTCTTCCTTCTTTCCCTGTCCCTGGCTACCCCTTAGGAGAGGTGTTCCAGAGGGCAGGAACCAGCAGAAAGCACAGGGATGAGGACAAAAAGCGTCCCCATAGTCTATAAACTGAGTAGTTCTTCTCTATATGGTTGGCTATGGGGGTTTGCTCTTGCAATCCCATTAGCATCTGGGTAAGTCCTACTCACTCCTCAAGGGTTAATTCAGATATCACTGAGTTGAATCAAGGGTCTAATTGACATTGTTTGGCTACCAGGTGTGGAGTCAACATTGCAATTTGACTTTGATGAGCTCCACACATGTAGAAGGCATGAAGGAGACTCAGTTCTTATCTGCTAATCCAATGGGTTAGATGTTGTGACAGAGCTGGGTGCCATGTTTGTGGGAGTCAAGAGGAAACAGTGATTGGGGGAAGCCTTGCAGAGGGTATTTGAGAGAGAAGCAGACACCTGAGTGAGCCTGGCAGGAAGACAGGACCGGGGAAGGGCCTTTCAGTCTATGAACTATGAGCAAGGGTGCAGAGGTGGGATATGCTTATGACCAGATTAAGTGCAATAAAACCTAAGTGAACCCGGAGGAATGATGGGGATTGCTGGTCAACACGACAGACATTCAGGAGCACCTCACTCACACATCCGGGAGCCTGACCTGTGTTGGCTTGAAAGGACACTCTTTGTCTCAGAAACCTCAGAAACTTGTTTTTCTTCAACACACCAGCTCACCAGCTGATTCTTTTTGCCTACCACATCCCTTATTTCTGTCCAAAATACTGGATTTGGATTTTTACTTTAATCTACTTCCTTTTGCTTTCACTTGGTTAATTGCCAGTAACTACAACCATGAGAGCAACGGCTAACATTGGTTGAGTTCTTCCTCTAGGCCAGAGGCTGACAATCCTTTCAACCATCCTGCGAGGGACGTGTGATTTATTATTATCCCATTTTTTCAGGTGAGAAAACTGAGACTCGGGGAGGTAAATAACATACAAGGTTTTACACCAGGTAAGTGGGGGAGCCAGGATGCAAGCACAGGTTTGCCTGATTCTAGAACCCATATTCTTGACCACCATGCTGTCCTGTCCCTCCACAAGATATACCCTCTGTCCCTGTCTGAGATGCAGAGCAGGAGCCATCAAACCTTTTCTGTTAAAGGGCCAGACAGTAAATATTTTCAGCTCTGCGAGCCTGAGAGTGTCACAACACTCAACTCTTACCCTTTTCGTGCGAAAGCAGCCATGGAAAATCTATCAACAACTGTCATGGCTGTGTTCCAATAAAACTTTACTTATAAAACAAGGTGACAGGCTGGATTTTGGCTGTTGAAATTGCTGGCTCCTAATCTATTGTAGTTTGGTTCATTCATTCATTCATTCATTCACATAGCCAAAGTTCACTGAGGGACTTACCTTGTGCCCGGCACAGCTCCACGTTATGGGGCTGCCGGGAACACCACACAAGTGCCCGCCCTCTTGCAGCTAAAATCCAGGCAAAGTGGTGGCTGGTTTGTGTCTGGTTTTTTTTTTTTTTTTATAAAGATTTTATTTATTTATTTGACAGAGAAAGACACAGCGAGAGAGGGAACACAAGCAGGGGGGGTGGGAGAGGGAGAAGCAGACTCCCCGCCGAGCAGGGAGCCCGATGCGGGACTCGATCCAGGGACTCCAGGATCATGACCTGAGCCGAAGGCAGTCGCTTAACCAACTGAGCCACCCAGGCGCCCTGGTTTTTTTTTTTAACCCATGCCTGACACCCTAAATCTTAACGTTGGTACTCTTCACTTAGACCTTAGGAGGTCTCACTTACGCTTCGGATCACTTGGGGAATTATCAAGGCAAAACTATCCATGCCTGGGGCCCCACTCCCCAGAGATTCTAATTTAATTGGTCTGGGGTGGGCCCAGGTTTTGAGACTTTTACAAGCTTCCCAGGTGATTCTAAAGAGCAGCCAGGGTTGTGCCCCACTGCCTGGGGAGCTGTTCCTTTATTTCTTCCACTCACTTACTGTGGGAAATAGGGTAAGTCTTTTAAGGCCTCAGAGTTTGAGCTGTAAAATATGGTCAATGCCAATCTCATCGGATTGTTCTAAGGATGAAATGAGGCCACATGCTTTTCAAACTGTAGGCTGTTACGCAAAGGTAAGGTACTGCTGTCATCGTGCCATTATTATTCGGTCTCAATGTTAGGTACTGCCTCAATGATTTCTCTCCCCAGTGTTGACTTTGATTCTTTGAACCAAGACCGCATCTGGGATTTCTAAAACATGCTCTATGGAGAGTTCACTAATAGCCCGGGTTCGTGGGTCAGGGAGTTGGTGGCCTTTCCTTTCTTCCCGTAGAGGATCACATGGGGCTGCCGTTTGTTTGGCATGGGGAACACTGACCTGTGCCGCCCCACTTTTGTGTTAAAGGTCTCCATCTCTAGCCTGAGATTAGCTGACCTTTGAGCACTGCTGTTAAGCCTTGAATAAGTAGCTTATTTGCTTTGACTCGTGGACAAATGTCCAAACCCATGTACTTTCTTGAGCTTAGAACCAGAGGGGGATAAGTCACTAACATTTTGAGAAGCACTGGGCAGTTTGCTAGATCCTACCCATATATTATTCGTCTCATCTTCAGAACAAGCCTGGGAAGTGAGAAGAGTCATTGTTTTCATTTGACAGATGAAGAAGGATCAGAAAGGATGAATAGCTTGTGACCTGCTGATGTCGAACTCAAATCTGAATCTACTTGATTCTGAGCCTCCTTCCACAGAACCGCGAGGCATCCTACAGATAGCTCTGCTCTGGCCAGGATGCAAAGAGATACCAAACTGCCTAAAGTTGGTATTTTCCGGGTTCTTTTTGTTCTTTGCTTTGCTTTTTTTTTTTTTTCTGTGGATGGGAGCCCCAGAAAAAAACCCCAGAACACCTGCTAAGACCCTTAGTCTGATAAGCCTTGCACATTACTGACAGAATGACACACACAAGTCCAAAGAAAAGTCATTCCCTCTCTGCATAGCATCTTGACAGTGCAGTTTTATAACCTCATAATGAAAGACAAAAACAAACAAACAAACCAAAAAATGTGAGAAAGGAGCTGGAGAACTAGATACTTCCAGGAGTGAGGAATTCACTGACCCCCAATCTGGGCCATCTCAAGAGATGTTGGCCATGGGCTGAGCCTCTTAAAAGCTGAAAAGTCATCCCAGGCCATGGTTAAAGAGAGAGCTTAAACAAAACAGAAACAAATGTGATCTTCAACATCTTAAATGTCAACTTGACGGATGACTTAGAACCTCTGAGATGGGCCAGGAGAACCTGCAGCTGCTCTCTCCAGCATCCGATGCTCCTTCTGTCTGTCAGACTAGCCACTGCCTGAGACAGTGTATCAATCGGGGGCTGCCTCCCCACCCCATACACACCAGAGATACTTATGGATAGCTTCCATACTTTACAACCCATCAGAGTCTCCCCTTACTCTGACTTGAGCACCCTGAGGAGCAGTGGCTGCCTAACCGATCTCGGACCTCAGGCTGGTTCTTCGAGACTCACCTAGCTCTTGATCTTCCAGTCTCACCCCCACCAGACACATATGACCTGGTCCACTGCCATCCTCCCTCCTGAGAGAGCTCCAACACAGAAGTGGTTTCCAGGCCAAATACCCAGGATGCCTGTCACCTTGCACTGCTCAAGGTAACAGACCAGGCATGCTCACGGATCATCCCCACTGGTCACCTTCTCTAGAGGGAGGAAATAAGGGTGACTGGAGCCCTGGGACTACCAGCCACTGGCCTACAATAATGGAAAACCTGTAGCTAGATTTGGGGAGAGGTCCTTTCCAAAACACATGGACTCCTGATGGCTGAAAAATGAAGAAATAAAATGATACTATTCCCTTCATTTAAGGACCCACGACATCGCTAGCTCTGTTCTTAGTCCTTTTGCATAAATATCATTTGTGTAATAACCTTGTGAGGTCATTATCCCCATTTTACAGATAAGGAAGCTGAGGCTCAGAAGGAATAAGTACTATATACCCCAGGTTCCTAATTCTCTCCCAGGGCCGTCTTCTCTGAGGTCCACACTCTCGCCGCTGTGCTGGGGTGTGTCTGAAGTCCAGAGCTGAAGGACTCTGGCTGTGGGAGCTCCTCTGTTATCAAAGCCAACTTGTTCTTCCTGCCAGGTGCATCTGCCCTTCGGACCTTCAGGAGAGAGCCTGAGGATGCTGGTCTCAGAGAAGACCCAAGAGCAGGCCAGATGCTGGAGCTGACAGAAGAGGCAATGAGATCAGCCCAAGCATCAGTGGCCTGGGAACCCGACCTGGGTCTGAAGTTGGTGACACGTCTCCCAGAGCAAACCCAGAAAGGTCAGAACCCCACGGACGCTCCAGAGAAACCCCACATGATGAAAGAGTTGCAAGCCCAGTTCTTGCCCTCAGCTCTCCCTGGGACAAGAGTGTTTCTCAGAGTCCGCCTCCTCTGGGTCCCCCGTGTCCCCGAGTCTTCAGCCTTCTATTTGCACATAGGGGGAATGAGTGGGAACATTTAAAATTGGTACTTCCATTGGCTCCACTAAGATCAATGAAACAAGAGTCTGCCCCATTGATTATCTTTGTAGCCTCCCGACCACCTGCCCTTAGGCTCGCCCTCTTCTTTACCCCTGCATCCAGCGCTCTTTGGTGAGAGGCAGAGTTTAACCTGTTTAGTTTCGAAAACTCTGAGGGCGGGTGGTTGGGAAAGCAGACTGGGGAGAGAACATGTTCCCACAGAAAGCAGTAGGCTTTCCACCTCCCCCACACTCACCAAAAGAAAACACATTCACAGGCCTTCGTACTGGTCCTGCCCTCTCCACCTCCCGCTTCCTGAACTCCTGACTTTCTTCTGAGTGCTAAGGCCCAGGAGAAGTTTCTCTCCTCTTTCTGTCCTGTTGGGGGCACAAGTATTCACTCAGCATCCCAGGATCTGGGAGAAAAGCTCTGAAAACTCTGGGAGTTAGGAGCCAGAACATGCGACAGGAGCAGGCAGCAAGACAAGAATAGCCCAGTTGTCTTTTGTAAAGGAAGAAACAGGAGTCGGCTGCAGCTCCCAGCGCAGAGGAGACACGGGCTGTTTGTGCTTTCATGCCCGAGGCCAGGACCATCCCCACACAGCCACGAAGGCATAAACATGTGCCTGCACGTGCATCTCGCAGTGCCCAGCTAGCCCTGTTTACGCGTACTTTTGTTTACACTGCCCTTGGGATGGTTTCCCTCTTCTTCATAACATTTAAGTTGAAGACACAACTTCCGAAGTGAAACGAGCCTTTCTGACAGTGCTGTCTACTCGGTCTTTTACAGCACTTCCCCAGGGGTCAATTTGTATAATTTCTAAAAACCACCCCAAATCTCGAACTTCCTGTGCGTCCATTCTTATATCCAGATGTCCTCCCTGTCCCTTCATTCCCTCATTTTTCTAGGACACAGGGAGAGTCCGGCAATCTTCCTCCCGCCCAAACACTGTAGGGTGGCTCTATTGCAAAATATAAAACGAGAGACCCCGTGAGGGCAAGGCGGAAAGGGCTCTCTTTGTGGTGGCCCCTGGTTCTTGGGTCCAACTACGGACATCCAGCACCGTGCATGGGGCAATCCAGGGCTAGCTGAGCCCTACAGCCCGCACCCCCTCCCGCCCACTCTGAGAGCACAATCCCCCCTCTGCTTCCTAGGGGAAATCCACTCCCTCCAGCAGCCCACTTTTCAGAGAAATCCAAGAAACTGACACCAAACCCGGAAGAGGGGAAACTCAAAACTAAACTCTTGAAAGATGGGAAGTTGCTTTCATTCCCATGGAGACTTTAAGGAAAACCTCCAGGGACTCTTTCCTGGAGAGGGGTAATTTTCCTTCCTACCTTCCCAGGAACTTTGCAAATCCACCACAGAGCAGTAAAAAAGTGGCCAAGGCAGAGAGAGAAGAGTTAAATCAAGCCCAGGCCTCAGCAATCTGTGTTCAATTTTGATAAAAATCTCTCTCCTTCTCCTCCACCACCCCCCTTCCTCTACTCCACAGTTCAGACATGTCTCTTTATGTTAGGAGCTTGCATCTTGTTTGGGGCACAGCAGTGCTCCCCGAGAACCCAGCACATCCCTCCTCGTGGGCCCATGTGGCAGACGCATCCCTCCGACTCCCGGGGCAGGACTGGCCACCGCACCCCAATGTCCTGGCCACCGCAGCCTCCTCCTCCTCCTTACAATTACCTGCCTCCAGACCGGATCCTTCCTTCCTCAGTTAAGTCAAAGTCCCATTGCCTGGCGATGTCAGGGCCCCAGCAGGAGGCTGGGCAGCTGCGGCAGGTGCTGAGGTCCCCAGAGTCAGGAGCCCCTTTCCGGGATGCTCCTTCCCCTCGCCCAAGGTCCCACTGCGTCTGAGAGCAAGAACCTCCCGCTCCCTCTGCCCTGCCTGCTGGCCAGAGGCCAGGCTTGCAAGTGGGAGCTAGGGCTGGGCACAAGCTGAGCCGGGAAAAGCCACCACCAGAAAGTTGTCAGTTTGGAGGGTACCGGCTATGTTCGTCCACTTGTGACAACAAGGAATCAGATTTCAAAGCCACAAAAAAAAAAAAAAAATTTCCCTAAGTTTTCCAAAGACATTTCCTGTGTCCAGATGTGCCAATACAGACAGACAGAGACACACACGCAAATCACCCCCGGACCCGCACAGACACGCACACAGGCCCTGGGAGCCCACTCAAAGACCGGTGGCTCCTGCAAACACTTTGCAGAAACAAAACAGGCAGCCTGCTGCGGAGCGGCCGCCTTTCCAGTCCCCTTTCAGCGCTGCAAAGAAAGCGGGGGGAGGGAGAAGTGTGGAGGTGCCGGCAGAAAGCACCCGCCGCCCCGCCCGGCCCGGCCCGGCGCGAAGCGGAGCAGACGCAGGGCCGCGCACTTACTCCGAGGACCCCATGGCGCGGCCGCCGCTCCCCGCAGCCCCGAAGCCGCTGCCGCCGGCCTCCGCTCGCCCTGGCTCCTCTGGGCGCCCCCGGGCTCCGAGAGCGGGGCGGCGCGGCTCCCTGCCCGGCCGGCCCGCGCCCCCGCCCGCCCCGCTCTGACGTCAGGCGTCTTGGAGCTGGATATTTATGGCAAGGATCCTCTGAACGTTCCCTAGGTAGAGTTCTGATTGCAGTTCCTTGGGATTTGTAATTTTCACACTTTCAGGCAGAAAGGAGGGGAAGGAGGAAGGGCGAGCGCGGCCGGCAGGGCGAGGCAGACAATGAGGGTAGCTGTTTCCAGCTTTGGCAGGGAGCCTTCTCAGGGCTCCCTCTGTTTGGGAAACAAGCGAGGGTCAAGGAGGCAAGAGTGGCGACCTGGGCAGCGGGTTTCGGGCTGCTGCCCTGGGGATAGGGGCGAGAAGACCTGGTCTGAGCCGGCCGTGGGGGGTCAGGTGCTGGGGGATGCCTCTCGTTCCCCTAAGTGTTCCTCCGGGGGACCAGAAGTCCCAGGAAGGTGCTGGGGCAAGGACAGAGGTACATCAGGCAGACCAGAACAGCTAATTAGAAGCCCTGGTCCACACCCTGACAACTTTTCCATTTCTTCTTTGGGAGTGTGTATGTATTAAAAAAAAAAAGTTTATTTTTATTAAATTACTTTCCACACTTCCTGCCTCTGTATAGCTTTTTCAACTCAGTGCCAGTCAATTCATCTTACTTCACTGCTTATATACAGAGTTTGAGCCGTTTACAATAGCTCTTATTCATACTTTTAAAAATTACTTTTAATTTTTTTTCTTAAATATGATGGTGATCCATCTCCTTGACTCCACTGGAAATCACCTCAGTCAAGAGCAGCCTTGTCCTCCATGATTGGCACCATCGTCAGGGTGAGTATTTGATCTCTGTGCCTCCCCCTCCCCCCGCCCCATCCCAGTAGCGTGCAAGCAAAGGGTGCCCACACTAGGTGATGACCGTTGCAGAGTTTTCTAGGTGTTTGGGACTGGATTCCAGTGGTCATCTGTCCCTCCACCCAGCTAAAGGGGCTTAAGAAAATGGCTTGGCTTAAGAGCCATCTTTCAAGAGTGGAGAAAACAAGGTATAATGCTTTATCCTTCATGATTCCCACAGACTGGAGAATAAACATAAATGTGATACACGTGATTGGACAAATTGCTTCTGTAGTTCCATAACAGAAATGTGTAGGTATTCGACTCCCCATTAATAGGAAGGAGCATGGATAACCGCAAAACATCACTAAAAAAACACAACTCTGGTGAACTTTCCATTAGCCCAGATGGGGTAGAGGTGGGGGGATGCCTTAACCACAGTTACAGTGCAGCAGGGATTCAAGGAGTTGGAACGTGTTTACCCCTTTGGCAGGAGCTGGTTAGGGCTGACTGCCAGAAGGAGCCAAGTCCTGGGGCTGAGCCTCTTGGTGGGGGACAGCCAATATGTTTTGGCCCAAGCCGCAGAGGGCCCACAGCCCTGCTGTTTGGTCACTGTCAGTTTGCCCTCCTGAGCATGATATCCCACTGCCACCTCCCTCCATCCCCTTCCTCACATCAAGGCTCCACTGGCAAGATGAGCTCTGCTAAGAACTGGCTTCCAAAAGCCATTGACAGACCCCCTTCTCCCTTGCCTTCCTCAACTAAAGAAACTGGAAGTCTACAATATTCACTGCCCTGGACTCCCTTGTAGCTTGGGATAGCTAAGAAACCCGGTTCTGGCCAGTGAGTTGGCATGGAGAAGGCAAGAGCCAGCTTCCAGAAAAACTCTTTTAAGAAAAGGTCAGATTCAGATGGCATGCCCCCTCAACTTTTTGACACTCCCTATTCCTTCTTCCACCATTTTTCTCTTTTGGACATGATGCCTGGAGACACAGCAGACATCCTGTAACCTTGAGAACAAAAGCCACTCACTTGAGGATGGTGGCACAGGAAGGCAGAAGGAGTTGAGGCCCTAGATGACATCGTAAGTGACTGTGCCTTCCTCTGACTTCTTGTTAGGTGAGAAAAATAAACTCGTATGTGTTTAAATTATAATTGAGTCTTCTGTTGTTTACAACCAAATATAATCTTACCAGATATGTCTCGATCAACTCACCAAGATATAACATAATATTGGGACAATTCCTGAGCATTAACTTATAGGTATGATTTTTTTTTTAAAGATTTTATTTATTTGACAGAGAGAGACACAGCGAGAGAGGGAACACAAGCAGGGGGAGTGGGAGAGGAAGAAGCAGGCTTCCCGCCAAGCAGGGAGCCCAATGCGGGGCTCGATCCCAGGACCCTGAGATCATGACCTGAGCCGAAGGCAGACGCCCAATGACTGAGCCACCCAGGTGCCCCAGGTATGATGATTATTTTTAACATGAAACTTTGCACTGGCATAATTCTTTATAGTTTTCAAAGCCTATACACATATATCTCCTCTGAACCTCACAGTTTGGGGAGTTATCGCTATAACCTCCATTTTTTTTCCTATATATATAAGAGAAGCCAGATCTGATAACTGTCCTGCCCAAGGTCACACAGTCAGCAAACAAGGTACCTTGAATGCTAACCTAGTTCCTCTGAGTCCAATTCTGTGGATTTTCCACAACATCTTTATAAAAACACAACAAAAACATCCAATGAAGAATCCATATTCCTACTAAGCTGACATGAATTTTATTTATTTCAACCTAGATGAAGCAGTTTGCAAGTAAATTCTGGAACTGGAAAGTGCCACAGTCCACTAGAGAATTAAGTTCCTGGATTCCCCTTCACCTTCCAGCTCCCCTCTGGTATCCTGCCCTGAATCCTTACAACTGCTCTTTCTAAAGTCAGTGACCTTTTCTGTGAATTGGTCTTGTCCCTCTTCATTTCCACATCCTTTAAAATGCTTATACCACCCCTTTCTTGAGGTTCCTTTCTCTCAAGGACATCTTCCCATCACTTCGACTTCCTTGTGTGGTTTCTCTTCCTGGTTCTTCCTTCACCTAGATGTCACCGTTCTGGAATCTGTCAGCAGCTGTCCTTCTGAGAGTCATAGACTGTCCTATGATTTGATCATTTCTTGTGAATTCCACCATAAGCTCTTGGGGAAAGTCAACCATTGTTTCTACAACCAAATGTATACACCAACCACCATTTTCCTCTCAATTTTGATCCCACTTTCCCAAGTATTTATTGTCATATTGCCCAGCATGTGGCAATGATTAAATAAAGGGTATGTATTTTTAATTATTATCGTTTTAAAAAAGACGCAGGAAAGTTACCAAGGCATAAGAGACTTTTATGACTGACTCATTTCTAGTATCAGGAACTATGATGTGACCATTCTCCCTTGAAAATCATGCCACAGGCCAATTGAATTGTCCAAAGTCATAAGAATATGTAGTGTAATTCATGGAAATGAGCAGCGGCATTCCAATTAGAAATGAAGTGACAGACCTAATGAGAAATAGAATATCCTCATTAACTGCTTTTAGAATTAACTCTTTTTACAATATCCTCATTAACTCATTCCAGGCAAAGTGAGAGAAAGGAAGGAATTAAAAATGAGGTGGGACAGGGTCAGACACTTAGTGGTGGGTGGGAACAGGGGAAGTGAGGCTGGGTAACAGAATATTCCAGGTGTGGGAGAAGGGAGTCTGTCCCTGCCCACGTGAGCTTACTCAGGTTCTGTTGGGAAAAGGAGCAGGAGAAGCTCATAAAACATGTGGATTTCAGTGCCGAGGAGCTGTTTTTGAAGCTGGTGAGCCCTGAGGAGTCCATAAATTGGGAGGGGCCTTTCCGAGGTCATGTGTTTCACCCTCTACCCCACTCCCCACCATTGAGTTCTAAGGTAGGGAAGCATTTCCTATTCTCAAGATTGCCAGGGAAGGAGCCCCTTCTTCCTTCACCTGTCAGTCATCAACATGTTCCAGGCATGTTCCCTGAGCACACAGTGACATTCTATGCAGCACACTGCTCATCTGGAAAAGTCTTCCCCTTCACTGAGAGCTCCTCAAACAGTTCACCAAGCTTGCCCCAGCTTCCAGAGTCGACCATGTACTTCCAAGACTCAGCCTATTCATGGGGAGAAGTAGGCTTCACAAAGGTCCCTCCTTGCTCACTCCCCAGGGGTACAGTTCCTGGTCTATACCACATGGACCTTGGTAGCACTTAGTGAAGAGCTTTTGGAGAATGAATGAGAAGCCAGTGACTATGCCATCTAGTCAAGATGAGCCTCTCTATGTATAACATGTCCCTTTCCCTGATTTACTGACATGGGCTATAGAAGATCATGAAGAGAAGTCCTTAGAATCAGAGACCTTGGTTAAATCCCCAGCCTTGCTTCTCAATGCTGTGTGATCTCATCATGGCAGGTAACTCTCTGAAGCTTAGTGTTTGTGATGGTTAATTTTATGTGTCAACGTGGCTCGGGCACAATGCCCAGATATTTGGTCAACCATTATTCCAGATGTCCTATAAGGATGTTTTAGGATGAGATTAACAATTAAATTGGGGAATCCCCATAATGTGGGTGGGCTTCAACCAATCAGTGGAAGGCCTTAATAGAACAAAGATTGATCTCCAGGACTCTGCCAGCAGATGGCCTTCAGACTTGAACTGCAAGTCTTCCCCGGTCTCCAGCCTGTCAGCCTCCCCCATCAGATTTTGTACTTCTCAACCCTCCACAATCGCATGAGCCAATTTCTTTCTTTTTTTTTAAGATTTTATTTATTTATTTATTTGTTGGGGAGTGGAGAGAGAGAGAGCACAAGCAGGGGGCGCTGCAGAGGGAGAAGCAGGCTCCCCGCTGAGCAGGGAGCCTGATACAGAACTCGATCCCAGGACCCCGGGATCATGACCTGAGCCGAAGGCAGACACTTAACTGACTGAGCCACCCAGGCGTCCCATGAGCCAATTTCTTAAAATGAATCCATCCGTCCATCTGTGTGCACACACACACGCGCACACACACGCGCACCCACACACACACATACATCCTGTTGGTTTTGTTTCTCTGGAGAATCCTAGTACAATGTTCTTCATCAATAACGTGAGACAAAGATCATTGCATCCCAAAGGATTGTTGAAATGAGGCAAAGCATATTGAAAGTCCCTACCCCAATGAGTGCTTCTGAAACCGGGAAGGAAAGGATTACTGATTTGTGAGGTTTCTCTGATCCCACCATGTATGCTGTCAGAATCGCCCCACTGATGCCCAGGCTCTGATCAGGAAAGCGCCAAACTCTGTATCAAAGGCACTGTTAATGCCTAGAAAGCAGAAGAAGCTTGTTCTAAACTGGACCCAGTTCAGTAGGGACATGTCGCACATCAGACATTTTGATCATAGGCCCCATCCTGCTTCTCTCACTTATAATAAGGGATGAAATCTCCATTGTTTAGAACAGGCCTCCTGGCCTTCTATTATCAGACAGTAACATCCAAGGATACAACTAAAGAGAGAAAAAGTCCAGATCTACCACAGTTTCTTCCTGGAAAGGATCAGCAGGACATGAACTGCTCAAGGATGGTTCTGGTCCTCATTGTGGTATATAGTAGAAAAGCCTCCAAATATGGCATCAGGAAAACCTGGTTTCTAATCCCAGCTCTGGCTTTTAAGCTGAGTAAGAACATCATTTGGCTTCTCTGAAAAATACAGACTAACAGGAGGATCAACTCCATGGTGCAAAGTGAGAATTGAATTACAGAACCTTTGTACCTTACAGATGGCCATTATTCTTATATGCTTGTCCTTCTCTTTGTCCTTTCCCATTTCCTGCCCACCCCCCACCCCCACTGAAAACACATGGCTGCTGTGTTAGTTAATACCAAGAATGCACTTAACATTAATGTACAATTCACCAGGTTTCTGGTATCCAGTTCTCTGCAAACATCTTTGTCCGGAGTTCAGAAACTTCCCCGGAATCAGACATGACCACACCAAATAGGCAGCGATTGGAAAATTGCCCCATAAAAGCTGTCTCCTTCCGAGGCGCAGGACTGCATTTTTTGAGAAGCCTTCTCAGGTTGTTTGCAATGGCTTTGAGGGTCGGCTCTGCTGCCTTGCCTACGTCAAAACCCTAAGTGTTTAACCACAAGACACACAATCCTGGGACATGGTGGCGACAGCCCTCCACCCCCACGGCGAGGCAGGCCACGCGTGTGTCTAATCTGGTATGTGGCCCCCCCCAGCAGGGCCAGTGAGGCACCACACCTGGCAAGATGTAGGATGGAATATCACACAGTGTGCAGAGTGCTTGAGTGGGCAAGGAAGGGGGTGACATTCCTTCTCAACGTCCCCACCCCCACCCCAGACAATGTGTGATCAGAGCCTAAGGTCCCCAGGCTGGGGAAGGCCATGCCCGCTAGTAGCCACAGCTGCTCATGTTATTTCTGGAGTCAGAATACTTGCCCACTCACAACGGCATACAAACTCCCATTCTAGTCCCACTTTCAGTAGCTCAAAACCCTGTGAAAAATAATGCTCAGGGCCAAGTGTTTCAATTAGCTTCAGGGTAAAGTTGTATTTTGAAACGTGAGAGAAAGGAATCTTTCCACTGATCTCTACTGAGGGTAAGGATGGGTAACACCCACACACATGCACACACACACACACACTTTTCACCATTGAAAAATAATTTGAGGCTGCTTACAATCTTCAAGCATGTGTGACTCTGGGCTGGCATATACATGTGTGTACAACTGAGCAGGAACTTGTGTAAGACTAAGGGACTTCAGGAGAAGCATGACATGTTTCATCATTTGGTGGTTTTGTCTTTTAAAGGAAAATATCTTAAAAATGGCAAAGGGATGATGTTAGGAGTCTGTTCTTAATTACCACTCAGTAACTTGGCAATCTGGTTTATCCCATTCATTTCTTTTGGAAAGTTCTCAGTAACTTGTCTTTTCAGCTGTGTGTACACAATCAGACACACAGATAGAAAGAAAGATAAAACCCACCCCCGTTTCCCTTGGAAAGAGCACAGGACATTGGCACACTTAATGAATTCTCCTGTAAATATGCACAAGCACAGATTTTCACACACTGGGGAGTTTCATAGACACCCAATAGGTGTATTTGATGCTGTATATATGAGATTTGAGACTCTGGTGAGAAGATTTTTCTTACTTTGTTTAAAGAAAAGGAAAAAGAAGGAGGAGGAGGAGGGGAAGGTGGAGGAAGAGAAGAAGAAAGACAAGGAGCAAGAGGACAAGGAGGAGGGGAAATCCTCCTCTAATGCTATTTGTTCATTCATTCCTATTAGGTGCCAAGCACTGTGGTAAGCCTTGGAGATGCAAAGATGAACAAGATGGGGTTCTTATCAATAAGTAATTTAGTCTAATGGAGACACCATGCAATCAAGATCTACATTCAGGTTAAAAAAAAAATAGAAGTGGATGAAACTTTCAGAATTGTTGTGATTAGCAGGAGGTAAAAGGCAGTAACATATTTCCTGCCTTAGGGGAGTTCCCTGGATGAAGAAGAAAATACTGTCCCTTTTACTGGTAACTTCCAGGCCAGTATTTCCAAACTGTATTCTACAAAATGCTAATCCCTTTAAATGGCTTGCCAGAAAGGTAGGGGGAGAATTCCTCATGGTCAAATAAATAAAATAAATAAATAAATAATAAAATAAAAATAAATAAAATAAAAATTATAAATTCTATGAGCCCCATCCCCCCTTGGAATTATACAATGCATATTAGTATATTGAAGGTTCTGAGAAGGCCTGCAGAAAAAGAGATCTGCCTATCTTTGCTTAGCACAGTATTCCCCAAAGTTATTTCCTCATAGGACCCATTTTTCACATAACATCTATGAACATTCCATAACTTTAAGAAACACTGTTTAGTCTGAAGGGGACCATAAGATATTTCTAAAAATAAACACAAGTGTAACAGGATGCTGAATTGGAATTTTTAATGAGGCAGCAAGATACAATAGATAAATTCTAAAATAATGTTTCAGAGTGAGAGCAGATTTTCAAAAGGAAATATCTGGGTATTGGTTTTATGCCTCCAAAAACCCCCTCCTATAAAAAGAATTGGAAGTGTGGAAGTTGAGAAAGAATGTTATGAGGAAGATTTCTTTGAGAGACCTGCACTAGAATTCCATCCCTTTACCCCCACAATAAGAACAGCTTGAGGGTGATGAGTCAAGGACCTCACTGACTGCTTCCCAAAGCCGAGAATTGTGGACGGTGTTGGAGTCCAGCCTGGAAATCTAGAGGGCAAGAGACAGATGATGAATTGATTTCATGGTGGATCAAAGGAGAGCAGTTCCTTTATTGGGAAGGTTGGCACTCTCTGAGCTTGCTAGGACATGGATTAATACATGTTTCCTGAGGACCATATGTGGGCCACATGGGAGAGAAAGTGAGCCAGGAGTCCTTTTTAGATCCTATCAAAGAGGACTACCTGGAAGAATTATGGGGCCACAATATCAAGAGTTGATATGGAGTGGACCATTGGAAAACCAAACTAAGTGGGGGGAAAGCAGATGAAGTAGGAAAATGCACAGCCCATATCATTGGAGTTGCAGGGGCCCAAATGAGTAATCTCTGAAGAATCCACCAAAGGGCTCACAGGAAAAAGAATCTGATATATGCAAATCCATTTCACAACTACACCAATCAAGTAAAAACTTCTCTGTCAAAGGAGGGACTTCCAACCATGACTGAATAAGGAGATTAGCATACATTGTGTCCCCAAAGCAACTATAAATCTGGATTAAATTGACAAAAATAACTATTTCAACACTCTGGAAATCAACTAAATGCAAATGACAATCTGAGAGGTGTTTATACTTCAAAAACTGATGAACTTTGGGTAAGAATAATGAGAATCTTTGATGTTCTGGCTTGAGGCTGTGTGAAATCACTGACTGACCACTAAGAAGACACAAGGGTGACCTTTGGGAAGCCAATTTTATAAATAGAAGTAAGAATATTCAAAACAAAACAGCTGAGACTTCAGTGTCCATATACTGCAGGTTTCATAGATTTAGCCAAGGCAAGTTACAAAACAAACAAACATAACAGCTACAGTAAACTTTAGTGTGGGGGAGGGGATAAGAATCCAAAGTTGCTACAAAAGGCCATCTAAAATGTCTAATTTTCAACAAAAATAATTTACAAGCCACACAAAGAAACAGTAAAGTGTAACCCATACGCAAGAAAAAAAAAAGCAGTCCATAGAAACTGTGTGAGTGTCTTCAAATGCTGGGTTTAGCAAAAACTTAAAATTTTTTTTAAAGAAAAAAACTAAAACTAAAGAGCTGAAGAAAGCCATCTTTAAAAAATTAAAAGAAACACGTTCTGCATGGAGCACTGGGTGTTATGCACAAACAATGAATCATGGAACACTACATCTAAAACTAATGATGTAATGTATGGGGATTATCATAACAATAAAAAAATTTTTTAAAAATTAAAAGAAAGAGTGACAACAATGAATGAACAAATAGGGATTCTCAATCAGGACGTAGATATTATAGTTTTAAAAAGAACCAGATGAAAATTCTGGATTTAAAAAATACAACTAAAATGAAAAATCCATTGTAAGGCTCAGTAGGAGATTCAAGATGGTAGAAGAAAGAATCAATGAACTTGAGGATAGATGAATAGAAATTACCAATCTGGGGGTGCCTGGGTGGCTGTCAGTTAAGTGTCCAACTCTTGATTTCAGTTCATGATCTCAGGGTTGTGAGATAGAGCCCTGAGTTGGGCTCCATGCTGGGTATGGAGCCTGCCTAAGATTCTCTCTCTCCCTCTCCTTCTGCCCCTCCTCACTCTCTCTCTCTTAAAAAAAAAAAGTAAAATAAATTTTTTTTAAAAAGAAATGACCAATCTGATGAATAGAGAAGAAAAAAAGAAGAAAAACCAATGGAACCTCAGAGACCTGTGGAACATCAACTGTGCCAATATACATATAATGGAAGTCCCAAGAGAGAAAAGATAGAAACAGCTCCCCCCAAATTTATGGTGGCATAAATGTTCCAAAATTTAATGAAAATCTACTGGTCTACTTAAGCTACTGATCCAAAAAGCTCAAAAACTCTAAGTGGAATAAACACAAAGGAATTCAGACCTAGACATATCACAGTCAAATTCTTCAAAGCCAAGACAAAGAGAAAATCTTGAAAGAAGTGGGGAAAAAAGACTCATTACATGCAAGGAGTATCAATAGGATAACGGTTGGCATCTCATCTGAAACAATGGAGACCAGAAGACAGTAAAATGACATATTCAAACAGCTGAAAGAAAAATATTCTTAACTAATAAATTCTAAATCCAGCAAAAATATTCTTCAAAAATTTAGGCAAAATAATCTAGCATAGTTAAAATAAAAAGAAAATGACACTCCTTAAAAACTTATTTAACACACACACAAAGCTGCCAAGGAGGAACAGGAAACAAACAGAAAAGAATGAAAAGAATAGCAAAATGGTCAATGTAAATCCAACCATAAAAATAAGTACATAAAATGTGAATGAACATGTAGAATCAACTACACGCTATCTGCAAGAAAAGCATCTTAGATTCAAAGACACAACAGGTTGAAAGTAAAAGTTTGGATACTGTGCAAACAGCATCCACAAAAAATCTGGAGTGGCAATATTAATGTTGGGCAACACATACTTCAAAACCAGAAATAGTATTATAGGCAAAGAATATTTCATGATAAAACAGTCAATATTTCAGAAAGATACCAAAAATTACAGAACCTCAAAAGTCATCAAGTAAAAAGTAACATAATTGAAAGAAAAAATAGAAAATTCAATAATAATAGTAATCAAATCACTAGACAGTAAATTAGCAAGGATATAGAAGACTTGAACAGCTCTATCAACCAGCTTGCCATAATTAACATCTGGTATATATGTGTATGTACATGCGTGTGTGTCTTAAAGGCTACTTTGTCTGATACTATAATTTAATTCCTTTGTGGTCAAACACCATATTTTGTGTGATTTCAATCTTTTTAATGTACTGATACTTGTTTTATGGCTTAGTGTATGGTCTTTCCTGAAGAATATTTCAAGTGTGCTTTATAATCTGCAGCCATTTTATCATTAGGAAGTATCTTCCTCTCTAATACTATTTCTGTTTAGCACACCTGGAACATTCTTTAACAAAGACCATATATTGGGCAAAATAAGTTTCAATAAATTTGAAAGGATTGAAATCATGCAAAGTATGATATCTGACCACAAAGGAATTACATTATGAAACAACAACAAAAGAAATCTGGGAAGTCCCCAAATATTTGGAAATTAAACAACATACAGTAGTACCCTCCCTTATCTGTAGGGGATATGTTCCAAGACCCTTAGTGGATGCCTGAAACCACAAATAGTACTGAGCCCTAGATATAATATGTGTTTTCCTAAACATGCATACTTAGGATAAAGTTAAATTTATAAATTAGGGGCGCCTGGGTGGCTCAGATGGTTAAGCGTCTGCCTTCGGCTTAGGTCATGATCCCAGGGTCCTGGGATCGAGTCCCACATCAGGCTCCCTGCTCCTTGGGAGCCTGCTTCTCCCTCTGCCTCTCTCTCTCTCTCTCTCTCTCTGTCTCTCATGAATAAATAAATAAAATCTTTAAAAAAAATTTATAAATTAAACACAGTAAGAGATTAGCAACAACTAATAATAAAATAGAACAATTATAACTATATACTGTAATAAAAGTTATATGAATGTGGTCTCTCTCTCAAAATATCAATTGTACTCTGTTCACGCTTCTTGTGGTGATGTGAGATGATAAAATGTCTACATGATGAGATGAAGTGAGGGGAATGATGTAGGCATTATGACACAGTAGATTTGGCTACTATTGACAATATGTCAGAAGGAGGATCATCTGCTTCAGGACTGTGACTGACCATGGGTAACTGAAACCATGGACAGTGAAACCACAGATAAGGGCAGACTCCTATACTTCTAAGTGTTCATGGATTGAAAGTTTCAAATGACATTTCTCTCCAGATTGATGTATAGATTCAGTGCACTCCTATCAAAATCTAACCAAAGTTTATATGTTTGTTTGTTTTTGGCAAAGAAAAACAAATTGGCAGGCCTTATATGAATTCTTAAAATTCATATAGAATGCAAAGGAACGAGGCGGAGCAAGATGGCGGAGGAGTAGGAGACCTGGATTTCGTCTGGTCTCAGGAATTCGGCTGGATAGGGATCAAACCATTCTGAACACCTACAAACTCAACAGGAGATCGAAGAAAAGAAGAGCAACAACTCTCTCATCAGAAAAGCGACCACTTTCTGGAAGGTAGGACGTGTGGAGAAGTGAATCAGAGGCGATATTTGGAGGATAGACGGCGGGGGAGGGGCCTCCGGCGGCCGCTTCTGGCAAGTGATAGAGCCGCGGAGCACAAAATCGGAACTTTTAAAAGTCTGCTCCACTGAGGGACGTCACTCCGGTGGCTAAGTGGGGGGTGGAACCCTCGTGGGACAGTGTGGTCTCAGGACCCTCGGGGTCACAGAAAGACCGGGGGTGTCTGAGTGTGGCAGAGCTCCCAGGTATCTGAGCGGGGAAGCCGGCTGCAGAGGCGGAGCCCAGGCACGGGCTCTCAGCTTGGGGTTGCCATTAACCGTGATCCGCGGCACAGTCGGGCCCCTGCTCCTCCAGCAGGGACCCCACAAGCGGCAGATCCAGGGAGACTCACCTTCCTCCCCCAGGAGGAGCCGCGCGGGAGTGCGCCGCAGGGATCTGCTGGGTTTGGAGATTCCACCCAGGGTCGGGTGCCAGAGATAGAAACACGCGGTCACAGGCCGGGTGAGCACAGAGTGCGGCCGGAGACCAGGGAGATGGGAGTGACTGACGGCTTTTCTCTGGGGGCTCACTGAGAAGCAGGGCCCCAAGTTCTCGGCTCCTCCGGGGAGGAGATTGGGAGGCCGCCATTTTCACTCTCCGCCTCCAAAGCTGTACGGAAAGCTCGCAGGGAACAAAAGCCCCAGAGAGCAAACCCGAGCAGATTACTGAGCTGGGAGGGGGCAAGGGCGGGGCAATTCTGCCTCCGGCAAAGACATTTGGAAACCACGGCAACAGGCCCCTCCGCAGAAGATCAGCGAGAACAGCCAGCCAAAACCAAGTTTACCGATCAATGAGAACGGCAGAACTCCAGCTCTAGGGGACTACTGCACATAGAATTCATGGCTTTTTTACCATGATTCTGTAGTCTTTCAAAGTTAATTTTTTTTTTAACTGTCTTTTTTTCTTTTTTTTTTCTTTTTGAATTTTTCTTTTTCCCTTTTTCAACCAACATCTTATCAATCCCTTTTTTTAAAAAAAAAACATTTTTATTTTTCATTTTTAGAGTCATATTCTATCCCTTCATAGTAGTTACCCATATTTTTGGCTTATATATATAAGTTGTTCTCTCTTTAAAATTTTGAGATAGTTTCTTCTAACAGATCAAAATATACCCTAAATCTCTAGTATATGGTGTTTTCTACTCCCCTGCCTGATCACATCCTCTCCTTTTTTATTTCTTTTTTTAAATCCTCTTCTTTCTTTTTCAAACAACTTCTTATCAATTCCTTTTATAAAATTTTTTATAATTTCCATCCTTACAATTATATTCCATCCCTTCATCATATCAACCCTTATTTTTGTACATATATAAGTTTTTCTTTCTTTAAAATTTTGGGAGGCACTTTCTTCTAACAGACCAAAATACACCCCAAATCTAGTGTGTGGCACTGATCTATATACCACCCTGATCATATTTGATCACATTCTGGTTTTTCTGTTTTGTTGTTTTGTTTTGTTTGTTTTTGTTTTTATCTTTATCTTTTTCTTTTTTTTCTTTTTCTTTTTTCTCTCTTTCCCTTTCTTTTCCCACTGCTTCAGGTTTTTTCTGATTTGTTTAGAGTATATTTTCTGGGGACGTTGTTATTCTGCTAGCATTTTGTCCTCTCATTAATCTATTCTCCTCTGCACAAAATGACAAGACGGAAAAAATCACCTCAACAAAAAGAACAAGAGGTAGTACCGACTGCCAGGGACCTACTCAATACGGACATTAGTACAATGTCAGATCTAGAGTTCAGAATCATCACTTTAAAGATACTAGCTGGGCTTGAAAAAATTATGGAAGTTATTAGAGAAACCCTTTCTGGAGAAGTAAAAGAACTAAAATCCAACCAAGTAGAAATCAAAAAGGCTATTAATGAGGTGCAATCAAAAATGGGGATGCTAACTGCTAGAATAAATGAGGCAGAAGAGAGAATCAGTAATATAGAAGATGAAATGATGGAAAATAAAGAAGCTGAGAAAAAGAGAGATAAACAACTACTGGATCACGAGGGCAGAATTCGAGAGATAAGCAATACCGTAAGATGAAACAACATTAGAATAATTGGGATCCCAGAAGAAGAAGAAAGAGAGAGAGGGGCAGAAGGTATAATGGAGCAAATTATAGCAGAGAACTTCCCTAATTTGGGGAAGGAAAGAGGCATGAAAATCCAGGAAGCACAGAGAACCCCTCTCAAAATCAATAAAAATAGGTCAACACCCCGACATCTAATAGTAAAACTTACGAGTCTCATAGACAAAAAGAAAATCCTCAAAGCAGCTCGGGAGAAGAGATCTGTAACCTACAAGGGTAGAAACATTAGATTGGCAACAGACCTATCCACAGAGACCTGGCAGGCCAGAAAGGACTGGCAGGATATATTCAGAGCACTAAATGAGAAAAATATGCAGCCAAGAATACTCTATCCAGCTAGGCTGTCATTGAAAATTGAAGGAGAGATAAAAAGGTTCCAGGACAAACAAAAACTAAAGGAATTTGCAAACACAAAACCAGCCCTACAGGAAATCTTGAAAGGGGTCCTCTAAGCAAAGAGAGAGCCTAAAAGCAACATAGACCAGAAAGGAACACAGACAATATACGGTAACAGTCACCTTACAGGCAATACAATGGCACTAAATTCCTATCTTTCAATAGTTACCCTGAATGTAAATGGGCTCAATGCCCCAATCAAAAGACACAGGCTATCAGACGGGATTAAAAAACAAGACCCATCGATATGCTGCCTGCAAGAGACTCATTTTCGACCCAAAGACAGCCCCAGATTGAGAGTGAGGGGGTGGAAAACCATTTACCATGCTAATGGACAACAAAAGAAAGCTGGGGTGGCAATCCTTATATCAGACAAATTAGATTTTAAACCAAAGACTGTAATAAGAGATGAGGAAGGACACTATATCATACTTAAAGGATCTATCCAACAAGAAGATCTAACAACTGTAAATATCTATGCCCCTAACATGGGAGCAGCCAATTATATAAGCCAATTAATAACAAAAGCAAAGAAACACATCGACAACAATACAATAATAGTGGGGGACTTTAACACCTCCCTCACTGAAATGGACAGATCGTCTAAGCAAAAGATCAACAAGGAAATAAAGACTTTAAATGACACACTGGACCAAATGGACTTTACAGACATATTCAGAACATTCCACCCCAAAGCAACGGAACACACATTCTTCTCTAGTGCCCATGGAACATTCTCCAGAATAGATCACATCCTAGGTCATAAATCAGGGCTCAACCGGTACCAAAAGATTGGACTCATTCCCTGCCTATTTTCAGACCACAATGCTTTGAAACTAGAGCTCAATCACAAGACGAAAGTCAGAAAGAACTCAAATACATGGAGGCTAAAGAGCATCCTACTGAAGAATGAATGGGTCAACCAGGAAATTAAAGAAGAATTAAAAAAATACATGGAAACCAATGAAAATGAAAACACAACTATTCAAAATCTTTGGGATGCAGCAAAGGCAGTCCTAAGAGGAAAGTATATAGCAATACAAGCCTTTCTCAAGAAGCAAGAAAGGTCTCAAGTACACAACCTAACCTTACACCTAAAGGAGCTGGAGAAAGAACAGCAAATAAAGCCTAAACCCAGCAGGAGAAGAGAAATAATAAAGATCAGAGCAGAAATCAATGAAATAGAAACTAAAAGAAAAATAGAACAGATCAACGAAACGAGGAGCTGGTTCTTTGAAAGAATTAACAAGATTGATAAACCCCTGGCCAGACTTATCCAAAAGAGAAGAGAAATGACCCAAATCAACAAAATCATGAATGAAAGAGGAGAGATCACAACCAACACCAAAGAAATACAAACAATGATAAGAACATATTATGAGCAACTCTATGCCAGCAAATTAAATAACCTGGAAGAAATGGATGCATTCCTAGAGATGTACCAACTACCAAAACTGAACCAGGATGAAATAGAAAACCTGAACAGACCTATAACCACTAAGGAAATTGAAGCAGTCATCAAAAATCTCCCTACAAACAAAAGCCCAGGGCCAGATGGCTTCCCAGGGGAATTCTACCAAACATTTCAAGAAGAATTAATACCTATTCTTCTGAAACTGTTCCAAAAAATAGAAATGGAAGGAAAACTTCCAAACTCATTTTATGAGGCCAGCATTACCTTGATCCCCAAACCAGACAAAGACCCCATCAAAAAGGAGAATTACAGACCAATATCCCTGATGAACATGGATGCAAAAATTCTCACCAAAATACTAGCCAATAGGATCCAACAGTACATTAAAAGGATTATTCACCACGACCAAGTGGGATTTATCCCTGGGCTGCAAGGTTGGTTCAACATCCGCAAATCAATCATTGTGATACAATACATTAACAAAAGAAAGAACAAGAATCATATGATCCTCTCAATTGATGCAGAAAAAGCATTTGACAAAGTACAGCATCCTTTCTTGATCAAAACTCTTCAGAGTATAGGCATAGAGGGTACATACCTCAATATCATAAAAGCCATCTATGAAAAACCTACAGCGAATATCATTCTCAATGGGGAAAAACTGAGAGCTTCCCCCTAAGGTCAGGAACGCGGCAGG
This sequence comes from Neomonachus schauinslandi, assembly GCF_002201575.2. Lineage (NCBI taxonomy): Eukaryota > Metazoa > Chordata > Mammalia > Carnivora > Phocidae > Neomonachus > Neomonachus schauinslandi. The sequence continues at coordinate 110,040,666 of NC_058410.1, forward strand.
GATGTCCACTATCACCACTGCTATTCAACATAGTATTAGAAGTCCTAGCCACAGCAATCAGACAACAAAAAGAAATCAAAGGCATCCAAATTGGCAAGGAAGAAGTCAAACTCTCACTCTTTGCAGATGATATGATACTTTATGTGGAAAACCCAAAAGACTCCACCCCAAAACTGCTAGAACTCATACAGGAATTCAGTAAAGTGGCAGGATAGAAAATCAATGCACAGAAGTCAGTGGCATTCCTATACACCAACAACAAGACAGAAGAAAGAGAAATTAAGGAGTCGATCCCATTTACAATTGCACCCAAAACCATAAGATACCTAGGAATAAATCTAACCAAAGAGACAAAGGATCTGTACTCAGAAAACTATAAAATACTCATGAAAGAAATGGAGGAAGACACAAAGAAATGGAAAAACGTTCCATGCTCATGGATTGGAAGAACAAATATTGTGAAGATGTCAATGCTACGTAGAGCAATCTACACATTCAATGCAATCCCCATCAAAATACCATCCACTTTTTTCAAAGAAATGGAACAAATAATCCTAAAATTTGTATGGAACCAGAAAAGACCCCGCATAGCCAGAGGAATGTTGAAAAAGAAAAGCAAAGCCGGCGGCATCACAATTCCGGACTTCCAGCTCTATTACAAAGCTGTCATCATTAAGACAGTATGGTACTGGCACAAAAACAGACACATAGATCAATGGAACAGAATAGAGAGCCCAGAAATGGACCCTCAACTCTATGGTCAACTCATCTTTGACAAAGCAGGAAAGAATGTCCAATGGAAAAAAGACAGTCTCTTCAACAAATGGTGTTGGGAAAATTGGATAGCCACATGCAGAAGAATGAAACTGGACCATTTCCTTCCACCACACACAAAAATAGACTCCAAATGGTTGAAAGACCTCAATGTGAGACAGGAGTCCATCAAAATCCTAAAGGAGAACACAGGCAGCAACCTCTTTGACCTTAGCCGAAGCAACTTCTTCCTAGAAACATCGCCAAAGGCAAGGGAGGCAAGGGCAAAAATGAACTGTTGGGCTTCATCAAGATAAAAAGCTTTTGCAAAGCAAAGGAAACAGTCAACAAAACCAAAAGACAACCGACAGAATGGGAGAAGATATTTGCAAATGACATATCAGATAAAGGGCTAGTATCCAAAATCTATAAAGAACTCATCAAACTCAACACCCAAAGAACAAAGAATCCAATCAAGAAATGGGCAGAAGACATGAACAGACATTTTTCCAAAGAAGACACCCAAATGGCCAACAGACACATGAAAAAGTGCTCAATATCGCTCGGCATCAGGGAAATCCAAATCAAAACCTCAATGAGATAGCACCTCACACCAGTCAGAATGGCTAAAATTAACAAGTCAGGAAACGACAGATGTTGGCGGGGATGCGGAGAAAGGGGAACCCTCCTACACTGTTGGTGGGAATGCAAGCTGGTGCAGCCACTCTGGAAAACTGTATGGAGGTTCCTCAAAAAGTTGAAAATAGAGCTAGCCTACGATCCAGCAATTGCACTACTAGGTATTTACCCCAAAGATACAAAAGTAGGGATCCGAAGGGGTACGTGCACCCCGATGTTTATAGCAGCAATGTCTACAATAGCCAAACTGTGGAAAGAGCCAAGATGTCCATCAACAGATGAATGGATAAAGAAGAGGTGGTATATATATACAATGGAATATTATGCAGCCATCAAAAGGAATGAGATCTTGCCATTTGCAACGACGTGGATGGAACTGGAGGGTATTATGTTGAGTGAAATAAGTCAAACAGAGAAAGACATGTATCATATGATCTCACTGATATGAGGAATTCTTAATCTCAGGAAACAAACTGAGGGTTGCTGGAGTGGGGGGTGGGAAGGATGGGGTGACTGGGTGATAGACACTGGGGAGGGTATGTGCTCTGGTAAGTGCTGTGAATTGTGCAAGACTGTTGTATCTCAGATCTGTACCTCTGAAACAAATAATGCAATATATGTTAAGAAAAAAAAAAAGAAGAAGAAGAAGTAGCAGGAGGGGAAGAATGAAGCGGGGGAAATCGGAGGGGTAGACGAACCATGAGAGACGATGGACTCTGAAAAAGAAACTGAAGGTTCTAGAGGGGATGTGGGTGGGAGGATGGGTTAGCCTGGTGGTGGGTATTGAGGAGGGCACATTCTGCATGGAGCACTGGGTGTTGTGCACAAACGATGAATCATGGAACACTTCATCTAAAACTAATGATGTAATGTATGGGGATTAACATAAGAATAAAAATAAAATTAAAAAAAAATAAAATAAGAATGCAAAGGAACTAGAATAACCGAAACAAAATTGAAAGTGAAGAACAAAGGTGGAAGATTTAATTACCAGACTTCAAACCCTACTATAAATCTACAATATCAAGTCAGCATGGTGTTGGAATACGAATGGGCATATAGAATCTACATGCGATCTATATTATAGATCAATGGACTGAAATGAGGGTCCAAAAATAAAACTTTACGGTTCTGTACAATTGATTTCCAACAATTCAATGGGGAAAGGATATTTTTTTTCAACAAATGGTGCTGAAAAATTGGAGATATACATGAAAAAAAATTAACTCAAATCATGGACTTAAATGAAAGAACTAAAACTATAGAACTTCTTAGAATAAAAATAAGAGGATTTTTGTGACCTTGGGTTTAGCAAAGAGTCCTTAAATATGACACTAAAAGCATAATCCATAGGAGAAAAAAAAGTGACAAATTGGACTTCATTAAAAGTTTCAATTTTCGCATTTCAAAAGACACTACAGGAATGAAAAGACAAGCCATATATGGAGAAAATACTTGTAAATCATATATCTCATAAAGGACTTATATCCAAAAATATAAGTAAATTTTATAACTCAACCAGAAAAAGACTAATAACCCAATTTTAAAATAGACAAAAGATTTGAATAGACTTTTAGGAGAGGAGTTACACAGATAGCTAATAAGTACATGAAGAGGTACTCAACATCACTGGTCATTAGGGAAATGAGAATTAAAACCACACTGAGATACCTCTGTACATCCACTAGAGTGACTAGTATTAAAAAGACAGACAACACACTATACTGTACACCCAAAACTAGTATAACACTGTATGTTAACTATAATGGTATTAAAATAAAGAACTTGGTGAGGATGTGAAGAGACTGTACTCATCAGACATTGATGATGGGAATGAAAAATGGTACAGACTCTTTGGAAGACAGTCAACATGTTTCTTAGAAACTTAAATATAAACTTATCATTAGACTCAAAAATTCCTTTTCTAGAACAAACCCAAGAGAATAAAAAGATATATCCACAAAGACACATATGTGGATGTTCTTAACAGCATTGTTTGTAATAGCCAAAAACTGAAAGCAATCCAAATATTCATCAACTGGTGAGTGAATAAATAACATGATATAGCCATACAATAGAATACTATTCAGCAATAAAAAAGGATAGATTTCTGATTCATATCATGATATATCAAAATTATATCAAAAATTAATAATAAGTAAAAGAATCCAGATACAAAATAGTACATAGTATATGATTCCATTTATAGGAAATACCCAGAAAAGGCAAATTTAAAAAGACAGAAAGCAGATCAGTGGTTGCCTTCGCCTGGGAGAAGGAATGGGGTTTAACTGCAAGTTAAGGTCGAAAACACTTTTTGGAGTAATGGAAATGTTCTAACAAAGTTGAAATTATGGTGGTGGCACATCTCTACATATATACTAAAAATCATTGAGTTATACACTTATAACAGATGAATTTTATGGTATATAAACTATGGTATGCAAAACTGTTTAAAAACAAACAAACAAAATGATTTTCCTGTCTCTCTTCTCTCCTCCCAGCTCCAATCCTGGAGGGACAAGCAGGGGAAAAGTCAGGCCAGAAAGAGAGAAGTATGCTAACCACATCATTTCTCCAAAGGTAGGCAGTTACACGGCAGTTGGGTGGGAGGAGATGGGTATAGGGGGTCAGAGAAGAAGAGAGTCTTACTCTAAACTATAAATGAAAATTGCCAATTAATATACAGAATTCGGGCGCCTGGGTGGCTCAGTTGGTTAAGTGACTGCCTTCGGCTCAGGTCATGATCCTGGAGTCCTGGGATCGAGTCCCGCATCGGGCTCCCTGCTCGGCAGGGGGTCTGCTTCTCCCTCTGCCCTCTTCCCTCTCGTGCTCTTTGTCTCTCATTCTCTCTCTCCCTCAAATAAATAAATAAAATCTTTAAAAAAATATATATACAGAATTGGATACCCCCCTAACATGTTTGTAGAACGTGCTATTGCCTACTAATGAAGAGAAAAGTCACTGGGCCTGAGATTTTACCTGACAGCCAAGAAAAGATACTCCCATTTTGCAGGTATGAAAGGGTAGAAGGATACAAAGGTAAAGTTGATTTCATGATCACCTTCATGAAAACTAATTTTTAGTTTCAGCTCTGGTGCCACAAGGATCAGAAACAGCGACAGAACACAAATTCAGTTATATAATGAATTATAGATTCAAAGTGTTTGAGAAACAGAAGAATTTTGAACTTAGGCTTAGTCCCGGTTTGGAGTCCTAGCTTGGCTATTTAATAGCTGTATAACTTCAGGAATATTACTTAACCTCTCTGATTTCAAATTTCTTGTCCTCAAAATAATAACAGTAATAGCTACCTCAAGGGGATACTATAAGGTTAAGTAGATAATGAATATAAAAGGATTTTGAGAGAGGACTTGTCAGTACAGGGGTAATTAGTCAAGGTTCACTCAGGGAAGATGAACCACTATGCATGATATAGAATAAGAAATTTATTATAGGAATGAGACCTAGTGTGGAGGATGGTAATGCTATCTATTTAAGTCTGTTACTTCTATATCTTGTATTGGGCCCAAAGTCAGCAGAGCTAGAAGCTGTAAATGGAGGATGGATGTGAACTGGGGAAACTAAGATTCAGCTGGAACTTGGAAAAGCAGACTAGAACTATGTCTGTATTTCACCACGTCTGTTCTCAATGACCCAAACATCCTGCAGTGTAAGTTGGCACCTTTACCACACAGCTTCACATGTACCTAACTCAGGATTAAGAGAAGGAAGGAGGGTATCTAGTGGGAGATGGTAGAACTGTGTGCCCAGCTTCTACCCATCACCAACAAGGTGAGCCAACATGTCAGTCACAAGGCACTTGAGTTGCAACAGCATCTGCCTTATAACAACTTTCAGAGCATAACAAAATGACTACGGTTTCACTTCTACCTTTCAAATCTGGTGCAAATTTCTCTTGTGGCCAACTTTAACCTGGAACCATGCAGAGAAGAGAATTCCGGGAATATAGTTTCAACTTAGTTAAGTTGACATAATACAATGTCACTACAATCCACCCCATGACAACTTGGCATCCATACATATTTTTTCAATCACATTTAATGTCCAAATAAAGACAATAGCAAGATTACACTTTGCCTCACAATGCAACTATTTCATGTACCACCAAAAACACAGGAACTTTCTCTGTAAAAGAAGATACAGAGTTCTTTTACTTGTGTTTAGGTGATGTTCATTCCTCCTCTAGCTGAGTCAAGTTCATCTGGGGCTGTCTTGTAACTTAAATACTAAGATATCAAGCTAACTACTATTAACTCATTTTATGTTAGAGGTAAATAAATGGGAGATGGGAAAAAAAGGAGAAAAATAGGTTAATATATTCATAGAAAAATAAGGAAGAAATACTCATAACTATTAGGGGATATGTTCCAAGACCACCAGTGGTTGCCTGAAACCCCAGAGGGTACCAAATTCCATATATGCCATGTCCTCTCTTATACATATATACATCCCTATGATAAAGTTACTTATAAATTAGACACAGTAAGATTAATAATAATAACTACTAATAAAATAGAGCAATTACAATAATGTACTGTAATAAAGATTGTATGAATGTGGTCTCTCTCAAAATATCTTATTATACTGCACTTACCCTTCTTCTTGTGATAATGTGTGATAATAAAATGCCTACATGATGAGATGACGTGAGGTGAATGACATAGGCATTGTGATGCAGTGTTAGGCTACCATTAGCCTTCTGATGATACATCAGGAAGATCATCTGCTTCTAGATGGGAGTTGACCATGGGTAACTGAAACTGCAGAAAAAATCACAGATAAGGGGGAACTACTCTATTATAGTCCCCATTTCTGCAACGGGTCATGTGGCAGTAGCTGGTATTTATAACTACCTTCTTCTACTACCCATTCAATATTCCCTTTGCCCTCAATGAGCATTTCCAGGTAGCCAAAATTTCTTACCTGATGGGAGTGACCCAACCTTTATCTTTAAAGGGTTGGACCACTAGCAGTACAACCTGTACTAGATTGCTGTAGTTTACCATTGATTTTTGTCATAGGACATTGGAGAACTAAGAGATGCCCCAGGGGATTTCCTGCATTCCAGGCATATGAGCATATTCCTCCTTGCCCCCATTGTATATTAGCAACAAATTTCCCCTTGATAAGGTAAATCACTTACACTAGCACAGAAGTCCTTCTTTGCCTATTGATTCTCCAGCATGAAGAGCTTAAAGAGGTCATGAGGCAGTCCCAACTTCTAGTTTAATGGAATCATTGCTGTGGTAGATGCATTTTTCTTCTGGAAACTAAGGCCTCCAGACTAGAAGAGTCCAGATATGCAGGGACAAAATGCAAAAGTTTCACTAGTGATACCATTAGTGGTAATAGTGAGAGAACACACTCCCACTTCCACTTCTTGCTTCAAGAATGCATGAATCCTGACTATGGAAGAAAAAGCACTATGTAGTTGACCCTTGAACAACATGGTTTGAACTTCACAGATTCACTTATACATGGATTTTCTTTCAGTAAATACAGTATAGTAAGTAAATGTATTTTTCTCTTCCTTATGATTTTCTTAATGATATTTTCTTTTCTCTAGCTTACTTTATTGTAAGAATACAGTACATAATGCATATAACATATGAAATATGTGCTAATCAACAATTTATGTTGTCAGTAAGGCTTCCAGTCAACAGTAGGCTGTCAGTAGTCAAGTCTAGGGGAAGTCAAAAGTCATATACAGATTTTCAACTATGTGGGGGTCGGCACCCCTCGGCACCACTAATCCTTGTGTTGTTCAAGGGTCAACTGTATATTGGTCACTGATTTAGAGCATATGCCTCATCCTGTAGAACACAGCCCCATCTCTGCAAGGTATTGTCACCCAGATAATGCCATTACTATGTCTTCAAGAGGACATTTCATTATTCTGTCAGGTCAGTTGCTTCAGGATGATGGAGAACAGGGTAAGATTGGAAAACTCCATGAGCATGAGCTCATCACTATACTTCATTGGCTGTGAAATGATTTCCTTGGTCAGAAACAATACTGTATTGAATACCATGACAGTGAATAAGGCACTCTGTAGTTCCACGTAGAGTGGTTTTGGCAGAAGTATAATGAGCAAGAAAGGCAAATCTATTTCTAAGGAAAGTATTCACTCCAGTAAGAACAAAGTGCTACCTCCTTCCATGATGGAAGCAGTTCGTTTTAACTGACCTGTTGTCAGGTGGCTGGCTGATTCTCCACAAGAAATGGTATACTATCAAGTGCTCATTGTTAGTTTCTGGTATTGCTGTATCAGGCACTCAGCAGTGGCTACAGTCAGATTAGCCTTGGTGAAGGGAAATCTGTTGCTGGGCCCATGCATAGCCTCCATTCCTACCACCATGGCCACATTGTTCACAAGCCAGTTAGTCAAGGAAAGGGGCCTGGGGAAGGAGGCCAGCTGATCTCTAGAATGAGTCATCTTGTCTGTCAGATTATTAGGTTCCTCCTCTGCTGAAGTTATACTCTGGTGGGCAAAGATACAAATATCTTTACATTGTGTGCCCATTCAGAGAAGGCAATCCATACACCTCTTCCCAGGCCTCCTTGTCACCAGTTTGTCAAGTCCCTGACTGTCTAGCCAGACCATTATCCACTATGCATGAATCAGTATAGATCCCAAACTTTGGCAATCTCTTCTTCCAGGAAAGATGAATAATTCTGTACATTGAAAGGATATTTTTTCATCATTGTCCTACAGGGACACTCGAGAGGGGCTACAGTTTTGTAGTCATCCATCTTCAGGTAATGTCAGCATCTTGCAAGAATCATATATAAACCAAGCTTGAGCTTTTTCTTCTTCAGTCAATTGGTCATTGAAAACTCCCCATGCAATCACAGATGCATGTTAAGAAGGAGGAGGGAGGAGGCAATTTGGCAGGAACAGGACTGGCTACACAATTTGTGGAGCCCAGAACAACATGAAAGTGAAGGACCCCTTATTCAAAAATTATTAAGAATTTTTAATTATTAAGAATTCCAAGACAGGGACAGCAGAACATTATGTGTTCTGTCCCAAATGTGGGGCCCATCTGAACATAGGCCCTGTGAGAATGCGCAGGTCATATGGCAATGAAGCTGACCCTCGGCAGGAATATGGGCCATGGCATCTGGGCTATTTGTTCATGCAACATGCACCTGACTTGTGCTTTAAGGCCTGTCTGAACCTAATTTCATATACCACTTCCATTTGATGATGGAATGATGCATGCATGCCCAACTTCATGGTTTAACATATCAGACAATTAACACCCAGTTCATAATGAGCCGCTGAAATCACATGGTAACTTGCTGGTTCATAGTTAAGTATGCTTAGCTTTTACTAGGGCCAAGGAGCAAGCCAAAGCTGTTTTCTCAAAGGAAAATGGTTATCCATATAAGATGGCCTATCTGCTCAAAATGCTGATGATCTTTGCTGTGATTCACTAATTAAGGCCTGCCACAGGCTTCACATAAGCAGCCCAATCTGCCACAGATACTTCAGGCACCTTTAAACATGCTGGGTCATACAGCCCAAGTGGAAAAGCAGCTTGCACAGCAGCCTGGATCCATTGAGATGCCCTTTCTTATTTTGGACTCCATTCAAAACTATGCAAGCATTAGTTAAAAAATTAAGTAAGTTATATGTATTAAGCATGGGCCACAAGTATGGACACAAAGTGGAGCTGACCAGAAATTATGAATAGATCCATGTGACTCTATCATCACCCAAGAAAGATCACTCCAGGGACATGGTCTGTTGATGTTTGGTGAGTAGTACTGGATTCCTTGAACAGAAAAGCTAAGATATTAAAAGTCTAGAAGGCTGTGTAGTACAGTGGTTAAGACTGGGGACTCTGGAGTCAGACTGCAAGAACACCTAGACCCAAATCTAAGCCCCATCACTTTCAAGCTGTGTGAGTTTGGGCAAGCCACTTATAACTTAATCCCTCCAAGCCTCAGAAGGGATAATAGTTATCTATAAATTATAACTATTTATAGTTATAATAGTTATCTAATATAACCTTATAAGGTTGTTGCAAGGATCAGAGGAACTACATGTGTGAAGCACAGAGCAGAGGCACAGAGTGAGGGTTCAACAAATGATTAGCTGTCCTTACAGATAAACAGAATTTAGAAGTCACTGAATTTGGGTAAGAAGAGATCATGGGTGAGGCTCATGGGAGGGATGCCAATTAAGTAAGGAGGTTGGACTCTGTATGTCTGACTTTAAGTATAAAGAGAGAAGAGTGAACATCGGATATGTTCAAGTTACTGCTCTGCCATTCTAAGCTGTGAGACCTTGGGCAAGTCATTCCCCATCTCTGTAATCTCAGGTGTAAAGCAGTAGGGCTGATCTCCATTATTTCCTGGTCTCTCCCATCTGTGACAGTCTGTGACAGTGTGGGTACTCCTAACTGCTGTGAGATGGGTGTTCCTCCCTCCCTGCTGCCATAAGAGCCCACCCATGATCCCAGCAGAGAGAGCATCAGCTAGGTCCCTGCAACTTTTTGTCCCAGAAGCAGGTCCAGCAAAGACCAAAAAGAGGTTTTGGTATTTATTACAGTTCTGGCAATGGCTCCCACATATACAACTGAACTATTTTAAGTCCCAGCTATTTTTTTTTCTTTTGAAGAGTGGGTGGATATTAAGACAAACAGACTAATTAGGTATATGTTAGCATTGCCACAAAAGCAAAACAGTCAGATTTCCCAACACAACATGAAGTTAGGATTTGGAATTTGAAGGATTCAAAGGGAAGCCCAGTAGTGGTTCCATTTCCCACATCCAGGGGTCTTGGCTTTCTGACCAGCTGTCCTCACACGAGGATTAGAAAGGGGAGTTTCTGAGAAGGTCTCCATTCTGGGGGTAACAGGATGGGGACAGTGAGATTCCCTCCTTCCATTCTCCAGGCCCCCAAGTTAAAAGCAAAGACACCACAAACACTTAAGCAATTAGAGAATAATTTAAAACAAATGTGTGCTGGAGTCTACACAGAGCAAAGTAGGCTTGGCTTAAAGTGCAGTGTAGCAAGAGTCCTCCTAGTGCTGTATCTTTCACTGAGGAAGAGACTCCTTCCTGCACGAAACACACCCAGGGTTCTGCTGAAACCTTCCCCCAACCACAAGTACACAAAGGCCCCTCATTATTTTATTTGCTGTTCTAAAGCAGCCTCTGGCCCAGTGGAGCTGCCCTTGAACATAAATTCTCTGGTGTATCAGCTAAATAAATTTTGACTGCACAAAGCAGAAAATCCAAAATAACAGCAGCATAAATGAAATAGAAGATTATTTCTTCTTCATGTCAAAGAAGTCCAGAGGTAGGGAGTCCAAGTCTGTGCATGATATAGAGGATGTAAAGGATGTAACCAGGTATACCCAGGAATGAGGTTGCCCTGTCGAAACTTCTAAGGACGTGACTCTGACCTTGAGCCTTTATCGGACCAACAAAGATGAGGGCATCTGCCTCAATCTACCTATTGTCGGTCTATTAGATGTTTATTATTTTTCATTCATCCATCCTACAAAATATTTACTGAGCAGTCCCTATATGCCAGGTACTACGCTAGGTGGTAGGGCACAGTGTGACTAGGGCAACTATGTTCACACTCTTATGAAGCTCACAATCAAGTGGGGAAGACAGATAAGTAGTAAACAAGTAAAATGAAAATTGTGGCTAAGTGGTTTGTAGGAAAGAGCCAGGATGCTGTGATATAGAATAGCATGAGAGACCTACAGAAATGGTAGGGAAGAGATATCCATGGAGGTCTGCAGGCCAGCCAGGACTCTCAAGAAGCAGATAGAAATGATGGCAGATCTTCTGAGCATGGTTGCTGCCAACCAAGTAGCAGTCAGCTACTCTGCACAGAAACTCAGATGATTTAGGAGAACACATAAGACTCTAACCACATGCCAAGCCCATGCCAGCCCTGCACAATTTGGTTAAACCTGGATGGTAGAGAAGATGAAGCCCATTTAATGCCACTGAGACTCACTCAGGGCAACTGCAATGACTGGCCCTACTTCAGATTAAATAGCAAGAAAGAAGCAAAGCTGAAATTTGAACTCAGGTCCTTAGGAGCCAAGTCCAGGCCCTTTGTACACATAGCCACCCAACTCCTAAGAGGAAACTGATCTATTTTGGAGCATCTGTTTGGGTTAGGGAGAGCAAGGTACTGGCCCAAAAAGCTCCATGCTGGTGCCCATGGAGAACTGACAGATCCACAAGGGCCACAAAGGCCAGCCAGCCTAAAGCATCGCATTACACTCTGCAAACCTAATTGCTTGACAGACTAAACAGCAAAATTTAGTCAGCTCTGGGATAACGACCTCTCCCCTTCCAGTTCTGCTCTGTTCCAAGGGATTCCAGCATTTTCCTCTGAGACATTAGACAGAGGCCTGCAAGACTGAGGATCTTTAGGCTCAAAGGCAACCATTGTGAAAGACCCCAAGGGAGGGTCTGTTGGGAGGAAGAAGAACTAAGTGCTCTTGCAGGCTCTATACCACAACTGAGTGGCCACCCCAGATAAATGTTGCCAGAACTCCTCTGGAGAAAAAAATGATGACACAGAGGTCAGCCAGAAAGCCGACAAATTAACTGCCTTGCGTCCATTCAAGTTTTTAAGTAATCAAATTACTCAAACCCAGGTAGACAGTCTTAATCCCCACAAATAGCTTCCATTATAAATCACCCACAGAAAGCTATTTCTATTTCCCCTAAGTCTCCCTTTTTACTAGAAAGTAGTCATTTTTAGATTAAAAATAAACCCTTTCAAACAAGTCAGATTATCTTTCTGTGTCATCCATTTAAAAAATAAAACCTGAACTTCATAAAGTGTTCTTCCCTTTTTCTACAGGGTACCATTCTCATTCACTTCTAGGCCATGCCCTTTTATTTATTACCCTGAGGGCCAAATGTTATGAACACCATGACCCTATGTGTAGAGATGTCAACATGAGAATTCTAACCATTCTTGTGTAAGTGTGCACTCAGAATGTGTGAGAGAGGGTGCAAAGCCATTGTCAGTAGATTTCCAGTTCTCTTTATTTTTGTTTTTCCAACTTTCCTTTGAAGCTAAGGAAAAATGCATACATACTGTATAAAATTGGGGAAGAATAAATAAGAATATAGGTTGAAGCTAAGCTAGTACCATATTTATCTATTCGTGGAGTTTTCATCTGTTGTTGTCTGTGCTTACATTAAGGTTGGGCACACAACTGTCATCAGCCTTATAATGAGGCCAGATTGTAGTCACTTGGACGGCCAGGGCTCTCTCCACTATATTGTTATTCTTAAGTGTCCTCAGGCACCTTCTTCCTTTCTGAAGTGGAGAGTCCATAATTCTGCTAGCCTTGTTTTATCAAACTTCTCGGCATTTTGGCATGTCTGCAACAGCAACCAACATCAGGCAGCAATGTGAGTGAGTAAAAGGTGAATTCAGGGGGCTGCCAGACCTGGGTTTGAATCTGTTCACTATGCCTTAGTAGCTATATGGTTATGATCATGTTACCTAACCTCCTAACCTCCTAACCAAGCCTCCCTATTCTGGGACAGGGGGTGAAGCCTTTGCAAGGTGAGACAGCACTTTCCAACCTCACCAGCAAGTGCCCCATAGCCCTCTTTCTGTGATGGGCAGTTCAAACTCAGGTGTCTTTCTGCATCCATATGTTAGCCTGATCCAGTAATGGATGAGATCCTTTGGGTATTGGGGTCCCTGATTGGCTCTACAACTTATCTGCTTGCCCTAAATATCTCAGTAAAGAGACTCAGTCTGGGCGCCTGGGTGGCTCAGTTGGTTGGGCGACTGCCTTCGGCTCAGGTCATGATCCTGGAGTCCCTGGATCGAGTCCCGCATCGGGCTCCCTGCTCGGCGGGGAGTCTGCTTCTCCCTCTGACCCCCTCTCATGTGCTTGCTCTCTCTCATTCTCTCTCTCTCAAATAAATAAATAATAAAAAAAAATAAAAATAAAAATAAAAAGAGACTCAGTCTGTTTCCAGGACCCACACTGAGGTCCCTGGAGAATAAAGCCCTTTTGAGTCCCCTACCAACTCCCTTGCTGATGAGACATCTGAAAGAAGATCAGGAGAGTGCTTATCCTGTGCTCTCTCTGGTGTCTCATCCTTGCGTAGGGGTAAATGGGGAACCCAAGCTTGGGAAAGATAACAGAATTCAGCAACTCTGAACTCAGGAGTGGAGCTGGTATCATGCCTCTCAGAAACCTAAGCAAGCAGTGAGGAATTGGACAGGATGCACATTGGGAGAAAAAAGGGAAACAGTTCTAACAACTAGATCTAATGCCCTAAAATATCCCAGCAAGTCCCAAAGTGCCATCAATAGCAATCAACACTTGTGAGAAGGATGTAATAGCATCGTGACATTCTGAGTTAATATAATTCTAGCCATAAGCAAAGAAATCTATTCTTCAACCAACATGTACAGTCTTATTACTGAAGAAATAGGCTTTTTTTTTTTTTTAAGCTTCCTTGAAACACTGAAAACAACCCATCACTTTTGATAGACCCCCCACAGCCTGGAAACCCTAGACAAGGAAGCACTGGGGTAGACCTTTTCAAGGTTGTTGTTATCATTGATGATGTCCTCGGTGGGGGGCTTAGGAGCAGATCCAAGTGGATACAGTCTGTCATACTGATTTCCCCTGAATCTCCCCTGCCAACATAGGAGCTACTGTAGGGTGATGAGAATACCTGAAGGGAGCCTTTGGGGATCAGGGTCAGACAATCCCTTTAAGGTGGCTAAAACCTCATGTGGCTTCCAGTGGTTTGAAGGGGTATCACCGATATCAGTTTCCTCTGTTACTCTGGTCTCACCCAGTGGCACTGGGCCACTTCCCCACTGCCCAACCGCATGTCTGCTTTGCAAATTTTTTTCTGCAAAAAGGAGATAAATAAACATGGGCAAACCTACCTTGTGAGCAGGCTAAGAAGCTCACTCCAAAAAATATCCCGGGGAAGCAACAGGTAGGGATCTTGTCTTCATGTGCCCCAACAGCCATACATGACACCTCCATAGACATTGGATTTGCAGCATTCCAGGTGTCTGGAAGCCCCAGACAGCAGACTCAGGAATATTCGGCTGCAGCACAAATGGCTTCCCTCCACTGTGCACTACTTGTTTCTTTTTATCTTGCCCCTAACTTTTTATGGGATTCTGCATGTAAGGCCAAAGTTATAGTGCCAGCAAGCACACAGTGTATCCATGGGGAAATCATTATTCTTGTGTGCTTGAACAGCTTGTTTGAACCGTCTTTAAATTATTTCTCTGGAAATCAGTCTGGCTTAAATGTGTTTATCCCTCTGCCTTTGTTAGTCCTTGTTTGCATTCGCTGGGCATTAGTAACAGATGAGCACAGTCATAGTAAGGTATTTAGCTCTTTGAGGCACTGTAGTTGCTTCCACATTTCTAGCCTAGATAAAATCAGCAGGAACTAGGGAAGGATGCTGTGGCTAGAAGCCCATGGAGAGGAAAGTAGGATTTGACTGGGGATAGAGAACTCACAATGGAGAAGCTGGGGATATATCTTCACTTATATAACTGAGTGTGCATATGTATACACCTACACACATTTTTCATTTTTACTGTTCTGAAATACAGTAGATCTTGCAGAAATCCCAAATCAGAAGTGAGATAACAAGGGGTTAATGAGTGAGAACTTACATCCAGAAACATGAAGCAAAAACAATGTGGAAGTTCTATGTTGGGCCTTGTCTGATCGCCTGTGTGCTTCTGAATAAGTTGCTTTCCTTCTCAGAACAGTGGGAAACTGGACCAGAGCCAAGAGCCCTCCCAATTTTGATTTTCCAGGGCTCCAAAATATAGAAGAGTTAATGGTGAAAAAAAAATCCCTGGGTTGGCCAGGCAGAGGGGCTCTGCAAGACCCAGAAAGTACACTGGGAGGGAATAAGGCAGTGGCAGGAAGTATGGCATCATAGTTAATAGTGTGGGCTCCAAAGTTCCAAAGCAGAGGTTCATACCCAGGCTCTGCTACTCTCTAGCTCTGCAACCTTGAGCTGGTTCTTAACTTCTCTGTGCCTTTATTTCCTCATCTGTAAACTGGGGCTAATAATAATAGCTACCTCAGAGGACTTGAGTGGGGAATAAATAATGGGCATAAGGCATTTAGTATACATACCCTCACAGTAAGTGCTCAGCAGATACTTTCATATACGTATACACCACTACATGCATTTATGTTTGTATGTATACAGATATGTATCACTCCAGCAATGTTGGAGGGTCTATCAATGGGTGAGGCAGAGATTGACAGATACCTCCCAAGAGTCTTTCACCCTTAGGGAAAAATAAAAACAAACAAAACACTTGAGCAAGATGCCAGGATTCAAAACTTGGCAAGCTGATCCCAGAGCCTAAATTGCAGGGTTTAAGGAGAATTGAGGGACTATGAGGTTAGGGAGGTAAGTTGTAGGTTGAAGTGTGAAGGACCAACAAGTTTGGTCTGTGTCCTGCAGACAACAAGGAAGGCTCTACAGCTATAGAGCAGGGTGTGGCTGTGATCTAGAGGGTTTAGGAAGGGCAGTGCAGCTAGGTGGAGGCTGGGCTCAATGGTGGGTAAAGACTGTGGTGGGTAAAGCCAATGGCGAGTTGTTTTAATCCTCCATGGAGATGAATGAGACCTGAGTTAAGACAGCTACAGAGAGAATGTGCATTACAGTGGGGTCTGGGCCTCAGAGGACCCTCAATCAGAGGATTCTGAATTCTCCCACTTGGGAGAATTGGAAAGAATCATGCCAATGACCAATATGAGAAACAAAGGAGAAGGATATTTGAAGAGGAGAAAATGGCAAGCTCAGTTTGGGATATTAAACTGGAGGTATCCATAGGGCCCCCAAGGAGACATGTTCAGTGGTTGTTAAAATAGGAGGAGTCTGTTGCATAGGAAAGCATTCCAGGCTGGACATAGAAATCAAAATGGAGGGAGGGCAATCTTGATCAAGGTGGAGACCAAAGCCCTGGGAAAGGATAGAATAGCTCAGGAAGGTCTCACAGAGCAGAAGACAGCATGGTGAGAGTCCAGCTTATGTGGGGTTCTGTCATTTTCTTAGCACATCCAAAGCATCAGATGCCAACTTTGGGAAGCAAATCAGCTCCCAGATCTTCAGTGTCCTGGTATCCTCTGTGGTTCCTCTGAACCAAGCCTGGGGCCTGCCATCTAGTGCCTTGGCTCACTTTCAAAGATTTGCTAGTCCTGCACTGGAATACTCTTACCAACCACTGACCACGCTGCCCAACCTTCCCTCTGATCTCCATCCATGGCGGGCAGCCTCCCTCAGCTGGGTTCTCATTTCCAGATGAGTCTAAGGCTCTTTCCAAGGAGACCAGCTGGTGGAGGGACTCTGCTTTGATCCTCCAACCACACTAGGGCCTCCACCGAGGTGCTCATATACTCAGCCAGGTGTGTCTAATGATACCTGAAGTGCCGAGAGGAGGCCTCCTTAGCTCTCCTGACCTTCCATGCTCTTATCAGCTTGATCTTCACAAGGACATTTTTCAATTAAAAAAAAGTTTAATACAACAATTACTGCTTATATCCAATCCAATTCATTTCATTTCCTATTTTTGTCTATTTACCTATCTTTTAATTCAAGGATGGTGGGGAATAATCTGGTAAGACAGGGAGTAGAGAGACAAGTAGGAGTGTGGAGAAGATTGCTAAGAATACTGATTTATTCTAGGTTGAATTTTCAGACTAGAGAGGTCAGGAAAGGTTAAAACTTATACTGAGTTCCCACAGACAAGATGGATTTTCTCTGGTGGCTCAGTTGTCTGGTCTGAGAGGACGAATTCTCCCCTCCACAGAGGAGAGAGGTAGGCAAGCAGCTACTTCACAAACCACAGGTCTGAGAGGTGATTTGATGTTTAGCTATTCTCCCTCTATAGTAAGAGTGTAGCAAGAAAGAAGGCTTCCAAGTAAAGCAAGGACTATTTGGGTCAAAAAAGAAAAAAAGAAAAAGGACTTCCAGGCAGTGAGAACCATTAGGAGAAAGTTCTAGAAATAGTATGTATCTGAGGTACTGTGGATGTAGTTTCATGGGAAGGCAAAAGAATGGTTGGGGTACAAGCTACCTTCCAGCCCCAGTAATGCATACCCAAGAAGAAAGTTAAATATTCCTAAATTCTGGGGAAAAATTAGTTGGTGTGGCAGTGTGGTGAAATGCATGATGCCTGGGCTTTGGAGCCAGATGGACATGATATTTCATCCCAACTTCAACACTTGTTAACTGGGTGGCCCTTCCCAAGTGAAAAATACCAGGCTGAACCTTGGTTTTCTCATCTGTAAACTAGGGATAATGGGGCTCATAGTAAATTTGCAGGATTATTTTAGTTGCTAGAGACAATATATGTAAGGCAATCCACACATAGTGGGTACTCAGTTTTTTAGAACTTGGATTGGGTTTTCCATTTACTCCTGTTTTTTTGCACACATAATAAAACCCCAGAGCACTCAGCTCTGGTTTCTATTACATTTGAAAATGCATTCACATCTGACTGGGAGCGAGTGCAGATTCTCAGGGCAAAAAACAAACTCCATTGTCTGCTTGTTTATAATTAGTGACATATTACCCATTACATCTAGGACTCGTTGTGACTGGTGAAGGAAACAAAGGCCCTGTGAAGTGTCTAGTTTGTGCTCCAATTTAGGCTGCAGAGTTTTATGACACAACATCCATGGCTTATTGTAATGGAAGCATGGTCCAGGTCCCATTGAAAATGCCCAACATCCAAATGGCCCCTGGGGAATGTAAATGAAGGGGAATTTCACTTCACAGTAAAGGGAAAGCCAATCCTTTGTCTTTTCATCCTGTCTCCAATGCTTACCACATTGCTTCTCTAAAGCACAGCCTCAATTCCCTCTCTTGGGCCAGAAGCAGATTTTTAAAAAACTCTACATTGGGAGCTACTCAAAAGCCTAGGCATTGATGTTGTGTTGTATTTGTGAACTCAGGGGAGCAAAGACAGCAAGACAGTATCTCAGTATTAAGTGTATTTGGCAAATGAAAAAGACCTACCACCTGCAGGTCTTTAACAAGCAGCGTGGATTTATACCATCTCATTTATACCATCTCATCTGGACTGTGATGGGAACTCGATGTGTGAGATGGCTGGCAGGGCCAGGTATCCTTCATGCTCATGAGCAGATATGAACAAGCATCTACACGCTGGACCCAGATCTTTGTCTTATACTTAGTGCAGCAACCTGCTTAGCCCACATTGGTACATAGGTCTCAGAGTAGCTGAGTTCTTGGGCACATTCTGAGGCACTAAATGTCATGTCTTTCTGATTTTTGTTCTCATTCTGTACCAGAAGGACCTCAGAAATCCTGGAGGTAAAAGAAGAAAAATTCTCTTAGATCCCAGACCCCTCACATAAAATCTCCAGTTGGTGTTCAAATCTCCCCATCAGTTAATATGTGTTGGGCTGTATGAGACACATGGTTTGTATATATACTGGCAAAACCTATTATACTTTGTGTATCAAGGACATGTAATGACCCACAAACAGATGGAATGCAATTCCATGCTCTTGGATTAGAAGCATTAATATTGTTAAAATGTCCATATTACCTAGAGCAATCTACAGATTCAATGCAATAACTATCAAAATATCAACAGCATTTTTTTTTTTTACGAAACTAGAACAAATAATTCTAAAATTTGTATGGAACCATGAAAGACCTGGAATAGCCAAAGCAATTTTGAGAAAGAAGAACAAAGCCGAAGGTATCACAATTCCAGATTTCAAGATACACTACAAGCTATAGTAATAAAAACAATATGGTACTGGCACAAAAATAGACACATAGATCAATGGAAGAGAATAGAGAACCCAGAAATAAACTTACATTAAATGGTCAATTAATCTACAATAGGGGGCACAAGAATGTACAATGGGGAAAAGACAGTCTCTCTTCAATAAATGGTGCTGGGAAAACTGGATAGCTACGTGCAAAAGAATGAAAGTTAACCACTTTCTTACACCACACACAAAAGTAAACTCCAAATGGATTAAAAACCTAAAAATGAGACCTGAAACCATAAAACTCTTAAAAGAAAACATAGACAGTAATATCTTTGACATTGGCCTTAGCAACATTTTTCTAGATATGTTTCCTCTGACCAGGGGAACAAAGGCAGAAATAAACTATTGGGACAACACCAAAATAAAAAGCTCTTGCACGGTGAAAGAAACCATCAACAAAACAAAGGCAATCTACTGAATGGGAGAAGATGTCTGCAAATGATATATCCAACAAGGGGTAACATCCAAAATATATAAAAACCTATATAACTCAACACCAAAAAATCAAATAATCTGATTTAAAAATGGTCAGAGGACCTGAATAGACATTTTCCAAAGAAGACATAAAGATGGCCAAAAGACACATGAAAAGATGTTCAACATCACTACATCATCAAAGAAATGCAAATCAAACCGCAATGAAATATCACCAAACACCTGTCAGAATGGCTAAAATCAAGAAGATAAGAAACAACAAGTGTTGGTGAGGATGTGGAGAAAAAAGGAACCCTTATACACTGTTGGTGGGAATGTAAATTGGTACAGCCACTGTGGAAAAGAGTATGGAGGGTTCTCAAAAAATAAAAATAGAAATACCATATGAACCAATAATTCTACTATTGTGTATTTACCCAAAGAAAATGAAACACTAATTCAAAGATATAAGCACCTCTATGTTTATTGCAGTATTATCTACAATAGCCAAGATATGGAAGCAACCTAAGTGTTGCTATTCACCGATAGATGAATGGATAAGGAAGATTTGGTACACACACACACACACACACACACACACTGGAGTAGTATGCAGCCATAAAAATGATGAGATTTTTCCAGTTAACACAATGTGGATGCACCTAGAGGGTACTATACTAAGTGAAATAAGTCAACCTGAGAAAGACAAATACCATATAATTTCACTCATATGTGGAGTCTTAAAAAAAAAGTGAATGAACAAACAAAAAGCAGAATCAGACCTATAAATACAAAGTGATGGTTGCCAGGGAGCAGGGGAGGTTGGGAAAAATGGGGGAAGGGGAGTGGGAGATACAGACTTCCAGTTATGCAATGAGTAAGTCACAGGAATAAGAGGCACAGCATAAGGAATATAGTCAATGATATTGTAATAGTGATGGATCAGGACAGATGGTAGCTACACTTGTGGTGAATGTAGCATAATGTGTAAACTTGTCAAATCACTGTGTTATTCCTGAGACTAACGTAACATGTGAGTCAACTATACTCAAATTAAAAAAAAAAAAAAAGAAAGAAAAGAGAAACTGCATAAACAAAAAAATATGTCCTGACCACTTAGTAAATAACTGGATGAGTATCTTTAGGGCTTTTAAATAGAGCAGGGTATATCCGTCAGGGTACCAGAAGGAGAGAGGCAGATGTTTAAATGGGATAACTGACAAGAGTGTAAAGACGTGACATGGGCAGAGTGAAGGGAACAACCAGAAGTGGTGCTGTACCAAAGACTAGCAACAGTGGAAAACCATTACCACCTGTATTTATTTTCTACTGCTCCCATAACAATTATTGCAAATTTAGTGGCTTAGAATGACACCAATTGAGTCAAAAGTCTACTTGCAGTGTGATTCAGCTGGGTCCTGTACTTCATCTCACAAGGCTAAAATTAATGTGCTGCCAAATCTATGTTCCTTTCAGGAGGCTCTAGGAATGAGTCTGTTTCCAAGCTCATGCAGGTTGTTGGCAGAATGCAATTCCTTATGAGTGTAGGATAGAGACCTGTTTCCTTACTGTCTGTCAGCTGGGGGCTGCCCTTAGCTCCTAGAGCCTCCTCCTCTCTGGCCCTTACATCTCAGCACCAGTATTATTTCCTTCTTACACTTGGAATCTCTCTGATTTATTCCACTACAGCATCTTACTCCAGCTAGAGAAAGTTTTCTGCTTTTATAGGTTCATGTGATTAGATTGGGCCCACCTGGATAATCCTAGATATTCTGTTTAAAGGGCCATGACCTTGGGTACCTAGGTAGCTCAGTCGGCTAAGCATCCAACTCTTGATTTTGGCTCTGGTCATGATCTTAGGGTCATGAGATCAAGCACTGCTTCAGGCTTTGCACTGAGCATGGAGCCCACTTGGGATTTTCTTTCTCCATTTGGTCCTGCCCCCCTGCTAGAGCTCTCTCTCTCTCTTGCTCTCTCTCTCTCTCTCTCAAAAATAAAATAAAAGGGCCATGACATTAATCACATTTCCAAATTCCTTTTGCCATGTCATGTAACATATTCACAGGTTCCAGGGATTAGGGTGTGGTTGTTTGGGGGGAACTATTCTGCCTACCATGCCACCCCTAGGACTGAAAATACTGAAGGAGGGCACTCTTACCAGAATGCAGCAAAAACTGTAGCCCTGGTAGAGAGCTAGGGCCATACATTGAGTGAACAACTACTGGCAAACAGCACCCTGGCAGGGAGGGGCTGGGAATAAACATTCTGAGATCTTTCTCTGCTCACTCTCTGATGTCTTGTCACTACCTTCCATTTCCTAGGCCCAACTGGCATTGAAAGGGCAAGGAAGCCCAGGTGATGGAGTCCATAGAGTTTAGCTTCCCCAGGCTCAGTTTGGGACAGATAAGAGCAGAGTGAGTATCAAGGGACAAAAGTAGAATGGCCAGCATCTGAAGGTATCAAGTGAATCTAAGCTGTATTCCCCTTGGTTTCCAGACTTTCCTAGGCAGGTCTGGAAAAATAAATAATAGGACAGCCAAACAGGGCACTGTTTACATAAGCAACTTGACTCCTGAGAAAGAATACAGGGAAGGCTGAGTAGAGGTAGGGACGTTGGCTTAAGGACAGGGGCTAATAAACCAAAGGGAGGCCTGATTCTAAGATGGATGTATTATCTGTCATTCAGATTAAACTCAGAGCCATTCTACTGGACTCATACCCGAATCTTTGGCCAAAAGGCTTCTGTCTGATAAAGAGCAAGCAAAGATGAAGAATATCATTTCCATGGAACACTGAGAGCGTGAGGAGTAGAGCATGGCCATGTGAATTGGTGATGGCTGCTGTAGTTTGTAAGTCATTATGTATAACCTGTGGAGGTGCATTTAGTGTCTGCATCAGGGACCTTGGCCCAAACACTCTGCAGCAGCTGAACCAGGGAAGCCACGAGGAGCAAAACTGTTACTGCTGCCTTTTGAGATGGCTGGAACTGTCACCACATGGAGCTGAAGCAGAAAGGGAAGAAGGTAGTACCTCCAACAGGTTACATCAAGGGAACTTGTTGTAGGGCAAGGAGCGTGGGAGAAGAGAAACAGAGGTATTCTTTTGTGTCTGTTATTATTATAGTATAGCCTGCGAAATGTGTAGTTACATATAAAAACAGGTGGGGCTAAGTCTGTGTTCATCAGAGTTCCAGCAGGAAACAGGCTATCACACTCAAACTAAGTTATTTAAGGCCAGCTTAATGAAGAGGCTTCTTCCAAAGTTGTGGGTGGGAGAAAGAATCCACAAAAGGTAGTCCTGGGAGCTAGGTCCCTGGGAGCTAGGTAGCCACAGCCGGGAGCTATTACAATTCCTAGGCCTGAAAGATTGAAGGGAGAAAGTAGTTACTAGAAGCCAGAAGACAGAGTGAGCTGCAGACTTCAGTAGAGGGAAGTGGCTTCTACAGGTTAGAAATCAGGGGTGGGAGGGTCAAACTGATCTCCCTTTCTTTGTCTCACAGTGCTGGTACCGTCACATGGGGCAAATCTAAGGTCAATTTCCCCAGGGAATAGAGGACTGTAGGAGGGAATAGGGAATGGATCCAGAGTGGAAAGTTCAAGATACCCAGAGAAGTCACTAGATAGAAATATATTCTACCACCAGCTGCCTGGCACTCTGTAGCCAGGATGAGATAAACTCAGTAGGGTTCAGTCTATCACACAGCTCACGCCACTGGTCTTGAGAAATGGGTCAGAAGAAAACCCATCAACTCTGAGGTAATTAGCATTACCACCGTGGAGTTTTCCTATGTTTTGGTGAAATTCTTAGCATGACCCAATTTAGATATCTGTTTACCAGAGTCCATGGCAAATGATAGTATTAAAAGGTGGTGTCAGGTCAATGCATTCAGAATAAAGGGTCATGGTAGTTCCTGAACTGCTTTTGAATTTGCCACAGAAAGTTTAGGTCTGATGTTCCGTGTGTAGTAGGAGGTCCATGGGAATTGAATCAGTGCCATGAAGTAAAAAGCCACTAAACAGTTCCCTAGTGACCTGAGTTAATCAGATTTCACCAAATTCTTAACCATATTGTGGAAAAGAGTTTACATATGGGAGATGCTGGCTTGTTGCATCTACATTTGATCTCTTTCTCCTTTGAAGCAGCATGTTTCCAACAGGGCAACTTTTTAAATCTCTAACCATTTAATTTGGGAGAACAAAAAAAAATTTTTTATAAAGGAAAAACCCAACTTCATATGTTTTCCTCCAGATCCCCTGACTTTCTGAGATTATGTATTTTGCTGTTGGGGAGTTTTTTCCTCCTCAGTTATACAATAAACTCTTTGTTGTTCAACATTCTATTAACCACAACCCTCTAGTAACCAGCACATCTGTAAATCTCCAGTACAATAATTGTTGTTCATAATCATGACCCTGGGGCTCTGCGTGGTCTCAAATGCCTTCCAAGCCATCAAAGAGAATGCACTAAAATGAGTTTGCATTCCCAGAGCACACATCAACCAACCACAAAGGGCAGGAGTCCAGATAAGTGCTAGGTAGAAGAAGAAATAAAGTGGGGATTTCAAATTTGTCACAGGTAATTCAAT
Source organism: Neomonachus schauinslandi (assembly GCF_002201575.2). Taxonomy (NCBI): domain Eukaryota; kingdom Metazoa; phylum Chordata; class Mammalia; order Carnivora; family Phocidae; genus Neomonachus; species Neomonachus schauinslandi. Next base: position 110,064,912 of record NC_058410.1, read on the forward strand.
GTGTGGATAATAAAAATCTGTACTACATCTGTTAGAGCTTCCCTCTCTCAGTGACTGTCTTCATGGTCAACATAAACTCAACTAAATACCTAAGTACTATTTTCGATCTGTAAAAGCAGATGTCAGTGTACCCCATTAAATCACTGCTGTTTGTATCTAATCTGTATTATCCATTGACAAATTAGAAGAGGTTAAAAAGCTTTTAAAATTTAAAACTATCTGAGCTTAAGAGTGTGTGAGACATACTCTCTCCCTTTGGGCACTACTACTTTATGATTCCCATCTGCTGACCACACAGCAGCAAACTCTCAAGCCATTTCCAGACCTTGAGATGGACAATACCAAGCTTCAAATGGAATGCTCCCCTCCCTCTGAGAAAATCTCTGTATTAGTCATGGCCACACATAAGAATGAAAGCATAAAAAGAAGGAAGGAGAAGAAGAAAGAGATTGAAGTTGGGATGGGGCAATTTTCTGAGCAGACCAATCAGGACTCCTAAACTCAAGCTTGATTCTTAGATAAAACACTGCAAGAGTATGTTTCTACAGCATGAGGTGAATTTCATTCTGGAAGAGAACCAACTCATTATGTCTCATGTAAGGTTTTTTTATATAAGTCAATTTCAACTGCCATCAAAGACTGGATGAGACAATGTATGGCTAGTTGATTGGCCCAGGGGGAACAATCCATTGCATTAGGGAAGAATAAAATATGATCCCAAACATAGTAAGCAGAAACATCTCTTCACGGCAAAACTGAACATATTGGTTTTAAACAAGAACAGCAAAAATAGGACACCATGATTTCCACAATTGGAGATAAGCCAATCCCTAGAAGGATGTGTTCAAAAGATTATGGTAGAGTCTTATTTCTATAAAAAAATATATATAACCTTTCTTGATTCTCCATTTAACATTTCAGAAGGGTTGAGATAAGTGAGAAAATGCATGTTTCCAATGGTGGCATTTTTTGTTATGTGATCTAAAGAGTGTATCTTCTGTAGGCACCATACTTCCTACAATTTAGCATCATGCTTGACTCTGGTCTTACCAGAAGATAATGGTCTATCATGGGATCTCACAGTCCTTGCAACTTCCCAATTCCATGTTTTCCACCCAAATATTCTACATCAACCCAATTGTCTACCTTAGTGTTTCTCAACTGGGGTGTGTTTGCACTTTGGCTGGAATGATTCTCCCCAAGTGTGTGGGGTGTTTGGATGTTTAGCATCTCCGGCCCTTATCCACTAAATGCCAGTAGCACTCCTACACCGCCCAAAGTCTTTAGGACCTACACCACATTTACAAACACTCCCTAGGAAGGTACTTCTATCTCCCATATGAGAACAACTGGCTACTTCACGTGAAGGCTCCAAAGCAGCAACAAGGAAGCCAACTGCAACCAGGACAGGGCCAGGCAACTGATTGTTTTTCTCACCCCATCTTTTCTGGGTCACTCATCTCCCTGCTCTTTTCCTAAAGCCACAAGTTAAGAGTTATCAGTGATACAAAGATGATACAAAAAGGCCTTGTATTTGTATAGACATTTAATTATTTTTTTAAAAAATTAAAAAAAAAAATTTTAATATATTTTAAAATTATATTTTAAAAAGTTTTATGGCAAATCTGATTCATGTTAGTATAGTTTTCCCAGCTCCCTTTTCTCCTATCCCCTGGGATTCCTCCAGATTAACTACCTCTATCTCTGAACTTCTACCTAAAGTTTGGTGCCAAGCTGCCCAAGGCTTAAAAAGCTTTTTACACCACCTTTGCCTCCAGATAGAGCTCTCCCTGCTTAGCCTGATTTCATTCTCCACCCCCTACAAAGCTGTCCACTGCCAGCCCCATCTTCTCAGACTATGTAGAGACTCTCCAAAGAGAGCTGCCCTCGATTCTTTTCCTCTTTGTATGTACATGCTGCTCCATCAAGATGAGGGATCTATTTTTCTTCCCTTTGAATTTGGGCTGGCCTTTTGTCTTGCTTTGACCAATAAAATGCAACAGAAATGATGAGTAATAACTTCTGAGACCTTGCAAAACCAGCTGCCATGTCAGAAGTTGGACTACCAGAAGGAGCACTAAGTCAGCCGACCTATAAGCACAGCTTTCCTAGACCTGCCAGCCCAAGCACCAGCTGAATGCTAAGTATCCCAGCTGACACCACATGGAGAAGAAAACTGCTCAATGGAGTCCAAAATTATGAAAAATAAATTGTTGTTTTAAGCCACTAAGTTTTGGGATAATTTGTTATACAGCAGTAAATAACTAAAACACGGGCTGTGGTTAAAATATCTCTCTGTCCCAGGCTGCACTGGGGGCTATGTTTTAAACCTCTTAATTTGGGCAGGACTCTGTTCAGCAGCCTGCCAGTTCACACCAGGAAAGGAGAGGGCTAGTGCCACAGCCTACAGCCACTGGCATCTCATAAACTTGTTTTAGCGGGATCCCACTCACTTGCTGCATTTTGTCAAAGAAAGAAGTTTCTATCAGCCCAACCTCTTCTTTTCATATGAAGGACACAACAATCAGATGTAGCAAAGCTTCCTAGGAATTGGCGTTCCACTCTTGTAGTGACTCCATCCTAGTTTTACCTAGTAGGTGCAATTTTTTCTTCAAAGGTTGTCTTGGTAACCACATGGAGAATTCCATTCTATTCCTCCAGAAATCATTTTTTTCCTTGAAGTATAGATTCATGTTTAAGTAAATCAATCATATAATTTGCATGATTTATTTCACCTTTGAACACAGTTGCTTATCTAGCAAATTTTTAGAATATTCTAGCATTTTCATTCTCTACGCAAAAGTTTTTGTTACATCTCTATTTCTGTGTTTTCTTAACTTATAGGAGTTCACCATCACACTTGAAAAATAACGAAAAGGTTATGAATGGCCTGTTACTGTCTCTGCATAAACCTGCCCTTCACCTCAAAAAGCTCTCAAGTACTTTCCAATCCATTTTTGGGGACCAACTTTCTCTTTAAGTTTAGAAATCTGTAAGATGTAAATTTTGATTTGTAATCACTGTTATATAACCTTACCCCATAGCAAATCCCTTGCAAACCAGGATGGAAACAACAATTTTAAATGAGGCACCATTTTGGCAACTATTTTAAGAAATGTTTTAGTTTTTTAAAAAATAAAATTTATACCAACTAGTTTATACATTCCTCTAAAATTTGGACACACATTAGCCTGCTTAAAAAGATTATTTTACCAATGACTGCTGCTTTGGTGATATTACTTACTGTCCTGTTCCAAAGTTCACTTTGGAAACTCTGAAAACACTTTGAAGACATGTTTATAAAGGCCATATGTGCTCAGCATAGAGGCAGAGGGCAAGAATTCAAAATCATGTTGATGAAACCAAAGCCAAAGCTTGGGGAAATAATTGGGTTTGTTGAGCTGAGATGTATTTCTATCAGCATTTTTAAATGGCCCTGGAACTGCCACTCCCAGACTATAGGAATAAATGACAAGGCAATACAAGAATAAGGAGTAGGAAGTCCCATGCGCCACAGAGACATCCAAAGTGAAGATGGATTATTTGAATTATAGATCTGACAGTTTGGGGAAGCCTTTTGGGTTTTGCAACTCTGCTCTCACAGGGGTACAGCTGGGGCTCATTCAGGCTCTGAGGGGGGGTTAATTTAGTGAATAAAATAAGATGGGACAGCTCTTTCTCCAGCCTCTATCATGTGCCTCGAGTTTACATACATCATATCAGTTAAGCTTCACAATAGCCCAGAGAGGTAGAAAGCATTCAGAAATTAAGGAAACAAAAGCTCAGAGAGCTTAAATAATTTGCTCAAGGTCATTCCCCACTCTAATGAGATATCCAGGGACTTGAACTCTGATCTGATGACTCAGAGACTCTTTCCTGTACACATCAGAGCCCCTCTAAAGCCAAGATCAAAGACTGTTAGTCTCTGCACCAACACAGACCCCACTTTTCATATTGGTGGATATCTGCCAAATACGTGCCCTGGGTAATCGAGACTAGATAGAAGAAAGTGAATGGGTAAGAAAAAAACTCACGAGTTATGAGCAAATGGTAGGTTTTGCTTGTTTCTATATCCTAGCCCTACCCTCACAAACACACTGTCTCTACATTAGACCTTCGCATAATATGGGCAGGTGTTCATGATCTTTGTTGAGTTTAATCCGTAACTAATGAGAATGATGATGATGATGGTGGCAACAAAAACAATAATAGTTAAAATTTAAAGAGCAATTTAGTGCATGACAGACACAGTCCTACATGCTTTGTAACCATTAACTCTTTGGGTGCTCATAGTAACCTATGCTGGAAGTACTATTCATTATCACATTTTACAGATAAGAAAACTAATGCACAGAAATTTTATGGAACTTGTCCAAAACTACACAGCTAATGAAGGTCAGAATAAAAAATCAAACTGAATCAGGCTGGCTTTAGCACCCATACATGTTCTTAATTATTCTAACAGTGCTTCTCAAACATTCTAAGAATTACTTGAAGCACTAGGTTAAAAGTACTCTTCCCAGTGCCTTTCTCTGGAGACTCTTGTCTAGAAGGTTTGAGTTGTGGCCCAGAGCACTGTTAATTTCAGAATCCCGTGAGATTCTGACAATGAGAAACACTTCACTTCCTTCTGCTGTCTCTCACTGCTAAAGAAACCGGTCCAAGAACATATTTGTGCAACTGTCAGAAGCAGCATTTTTGCAAGGAAGAGCAAATTTATCTAAGGGTACAAGGAGAATAACTTCTGTGGGGAAAAAGTTCATTTTTTTCTTTCTCCTTCCAACACTCTTAGCTCAAAAGAAGGTGCTGGGGGTCCATGGGGCAGGGGCTGAGTTTTCCTTGGAGTCCCTGCTCTTCCTACTCACACAAGGCTTTCTTGGCACGTTATTGTAGCCTTTCTAATATGGCACATTGATCTTTCTTCTGCTGCCTCAGGAGCTTGAGCAAAAGAGAGGAATCTTGGATAAAGTAGAGGAAGACCTTTTCCCTCCATGGTCATGGTATTTGGAAAGGGTAGACACAGCTCACTGATGACTAAGTATTGAGCAAGATTGTAGTGAGATCTGGATTAAAAATGGCCTCACCTGTTGTGTCAGTTTGGATATTCTGAGAAGCAGATATACAGTTAGGATTAGACATGCAAGAGATCTATTGAGTAAGACACCTGTAAGGATAAAGAGAAAGGAGTTTTTCTTTTTCCCATTTTCAACCAACATCTTATCAATCCCTTTTTTAAAAAACATTTTTATTTTTCATTTTTAGAGTCATATTCTATCCCTTCATAGTAGTTACCCGTATTTTTGGCTTATATATATAAGTTGTTCTCTCTTTAAAATTTTGAGATAGTTTCATCTAACAGATCAAAATATACCCTAAATCTCTAGTATATGGTTTTTTTCTACTCCCCTGCCTGATCACATTCTCTCCCTTTTTTTTTTTCTTTTTTCTTTTTTTAAATCCTCTTCTTTCTTTTTTCACACAACTTTTATCAATTCCTTTTATAAAATTTTTTATAATTTCCATCTTTACACTCATATTCCATCCCTTCATCATATCAACCCTTATTTTTGTACATATATAAGTTTTTCTTTCTTTAAAATTTTGGGAGGCACTTTCTTCTAACAGACCAAAATACACCCCAAATCTAGTGTGTGGCACTGATCTATATACCAGCCTGATCATATTTGATCACATTCTGGTTTTTTTGTTGTTGTTGTTTTGTTTTGTTCTGTTTTTGTTTGTTTTTATCTCTTTTTCTTTTTCTTTTTTCTCTCTTTCCCTTTCTTTTCCCACTGCTTCAGGTCTTTTCTGATTTGCTTAGAGTATATTTTCTGGGGATGTTGTTACTCTGCTAGCATTTTGTCCTCTCATTAATCTATTCTCCTCTGCACAAAATGACAAGACGGAAAAAATCACCTCATAAAAAGAACAAGAGGTAGTACCAACTGCCTGGGACCTACTCAATACAGACATTAGTACGATGTCAGATCTAGAGTTCAGAATCATCACTTTAAAGATACTAGCTGGGCTTGAGAAAAGCATGGAAGTTATTAGAGAAACCCTTTCTGGAGAAGTAAAAGAACTAAAATCTAACCAAGTTGAAATCAAAAAGGCTATTAATGAGGTGCAATCAAATATGGGGGCGCTAACTGCTAGGATAAATGAGGCAGAAGAGTGAATCAGTGATATAGAAGACCAAATGATGGAAAATAAAGAAGCTGAGAAAAAGAGAGATAAACAACTACTGGATCACGAGGGCAGAATTCGAGAGATAAGCAATACCGTAAGATGAAACAACATTAGAATAATTGGGATCCCAGAAGAAGAAGAAAGAGAGAGAGGGGCAGAAGGTATAATGGAGCAAATTATAGCAGAGAACTTCCCTAATTTGGGGAAGGAAACAGGCATCAAAATCCAGGAGGCACAGAGAACCCCTCTCAAAATCAATAAAAATAGGTCAACACCCTGACATCTAACAGTAAAACTTAGGAATCTCATAGACAAAGAGAAAATCCTGAAAGCAGCTCGGGAAAAGAGATATGTAACCTACAATGGTAGAAACATTAGACTGGCAACAGACCTATCCACAGAGACCTGGCAGGCCAGAAAGGACTGGCAGGATATATTCAGAGCACTAAATGAGAAAAATATGCAGCCAAGAATACTCTATCCAGCTAGGCTGTCATTGAAAATTGAAGGAGAGATAAAAAGCTTCCAGAACAAACAAAAACTAAAGGAATTTGCAAACACAAAACCAGCCTTACAAGAAATCTTGAAAGGGGTCCTCTAAGCAAAGAGAGAGCCTAAAAGCGACATAGACCAGAAAGGAACACAGACAATATACAGTAACAGTCACCTTACAGGCAATACAATGGCACTAAATTCCTATCTTTCAATAGTTACCCTGAATGTAAATGGGCTCAATGCCCCCAAAAGACACAGGCTATCAGATTGGATTAAAAAACAAGACCCATCAATATGCTGTCTGCAAGAGACTCATTTTAGACCCAAAGACACCCCCAGATTGAAAGTGAGGGGGTGGAAAACCATTTACCATGCTAATGGACACCAAAAGAAAGCTGGGGTGGCAATCCTTGCATCAGACAAATTAGATTTTAAACCAAAGACTGTAATAAGAGATGAGGAAGGACACTATATCCAACTTAAAGGGTCTATCCAACAAGAAGATCTAACAATTGTAAATATCTATGCCCCTAACATGGGAGCAGCCAATTATATAAGCCAATTAATAACAAAAGCAAAGAAACACATCAACAACAATACAATAATAGTGGGGGACTTTAACACCCCCCTCACTGAAATGGACAGATCATCTAAGAAAAAGATCAACAAGGAAATAAAGACTTTAAATGACACACTGGACCAAATGGACTTCACAGACATATTCAGAACATTCCATCCCAAAGCAACAGCATACACATTCTTCTCTAGTGCCCATGGAACATTCTCCTGAATAGATCACATCCTAGGTCATAAATCAGGTCTCAGCCGGTACCAAAAGATTGGGATCATTCCCTGCCTATTTTCAGACTCAATGCTTTGAAACTAGAACTCAATCACAAGAGGAAAGTCGGAAAGAACTCAAATACATGAAGGCTAAAGAGCATCCTACTGAAGAACGAATGGGTCAACCAGGAAATTAAAGAAGAATTTAAAAAATTCATGGAAACCAATGAAAATGAAAACACAACTATTCAAAATCTTTGGGATGCAGCAAAGGCAGTCCTAAGGGGCAAGTGTATAGCAATACAAGCCTTTCTCAAGAAACAAGAAAGGTCTCAAGTACACAACCTAACCCTACACCTAAAGGAGCTGGAGAAAGAACAGCAAATAAAGCCTAAACCCAGCAGGAGAAGAGAAATTATAATAAAGATCAGAGCAGAAATCAATGAAATAGAAACTAAAAGAACAGTAGAACAGATCAACGAAACTAGGAGCTGGTTCTTTGAAAGAATTAACAAGATTGATAAACCCCTGGCCAGACTTATCCAAAAGAAAAGAGAAATGACCCAAATCAACAAAATCATGAATGAAAGAGGAGAGATCACAACCAACACCAAAGAAATACAAACAATGATAAGAACATATTATGAGCAACTCTATGCCAGCAAATTAGATAACCTGGAAGAAATGGAGGCATTCCTAGAGATGTATCAACTACCAAAACTGAACCAGGAAGAAATAGAAAACCTGAACAGACCTATAACCACTAAGGAAATTGAAGCAGTCATCAAAAATCTTCCAACAAACAAAAGCCCAGGGCCAGATGGCTTCCCAGGGGAGTTCTACCAAACATTTCAAGAAGAATTAATACCCATTCTTCTGAAACTGTTCCAAAAAATAGAAATGGAAGGAAAACTTCCAAACTCATTTTATGAGGCCAGCATTACCTTGATCCCAAAACCAGACAAAGACCCCATCAAAAAGGAGAATTACAGACCAATATCCCTGATGAACATGGATGCAAAAATTCTCACCAAAATACTAGCCAGTAGGATCCAACAGTACATTAAAAGGATTATTCACCACGACCAAGTGGGATTTATCCCTGGGCTGCAAGGTTGGTTCAACATCTGCAACTCAATCAACGTGATACAATACATTAACAGAAGAAAGAACAAGAATCATAGGATCCTCTCAATAGATGCAGAAAAAGCATTTGACAAAGTACAGCATCCTTTCTTGATCAAAACTCTTCAGAGTATAGGCATAGAGGGTACATACCTCAGTATCATAAAAGCCATCTATGAAAAACCTACAGCGAATATCATTCTCAATGGGGAAAAACTGAGGCTTTCCGCCTAAGGTCAGGAATGCGGCAGGGATGTCCACTATCACCACTGCTATTCAACATAGTATTGGAAGTCCTAGCCACAGCATTCGGAAAACAAAAAGAAATAAAAGGCATCCAAGTCGGCAAAAAAGAAGTCAAACTCTCACTCTTTGCAGATGATATGATACTTTATGTGAAAACCCCAAAGACTCCACCCCAAAACTGCTAGAACTCATACAGGAATTCAGTAAAGTGGCAGGATAGAAAATCAATGCACAGAAGTCAGTGGCATTCCTATACACCAACAACAAGACAGAAGAAAGAGAAATTAAGGAGATGATCCCATTTACAATTGCACCCAAAACCATAAGATACCTAGGAATAAATCTAACCAAAGAGGCAAAGGATCTGTACTCAGAAAACTATAAAATACTCATGAAAGAAATTGAGGAAGACACAAAGAAATGGAAAAACGTTCCATGCTCATGGATTGGAAGAACAAATATCGTGAAGATGTCAATGCTACCTAGAGCAATCTATGCAATCCCCATCAAAATACCATCCACTTTTTTCAAAGAAATGGAACAAATAATCCTAAAATTTGTATGGAACCAGAAAAGACCCCGCATAGCCAGAGGAATGTTGAAAAAGAAAAGCAAAGCCGGCGGCATCACAATTCCGGACTTCCAGCTCTATTACAAAGCTGTCATCATCAAGACAGCATGGTACTGGCACAAAAACAGACACATAGATCAATGGAACAGAATAGAGAGCCCAGAAATGGACCCTCAACTCTATGGTCAACTCATCTTTGACAAAGCAGGAAAGAATGTCCAATGGAACAAAGACAGTCTCTTCAACAAATGGTGTTGGGAAAATTGGATAGCCACATGCAGAAGAATGAAACTGGACCATTTCCTTCCACCACACACAAAAATAGTCTCCAAATGGTTGAAAGACCTCAATGTGAGACAGGAGTCCATCAAAATCCTAAAGGAGAACACAGGCAGCAACCTCTTTGACCTTAGCCGAAGCAACTTCTTCCTAGAAACATCGCCAAAGGCAAGGGAGGCAAGGGCAAAAATGAACTGTTGGGCTTCATCAAGATAAAAAGCTTTTGCAAAGCAAAGGAAACAGTCAACAAAACCAAAAGACAACTGACAGAATGGGAGAAGATATTTGCAAATGACATATCAGATAAAGGGCTAGTATCCAAAATCTATAAAGAACTCATCAAACTCAACACCCAAAGAACAAAGAATCCAATCAAGAAATGGGCAGAAGACATGAACAGATATTTTTCCAAAGAAGACATCCAAATGGCCAACAGACACATGAAAAAGTGCTCAATATCGCTCGGCATCAGGGAAATCCAAATCAAAACCTCAATGAGATAGCACCTCACACCAGTCAGAATGGCTAAAATTAACAAGTCAGGAAACGACAGATGTTGGCGGGGATGCGGAGAAAGGGGAACCCTCCTACACTGTTGGTGGGAATGCAAGCTGGTGCAGCCACTCTGGAAAACTGTATGGAGGTTCCTCAAAAAGTTGAAAATAGAGCTAGCCTACGATCCAGCAATTGCACTACTGGGTATTTATCCCAAAGATACAAATGTAGGGATCCAAAGGGATACGTGCACCTCGATGTTTATAGTAGCAATGTCCACAATAGCCAAACTATGGAAAGAGCCAAGATGTCCATCAACAGATGAATGGATAAAGAAGAGGTGGTATATTTATACAATGGAATATTATGCAGCCATCAAAAGGAATGAGATCTTGCCATTTGCAACAACGTGCATGGAACTGGAGGGTATTATGCTGAGCGAAATAAGTCAATCAGAGAAAGACATGTATCATATGACCTCACTGATATGAGGAATTCTTAATCTCAGGAAACAAACTGAGGGTTGCTGGAGTGGGGGGTGGGGTGGGAGGGATGGGGTGACTGGGTGATAGACACTGGGGAGGATATTGCTCTGGTAAGTGCTGTGAATTGTGCAAGACTGTTGAATCTCAGATCTGTACCTCTGAAACAATGCAATATATGTTAAGAAAAAAAAATAGAAGAAGGTAGCAGGAGGGGAAGAATGAAGGGGGGGAAATCAGAGAGGGAGACGAACCATGAGAGGCGATGGACTCTGAAAAACAAACTGAGGGTTCTAGAGGGGAGGGGGGTGGGAGGATGGGTTAGCCTGGTGATGGGTATTGAGGAGGGCACATTCTGCATGGAGCACTGGGTGTTATGCACAAACAATGAATCATGGAACACTACATCTAAAACTAATGATGTAATGTATGGGGATTAACATAAGAATTAAAAAATTTAAAAAAAAGTTAAGGGGCACCTGGGTGGCTCAGTCATTAAGCGTCTGCCTTCGGCTCAAGTCATGATCCCAGGGTCCTAGGATTGAGCCCCACATCGGGCTCCCTGCTTTGCAGAAAGCCTGCTTCTCCCTCTCCCACTCCCCCTGCTTATGTTTCCTCTCTCACTTTGTCTCTCTCTGTCAAATAAATAAAATAAAAAATCTATTAAAAAAAAAAGTTAAGAAGTTAAAAATGTTGGCTCTTCAAAAGACAATATTCAGAAGATGGAAAGGCAAGTCACAGACTGTGCAAAAATGTTGACAAAACATACAACTGATAACGGATTTGTATCCAGAAAATTTAAACAACTTTTACAACTCTATAATTAGAGACAAACAACTCAACAAAAAAGAGATAAAGATGTCAAATAGATACCACATCAAAGAAGATAAATGGGTGACAAATTTCTTGAAAAGCTGATCAACATCATTAGTCATTAGAGAAATACAAATTAAATAATAATGAAATGCCCTGTTACTCCTATTAAAATGGCCACTATTAAAAGCTAGACTATACCAAGTGTTGATGAGAATGTGGATAAACTGGAACCTAAATACACTGTTGGTGGGATTATAAAAGACAACCTCTCACTTGTAAAACAGTTTGGCAGTTTCTTAAAAAGTTAAACCCAATTACCACGTAAACCAGGAATTCCAGGCCTAGATGTCTACCCAAGAGAAATGAAAACCTATATCCACAGTAAGATTTGTTTGAGGATATTCATAACAATACTAGCCATAGTAGCCAGAAACTGGAAAGGCAACCCAAATATTCATAGACAAGCAAAATGTGGTATACCCATATGATGGAATACTATCAACTATAAAAAGGAACTAATCATTAATACAAGCAACAAGATGGACGAATCTCAAAAACATGAAAAAGTGAAAGAAGCCAGACATGAAGGACTTCATATTGTGTAAATCGATTTACATGAAATTTCTAGAAAAGGCAAAACTGTAGAAACAGGTAAGTGGTTATCTGAGGCCAGGGTGGGAGTGCAAAGAGGTATAGGGAACTTTTTGGTGTAATGAGAGTATTTTAAAACTGGATTGTGATGATGGCTACACAATTATATACATTTATTAAGACACCTTGAAGAACATATTTAACATGGGTGAGTTTTATGGAATGTAAATTAAATCTCATATAACTGTTAAAAATAAAAAGAGCTAAGAAGGCAAACGACGGGCTATGGTAACTGAACCACTAGAGAGTAAGAATGAAGGAAATGTCATGAACAATGACAAGGTCTCATTGGCCAGGGTCCAGTAGTAGGATAGTGTTATAAAATAATATTTGGAATATAAGGAAGAGCAGATTTGGAGTTTAGCTTTGGACATAGTAATTTTGAGCTGGCTGTTGAACACTCAAGTGGAGGTTTCCAATAAAGAGTTGGAATGAGTGGTCTAGAGGTCATGAAAGGGATAAGAGTTGCATAGTAATTTGAGAATCATACACTTTTAGGAGGTAGCTAAAGCTATACGAGTGGCTGAGATCATAAAGAGAGAATGTTTGATGTGAGGGATCCTAGTTCAATTGAAATACATTTTCAACTAATTATGAGTTGCCCAATAAAGGTTAGTTTCCCTAGAGAGTGTTTCACTATTTATGCGCTGATAGGAAGGAATTTCCCTGTATTTCATATATTTTTCTGGTAGCTCAAGGAGTTGGAAATTCCGCTTCTGAATGTCAGAACAATTATGCAGAGGTAATTTAATCTAGCCTGTGTTGTCAAATATTTATCTTATGTCACATAACTGGAAGCCGAACTATAGCAAATTAACAGTATCTGAGGATTTACCATCTGCATGACAATGGACTAAAACACTCTTAGGATTGCAAGGGAATTTAAGTCTCAGAATCTGATTACAAGAAGTATATAATCCAGTCCTATAGATTCTATACTTTTTCAGCATATGGATCCTGAGGTGGGTAGGGAATGATGGAAAAGGGACTAGAAAATTCATTGCCCTACTAGGATAAGAAAAAGCCTACAAAGATCTGTTGGGTTGTTTGTCTCTAAAATAAGCCTTGACTGGAAGTAAATTTGAGGAAGCTGCTCAGGCCAAACGGGCTTCTGTTTTGTTTCAAAAAAGTTAGTTCCTTGTGGGTTTCTTTTTTAAGCTCGCATTGGTCATTTTTTTGAAGTGAATTTCATACTGATTTTCCAAGAGGCATGGTAAGCATTATTTTCAGAAGCCATTAATATGTTGTGCAATTCCGTGCAAAATGGGTGTGTTCCAGACAACGGAGAAATGAGGCAGGCCCCTTAGCCCTTTCATAAACAACCTTCCTACATGGAAACACAGATGCATGAGCTTGAGCTGGATCTGACAAGTGAGTTGAGTTGTGAAAGAGAAAGGCAGATCTATAAAACTCTAGCCAGAGGGAAAGAGCTTATTAGCTGAGATTGACAAATGGGTAATGAGGCCTCTGAAAGCCATTGAGAAGAAGAAAAAGAAGCAGCTATTAAGAAGTGGGAACACAGAGAGACAACATGTTCTGACAATATTGGATAGCATCCCCCTGCAATGCATTATGTGGACAACTACAGTCATGCTCTGAATGACCCAATAGCTCCAGGTGAGAGAGGGCTGGAGTGGGCCATTGCTTCCACTGTCAGACAAGAGAAGGAACCCACATACTATTAGGTCCATGTCAACTCTGGGTAAGCTTGAAATAAAATGTGGTCAAGTTTTCTCCCCAAAGAATGGCATGTACCTGCTGTCCTCCAGTTAAGTGTCAGCCAAGAGCTCCAAAGAATGACCTGGAGGAAGGAGCATGCCACCACATCAGCATCCACAGTTTATGCTTCAGTGTGACCCAGACCCAATGCCCCACCACTAAGTTAGATATGTCTCCAAAGATACACTTTCAGATCTGTCTCTGGCAATTGAATATCACTGCAAAAAAGCAAAATGTATTACCATCCTTTGGAAATTTCTTTTTCCTTCTGCAAGCAAAATGGATTTTTTTCCAAATCCAAGTTCTTCAGCTTAAGCCATATTTTTAAATTATTTAAAAATCACTTTCAAGAGGAAGAATCTTGTATAGTTACCCTCTGTAGTTTTTTTTTTTTACACATGTGTAAATTTGGATTTACTTCTGGTTTACACAAGCTCTATTAAATTATGTTCACAGTATTTCTTTACTGCTTAGAAATCTTAAATGGATTCCTACCACCATAAAAGAAAACCTTCATGACTTAAAAAAAATAGGCAGATGATCTCTGTATAACCTTGGTTATTATCAGGATAAATAACAGAGATTCTTACATAGTTATTGTAATCACCACATTTTGCTTCAGAATTGTCATTGTTCTTGTTGTTCTTAAGGGTATTGCTACCAGAATACACGGGGCAAAAAAACTTGGTGTGAGGTGAAGGAGTTCACACATTCCTGAGTGCTTGATTCACACATTCACACATGAGCAGGGATCCAGCAAGAGGACCTGAAAGAGTCCCACGGAGGGAACTGCACATCTACTGAGGATCCCATAAAGCACTTGGCCCCACCCACATATCCACCTGCCCTGGATAGAACTGTACATTCTTGTGTCTATGTCTGGCTTTGACACCTCTGAATTCTGTAATTATGATCATTTTCTTCAAGAAAAATTTTGCTAGTGCTCACAAGTGCTTTTGCACACCCTGAGGACTTGGATTTTATTTTTAATACATACTGATTTTCTTCTTGAGTTGGATTTTATTGAGCCTGTTTGGTTTGAAATTTGTCCCATCTCATTGGATGCATAATGTGACAGATGATCTAACACAGTGGAGACTCACAAGCCAGCTTATTCTTCACCATTCAGGCTTTACATTTAACCTTGAAACCAGAATCCTAGGGAAAGCCAGAAAACACAGAACATTCCTTAATATTTCAGGCTTTTTACATGCCATTAAAAAAAGGCACAATATGTCATAATCTATTGGTTTATTATAGGTGTTAGTTTCATCTCATAAATAAAATGCCTAATCTGGTCTCATTGACCACTTTTGTTGAAAGATCGTATTTGTGTCTCTTTTAAGTTTCATCTTTTGTTGTCATTGTTTTTCAGTGACACTAAGGACCCATTTAATGTTCTCCAAACTTCCTGTCTTGTGTCATAAATTACGCTTAAGAACCAAATTGCCAACACAGATACGCCCTTTATATCAAAGAATCTGCCTGCTTAATGAAAAACATTGTCCTACAGCTGCACTCTCAATTTGGTGCTTGAGTGTAAAGATCAGTCATTATATTTAAAATAAATTTTTTTCTTCCTTCAGAATGAGTGTCCTACTGGAAAATATTGGAATGCATTTTATAAATTATTCAAAACATATTTATAAGGATTGTTAATTTTAAAGTCATTTGCATTTATGTAAATTAATATATCTGTTTGTTTGCTATTACTCTACGTAAAGATGCATTTTTTTTTGTTAACCATATTTTTAGGTTAAAAAAGGGTATCATTCACATTTTATAGAATGCCTAAATCACCACATTTATTTCTATTGGCTTCAGTGCAACACAGAAATGAACTTTTATATATTCCTTCTGAAGCATATTATATTTTCCAATATATATTCCATCTCATATTGTTTTCTTACAATGTGACTGTCTCCCTTTGAGCTGCATGAGGGCTTGTGATTGCTTCAATGAACCGAAAATGGCAGAAAAGATGCTATATGACTTCCCAGCTAGATGGTAGTAGCTTCAGACTTATTCTTTCTTTCTCTCTATCTCTTTTTTTCCCTCTCTCTTTAAAAGTGCTGATTCTGAAGGAAGCAACTTTATGAGGAAGGTCAAACTACTCCATGAAGAAAGTCTCATGAAGGAGTCCTCATGGAGAGTTGCTGAGACTCCTAGCTAATGGTCATCATGAATAGCCAGACATGTGCATGGAAGAGAGTGTTGGAGCCTTCAGATGATTACATGATTCCTATCCCCTGCTTCAAGTCTTCCAGTGGAGACTCCAGACATTGTGAAGCAAAGAAAAGCTTTTCTCACTCTACCTTTTCTGAATTCCTGACCCATAGAATCCATGAGCAAAATAAATGATTGTTTTATGCCATTAAGTCTTAGGTGATTTTTTACACATCCATAGTACATAGAACACCTTCTTTTTCTCTTCCCATTTTTCCTTTCTTAGTCCTTTAAGGTTAGTACAGAATGGCACTGGGAATGTCAAGGAAGATATGATAATAAGACTGGTAGAGGCATACTTCTTGATATTTTTGTTTTATTTTTCTTTCCTGCTTCCTTTTTTTTGATAAAGCAGTAGTTAAGAAAGTGAATTCTAGAGCTAAACAGCTTTGTTAGAATCCTGGTCATGCATCTCACTAATTGTGTGACCATGGAAAAGTTATTTAACACTTTTCTCATCTGTAAAGTAGTAATAATAATTGTACCTATCAAAGAGGGTTATGAGATGACTAAATAAGCTAATACACTAAAGGGCTTAGAATAGGACCTGGTACATAGTAAGAGCTCATTAAAATATTAGTTATTACCATTTTACCTTTACCTTAAAGCTTCATTTTACTTTTTATTATTTATGTTTAATACACAAATATATTTCAATATAAATAGAAAATTTAAACACACAATACCAACATCCTATCAATTGATTTCATTTTTCCATGTTTTTTTTAGGTCCCCATCTATACACAAACATTATTATTACTACTACTATTATTATATTATTATTATTATTATTTTAGAGAGAGGGAGCATGAGTGTGTGTGTGCATGAGTTGGGGGGGGAGGGGCAGAGGGAGAGGGAGAGAGAGAGTCTTAAGTAGGCTCCATGCCCAGCACAGAACCTGACATGGGGCTCGATCTCATGACCCTGAGATTATGACCTAAGCTGATATCAAGAGTCAGAAGCTTCTATGGTAAACGCTGTGAATTGTGTAAGACTGATGAATCACAGACCTGCACCTCTGAAACAAATAATATATTATATGTTAAAAAAAGAAGAAGAAGAAGAAGAAGAAGAAGAAGAAGAAGAAGAAGGAGAAGAGGATAGCAGGAAGGGAAAAATGAAGGGGTGGAATTGGAGGGGGAGATGGACCATGAGAGACTGTGGACTCTGAGAAACAAACTGAGGGTTCTAGAGGGGAGGGGGGTAGGGGTAGGGGTTAGCCTGGTGATGGGTATTAAAGAGGGCATGTATTGAATGGAGCACTGGGTATTATATGCAAACAATGAATCATGGAACACTACATCAAAACCTAATGATGTAATGTATGGTGATTAACATAAAATAAAATTAAATTTAAAAAAAAAGAGTCAGAAGCTTTACTGGCTGAGGCACCCAGGCACCCCTGCACAAACATTGTTTTTAAAGCCATAATCATTGCAAAGATCCAGGGGACAGATATAATTACTTAGGGTCCCTTCTGTGAGAAGATTATCATTGTGAGCCAGGAAGCTATCCCAAGAGGTGGGAATATCCCATCTTATTGATGAGTAAACTATCTTCTGATCAATAGAATATTATACAGATATCAAAATTATAAGTAAGGAGACTAAGTAACACTATGTGTATAATGTAATATGAAGTGAAAAGAGTAGAATATAGAACTCCAGATACTAGAATTCTTAGAGACAGACTACTAAAAAATCTGTGTTTAATATATTCAATATATTCAATGAACTAAGAAGATAGACTGAAAATTACAGCATGGAACTGGAACCCGTAAAAAGTGACCCAACATGTTTGAAAAGCAATTGAATAAAAATTCTAGGAGTGAAAACTATAATTGCCAAACTAAGACCTCAGTGGATAGATGTAGTAGCATCTGAACAGGGACTTAGAGAATTGGAAAATGGGGTCAAAAATATGAAAAACAAAGCATGGAGAAACAAACACACAAAACCCCCCTAGAAAATACAGAAGCAAAGATAAGGGGCTTAGAGTATATAATGAGGAATTTTAGGATGTTTAGTTGGATTCAAGAAGAAAAAGTGAACGAGAAAGGATAGGAAGCAATATTTGAAGAATGATGGGTGAGAATTTGATAGCACTGATGTAAACCATCAATCTGGGGTTTCATGCTCCCACTCAAGGAGCTTACTGAATCCAGAACAAGATAAATAAACGAAATTCACACCTGGGTACATTAAGAGAAACTACAGGAAACCAAGACAAAATTAAAAAAAAATTTTAAAGTAGCCAAAGGAAAAAAAGAGACTACCTTAAAATAAGCTATAATTAGACTGACAGCTGACTTATCAACATAGCAATGGAAGCCAGAAGCCAATGGATTGATGTCATTGATTTTAACTGTTAACCTAGAATTCTTCACCAGGAAAAATATTCTTCAGGAAAGATATTTTTTTAAGATTTTATTTTTATTTTATTTTATTTTATTTTATTTTATTTTATTTTATTTTATT
>NC_058410.1:110083475-110098765 GCF_002201575.2 Neomonachus schauinslandi
TTTTATTTTATTTTATTTTATTTTATTTTATTTTATTTTATTTTATTTTATTTTATTTTATTTTATTTTATTTTATTTTATTTTATTTTATTTTAGGGAGAGAGCATGCACAAGTGAGGTGGGGTGGGGTGGGGGAGGCAGAGGGAGAGAAGAATCCTAAGCAGGTTCCAAGCCTAGTGTGAAGCCCACTGCAGAGCTCAATTTCACAACCCTGAGATTTTGACCTGAGCCGAAATCAAAAGTTGGATGTTTAACTGAGCCACCTGGGTGCCTCAGGAAAGATACTTTCTTTCAAACATTGAGATAGGTCATCACTAACTGACCACAGTGAAGGATTTACTAAAGGTTCTCCATAGGTAGAAGAAAATAATCCCAAATCTCAAACTACATAATCTGAATGGTCAGGTTAAGTTTTAAATATGTTTTTTAAATCTGATCTTTAGATTTTTTAAGAAGGGAAGGAGAGATAATTTTCACTATGTACCATTTTTGTTCCTTTTGATTGTATTCCTGACTTAAGAAGCCTATATAGAAAGTATTTCTCTTAGTATACTCCATATGCTAATATAACTAGATTAAATGAAATTTAACCCAAAAGTTGTTGTGGTCAGAAAATAGAAAAGAAAGTAACAAGCTCCTTTCAGGACCACTATGGGAAGTAGTATATTAACATTATCTCAGCCATAAAGATGTATGTATATTTGTCTCTAGATAGTGGAGATCAGGCTAGGTATAATGAAAAATTAGCCAGCAGAATGCAAAGAAATGGAATACTTTCTATCTTACATATTATCTTTTAATTTATATTCCACAGAAGCCAGGACTTTTCAGAAGGACATACTGGATTCAAGACTACAAATTTTGCTTGTCACTTCCATTTAACCATAGAATCATAAAAATGTTATGGCCATTATCCCACACTATACAAACACTCACATTAATAAACTATAGAGAATCAAATAGATCAAATCATGGTAGTTTAGAGTTGGAAATTACTCAGAAACATAGGTATTATATCTCTATTATGCCTGAGAAGCTTGAGCACATCCACCGATGAGGAGCTCATTGCTTTCTGTTTTATCACTGAACATTAGCAATTGCCTGAAAGATTTGTAAGTAAGCCCTATTTTCCTTCCTATCACTTGTTATTGGTGTAGCCCTGTTCTTTCTATGGCAAGACAGGACAAGCATACTCCCTCTTCTACATCACAGACCACCAAATATTATTAAAAGGTGACTATAATGTCCCCTTTTAGTGTTTATTGTTATAGGCTAAATATCTATCATTCAATTAAGCCTTGCCCAATCTGCCAATGTTGGGCTAGTCAGAAGACAAACAATCTGATTCAAGGAAGGGATGGGATGAAAATGGTGGGATGAGAAGTAGAGAAGGTCAAGGCAGAGAAGGGGAGGTGAGCTTTGAGGAAATGAACAGAGCCAACACATGTTTTATAAGGTTAAATATAACTTTTATGTTCTTGGTGACTTTTTTTTCTTTTTAATTCAGGACTCCTATTAAAAGTAGGAAGACTAGTTTTGACCATGTTGTAAAGATACAAATCTGGGGCTCAAGGTAACCTAGGAACTTTCTCTGATAAGATGAATGGCATCTTATTCTGAGATATACTTCTAAAGGGAGTATCAATCTATGGCCTTAAATTTGAAACAGCACACTATAATAAAAGATCCAATTAAAATTATCTAACTAATGATCTCAGTATAAGGAAATATACTTGTGAGGTCTGGCCAACCCCAGTAATGTAACTGAAAAATGGACCCGTGGAGCAAGGAATTCCAGAAAATGCATTTCTCTCTTTGGGGTTATTGGTAAAACAAGGGACAGCTTGTCATTTCATGTTGATGCTCACTGAACATTGCAATGAACACTTGAACAATAACTAATGATCAGAGATTGTTACTATTCTTGGGGAAAGGCTGAATTTTAATGGCTTTTCCTATTGTCAAGAAGCTTGGCTTTTACAGCTCAAAACCTGTGCCATCACTCATGTATAAATCATAACATAACAACTTGCCAGATGCTGTAGTTGTTGGGACCTATCACTGGTGAGGACAACTAAGAAATGACAACCTTTACATTCTATAATTCTATACAGACTGATCCTATTAAAGGAGACTCAGAAAATCCGCTCAGAGCAGATTCATGAAGAATGGGATGGCTGGAAAAAAAATCAATGAGAAGATGGATTTTTGTCCAATCCATGGCTGCAAATATTCACTTGTGTGTTCATCCTGGCAAATTAACAATTTGTGCTGGGTTTTATATTGACTCTATTGTCCGTGGGACACATGACTGGAAGATGGGTAAGTTTATCAGCCAGCTATTGTTGTAATATGCTGTGTAATAAAACTCAGTGATTTATAATAAACAACAAGCATTTTATTTTTCTTATTCACTGGTGTGTGGACTGGTCAGGACAGCTCTGCTTCGGGTTGCAGTTTGGCTAGTTTAGGTCAAGGTTGCAAATCAGGTTTGGGTAAGCTTAATGTGTTACATTCTGGGCCCAAATTGAAGAAATAGAAGCTAGCTGGGCCCTGCTCTTCCCATGGTGGTCACAGGAGTGCAAGAATGCAAGCCAATCCATGTAGGCATGCATAGAGCCTATTCCTGTCATTTTCACTACATCCCATTGGTCAAGCCAATTGCCAATAAAGTGGAGTTTGGAGGGAAGAAAAGTCCCTCTACTGCCCCATTGCCCTGGTGGGGGGCAGTGCCAAGATGCAAGGGAAAGGGTATAGATGTATAATCCTTTTGCAGGGGAGTAAAGAGTTGGAACAAATAGTTCAATCCTCCAGAGTAAGTAGTGTGTGTGTGCGTGTGTGTGTGTGTGGTTTTTTTTTTTGTGAAAGGTGGCCTAGATAACTGCTTTTTTTAATGCAAGGATAATATTTTAGGCAAAAGCCTGACAGTGTTATATTAAGTGAACCCATAAGCACGAAAGAATTGACAACAGTGAGAAAGTCTTTCTTCATAAATCCAAGAAATTTAAAATGCTCCCAGCTCTGTGTGAAGGTCTCCTCGTGTACAGAAGTGATGAGGATGCCTCAGGCCTGAGCAGAGAAGTTACACTGCCATTCTGGCTGGTTCAGGGCAGGGCAGATGCACCCATTTCCTGACACAGCCAGTGGCTCCAAAGAGAGATGTGTTGGTTGCCAGTAAAAGTGCCATTAAAAAATGAAAGGGAAATATAAAACAAGGGAAAGTTGGGATCAAATGTCTAAGTGTGTTTATGGAAAGCCCTATCCATTTCTAAGTGATGTAATGGAAAATCCATCTTTGGTCTACCCAAATCAAGGACATTTTATAAACTGAGTAATGTGACAGTTTGTGACAAACTCTAAAGCCACTAACCAAAATCTCCTGCCCCTGGGAAAAGGGTAGCTGGAATTACTGAATAAGTAAAATTATGACTTAAAGCTCTAGGGAGAGGCAATAACTCAGAAATATTTAAGACTGTGTAGATGTGTGTGCATGTATAAATGAATTGACGCATACATGTAAATAAACATACATACTATATGTTGATTTTGCCAACCAATACTTACTTGTCAAAGAAAGGACTAGATATTTCAGTATCCCTGCTCTTTATTCTTTATTAAGCCTCATTGTAGTCATCTTGTCTGATTAAAATTAAACTTCCTTCAGTTCATATTTAAACAGTCTCAAAGATCCTCCTAGAGTTATAACCTTGTTGTAAGAAAATAGAGCATCTTAAAACTTGCAATGGTCGAATTGGAAGCAGGGTGTTCTAAGGTAAAGGCAAAATGTCTCCAAAGGCATTCAATTCAAGTCAATGGGCCTCACACCTTATATAAAAGGAAATGTAAAATGTATTAGAATGCATGATAGGCTTAAATGTGAGGCTACTAGTGTAAAACTATAAAACTTGTAGAAAAAAAAAAACAGTAGGGAAGTCTTCACGACCATGAATTAGACAGTTCTTGGCTATAACACCAAAAGCATGGGCCATCAAAGAAAAAAAAATGATAAATTAGACTTCATTAACATCTTAAAAACTTTTGCTCTATAAAAGACACTGTTCAGAGAATGAAAAGATAAGCTACAGACTAGAGAAAGTATTTGTATATCATATGTATGTAGTACATATGTATGTATGTATATATGCATGCATATATAAACTCAACAAAAAGGAAATAAACAACCCAATTAAAAAGTGGCCAAAAGGTTTGTACTTCACCAAAGAAGATATACAGTGGCAAATGAGCCCACTAAGAGAGGCTCAACATCATTTGTCACTAGGAGAATGAAAATTATAACCACATGCGATACCAATACTTAATAGAATTCTAGAAAGTTTTTTTTTTCTTTAAGTGTCAATACTAAAGGTTGATGAGGCACAGAGCAGCTGAAATTCTCAAATAGTGCTGGTTGGAATGCAAAATTGTACACTTTGGGAAGTAGTTGTGGTCAGTTACTATAAATTTAATCTCATACTAACTATATGACCCAGCAATCCAGTAGGATTAACTAAGCATTGACCTGGATAAATGAAGACTTAGGTTTTACAATGAGTGAACGAATAAACAAACTGTAGCACATCTATCCATGGACTACCACTCAGCGATATAAAAGAATGAACTGCTACATGCAACAAAATGGATGGATCCCAAATGCATCTCAAGGAGTGAAAGATGCCAGAATCAAAGCTACCTAACATTTGATTCCATTCATGCCATTCTGGAAAAGGCAAAACCAAATGGATGGAAAACAGATCAGTGGTTGTCAAGGGCCTAAAGAGAGGAGAGTATTTGAGAACAAATGGGTAGCATGAGGGAATTTTTGGAGGATGATAGAATTGTTTGACATTCCAATTATGGTGATGGTTATATAACTCTACGCATGTGTCAAAACTCACAGAAATGTACACTTTTAAAAGTGAATTTTACTGTATATAAATTCAAAAATAAATTTTAAAAATCCAGTTCAACAAATATTTAATGTTTGAGTGCCAGGAACTCTGCTAAGGTAGTACAGGATACAAAAATGAGGGTCAGAGCTCCTGTCCTTGAGGGAACTTAAATATAAAATAACAAGCCTTTAGGCTATGGTGGAGAATGACACATTGTCACTAAAAACTGTGCTAGAGAGCAGTCTATATAAAGAGCTTCAAGAGAAGTACACACAGGGGCAAGGTGCTTAAAGGCAAGAAAGTGGAGAGATCACTTTGTAGACATGATGAGAAATGGAAACTTAGGGAATTTAAGATGGACTTTAAAATAGAAGCATCATGGGACACCTGGGTGGCTCAGTCAGTTATGCATCTGCCTTCAGTTCAGGTCCTGGGATGAGTCCGACATCGGGCTCCTTGCTCAGCAGGGAGCCTATTTCTCCCTCTGCCTGCCACTCCCCCTGCTTGTGCTCTCTTTTTCTCTCTGACAAATAAATAAAAAAAATCTTAAAAAAAGAAAAATTAAAAATGAAATAGAAGCATCATTTAGTAGACAGGGATCAGAGATGGGAGAGAAGAGAGGTCAGATCAGAAGGAAACAGAATAGCATGGGGTGCAGGTAGATAAGCAGGCTGTGTGAGAGAACAGTGAGTGACTTAGTTTGGAGAAAAAGTGGCAAGTGTTGGAGCTAATTCATGGAGTGTCTTGAATAGTGTGGCAAGATGTTCTTAATTCAATAGACAGGGGAAAACCAACAAAACCTTTCTTTAGGGTGGGATTTTAGGACAAAATTTCTCAAGATAATTTGACCATGGGGCACTTAAAAAGTATAATGTGTAGATGGAATACCATCTACTTGGGAGAGTTATTGCTAGCTTTTTGTTAAAAGACATTTGATTTAGCAACTGATCCATATGAAAAAATGCATAGTACAGATATTTAGCATATAAAAAGCATTGAATATTACCATAAATATATGTTGACCTTGTAAAACACGGTGCAGACATAGACCAGAGATCATCAATTAGGCAAGTAATACCAAAGGTATGGTTGGTTGGTAAAGGTGGCCTATAAGCATCTATTCAGAGATTGGATGTCATGTGTTCCTATATAAGACAAATCTCATGTGGTTTCCTGTGACTGTATAAGATATTACACTATTATTCAGAAGTAGATACTATTACCTGGAGGTAGGTAATTATGTAAGATTTAGAACTATTTGGTAATTTTCTAACATACATTTTTAAAATGAAATTCAGAAGAAAAACATTAGTAGTGCATAGTGTAGAAGACATTGTTAGTGACCCATCGATATCTCTTTAGTTCACGTCATACGTCACTGCAACTCTGATGGACATACCTATGCATGCTAACAGCCTCCTACCTCCGGCACTTGGATCTTTCTCTACCCAAGGGCTTTCTTGGAATGTCAGGATGTTGGTACACCAGGTGGGCTGGAAGTGCTGGGGAAGTGCTGCACCCCCAGGAGCAGCCCCCAAAATAATGAGGAGGAAGAGCTGCTGCATAAATACTCCAGCTTCCTCACCCCTCAGGGGAACAAGGTTGAGCTGTGTTATGTACAATCTTTCACAAGGTCCTGGGTGGGATTGTGCCCTAGTTTCCCACCATGACAATCCACCCATAAATGCACCCACCATTGGCTTTCCTTCTTTCCCAAATAAACTCCTTACACCCAAATCCTTACCTTAAAGTCTGTTTGAGGTGGATGGTAGGTCTAAGACAATGTTGATTCCTTTCCCCCGCCAAGGCATCTTTTCATCAAGTCAGCAAATATATCAATTTTCATTAAATGCGTATTTATTAAGCACTTGCTATCTACATAGACTGAGAATCTGATGGTGAGTGAGTCGAGTGTTACGGGAAATAATGACAAAGTGGTGTTAAGTACACAATAGGGGTGTGTACAGGTACTAAGGGCACATGTAGCTAGAGCTCTGTATATGGTCTGAGAAGATCAGGAGAGGCTTCTCAGAGAAAGAGGTGTTTTACCTGGGGCCTGAACAATAAGCAAGGGCTGGAGAAAGAGGAGGGAGAAAAGTACAACAGGCTGTGTAATTTAGGAAACACTTCTTTAATGTTTGAAGGAATAAAAATCATGGAGAGGAGGAAAAGCAGTTGATTGAAGTACCAAAGATTGCCTGTGTCAAACTTCGGAACAAGCCTTTTATAATATGAAACAAAAGAAGGTGAGTAATCATTTAATTGGTTATTTGTAAAGGGTGCATTCTTTTTAAATTAAAAAGGAGTTCATTCCTAGATTCATTAAATGGGTCCCAGACATCCTGGATGAAACTCACTAATTTAACAATGGGTTACTTTGCTTCTATACTTATCATTCTGTTTCTATTATCTTCCACTGATACAAATATTAACCATGTTCCCTCTATTACCCTGGGAAATTTGTAACCATCTTTTTGTGCCTGAAGAAAGAGGGTTCTGAAATTGAAACAATGATACTGTATTTGTTTCCAACTCTTTCTCCTGTTCAGTGTCTGCTCAGTCTGTAAATTACCTTTGTTCTCTTGGGTGAGAGGAGAAAGCAATTTTTGCCATGGAAATATGAACCTCAGATAAAAATTTTAAATTGTAAGAGTTTGATTTTATTGATTTCTTGCAATGAGTTATGCGTCCACTCATTCATTCATCAGACATGTAGAAATCTCTGGTATGCACCTAAAACCCTATTAGTCACTGGGAATACAGAGAGATAAACAGGAAGCAGCCATAGCCCTAAAATAATCTATGGTGTGATGCGGGGGGGAGGGCAGATACATACAGGTAACACTGACAAGACAAGAAGTGCTATTCCAAAGGAACATATAAGATGTAGCTGCACAGAGGAGGGTCTCTAATTTTGACTAAGGGACATGGAGCTGATGGTCTTTTCAGAGCAGGGGGCATTTGAGTCAGATGTTGAAAGGAGGGGTTGAATTTTCCTAATGGACAATGTGGAAAATGGCACTGGCCACAGAAGGAATAGCATGGACAAAGGCATGGAGACATGCCAAAGCATGACGTGTTTAGGAACTGCAGGCAATCAGGGGCTGGAGTAGAGGCTCAGGGAAGCAGGGGTGGAGGACAAGAGAAGGGCTATGAAATCGATGTAAAGACAGTTTGGGACGAGCTTAGGAAGGCTCTTTGGACTGGATTCTACTTGTAAGGGAATGCTTTGGAGGTTTTCAAACAAGTACTGACATGAACTGATTTGCCTTGTATAAAGTAACTTGGTAACAGGTGTACAAGATGGGATAAAGGAGAGGACCAGATTAGAGGCAAGAAAAGCAGTCAGGGGACTTTTGCTAGTTCGGGCAGACAGGAAAAGCCACACTCAGGCAATAAGCAGTGGGCGTGGAGTTGATGGGGAAGAGACAAAAGATCTTTGGGATGCAGGATCCTCAGGACTTGCAAACAGAATATAGCTATCTAAGGGATAGGACTCAGCAGGGGGCAGCTCTGAGGTCAAGCCTGGGCAGCTGGGTCTATCACGATGTTATTCCAGGGCATACAAACAGGAGGTATTACTCTGGAGATGCAAAGCTTAAACAGGTACCATGGAGTGTGGAAGAAGCCAGACTACAGGAGGTTGAGAAGGGAAACAGGATATGAGGAAGTAGAGGTCTGGATAGATTGGATTGCTAAGAAGCTAGATTCAGGATGAGTACGATGTGGTTGGATTTTGTGGCAATCATAATGAGCTAGATAAGGGAACTCTGCTGTGCGAACCATTTTCTTTGATGTCTTAAGTTATGCTATTTGT
The DNA here is from genome assembly GCF_002201575.2 of Neomonachus schauinslandi. Classification (NCBI taxonomy): domain Eukaryota; kingdom Metazoa; phylum Chordata; class Mammalia; order Carnivora; family Phocidae; genus Neomonachus; species Neomonachus schauinslandi. The sequence continues at coordinate 110,092,182 of NC_058410.1, forward strand.
TGGTAAGCATTTCCTGTAATTCTGAAATATGCAGGGAAACACATTAAACACCCAGAGAAGATAGGACAGGGTGGGTAATTTACTTAGAAGAGAGGCATTCTGGAGCTATTTCTAACTCAGCCCATCCCTTGCTTCATTGGGATGTTGGTGAAACATTCAGGTTGTTTATGAGGAGCCTGAGTATAAATACACAAGCAGTCATATTTTCCATTCAAAACTGGAGGCCTTACCAGCCTTCCCTCCATGCCATGGCACTGTCATTTGATTCATATGCTACACTCTGTAATCCGGTGAGAGCCTGGGCTATAATTCCATATGGCTGGCCACCAGCTTCCAACCATAAATGACTTTGATGTTGCTGTTCAGGAGGAGCCCCAGGAGGGCTGCAGGAAGAGGATCAGACAAAGTGGGAAGAAAGGAGCCTCTGCCTCTCCGCCAAAGAGGGGATGAACCCAAAGGAGAGAGAACCCAGTAGGGTGTCAAAAATCTGCATCCACCATCTGATAGGAAAAGGGAGGTAGCTCATGCTTATGGAAAGAGATGATTCCCACTGATTCTGATACAAGCCCTGCTAAGTATAAGAATTCCACTCTATGTGTGCAAAGAGGGGTACGTTAATGAAATTATGCTTTAAATTAGCTGAACATATTCTCAAAAGAAAATTTTTTACTGAAATTATACATTACAGATTTTGTGGTACCCTTGCTCTGCAATTTAACATCATGTTGCTGTTATTTAGTATTTAACGAGTACCAGAAAATGCTCTGTGTATTCTCTACTTGATTCAGAAACAATGGAATAAGTGGGTCTTTTTTAACTGATGGGAATAAGGGGATGCCTCTGGTAGTGACCACACATAAGGCAGATGGACGGGGACTCAGATGAGAAGGGGATTCCTAAGGAATGCATCCTCTTCAGGAGATATGCTCTTTCTTCCTCATCTTTTAAAATCCTCAATCAGGGACCCTTGGTAGTCATGCCCGATGTCCTATTGATTATCCCCAAACACATTCTTACTGTGTATCGGAGCAGCTTTCATGAGCCTAGAGGCACAGTTAACATCAGTTGATTTTTGTTCTATTAATATCACCATTTGCCAATAAGCAGCACAATTCTGGTTACTGGTCTTGCTTCTTGGAGTAAACCCCAATCAAATGCTTTGTCCTATTAGCGAGGGGTCTCCCACTCCTGTCTGAACACCCTTGTTCGTCTGATAGTAAGGGGGAGTGTCATGTTGGAGCAATGAAAGATTTTAAAACAATCATAAATCCCCCCAAACCATGGATAAAATAAGGGAGGGAAAGTATGCTGCAATTAGGTAATTTTATGTCCATATTCTATAATATCAAAATTACCAGCCCATAAAATGTTAACTGGTCCCGTCAGACTTACAAAGAAAAATTATGCATTTTACAGTTGTAGCACCAACAGCTAAAGAGGTAATTGAAAACTAGTACTGGGGCACAGTTTCAATTTTTCTTAAAAAACATACAAACAAAAACCAACTCACTGGCCTATGGACTAATTCACTTCAGGCACAGCTTAATTTCTTTCAGATTTGAGGCCTATAAACCCTGGCTAATTTGTGTGGTACAATTATACGTTATTTTGGCAACTACAGAGCTCAAGAATCTTTTCAACAAAGGCATCTTAATTCCCACATTTAAGCACATAGATAAGGTGCAAATAATAATACTGAATATATATCCAGTTGTGGGAAAGACACTGTAACTTGGAGATTTAATCTCAGAACTTATTTAATACCCATTAGGGCCATCTGTTTGAGATTTAGGTAAATCAGTCAGAGGCTTTGGCCTGGGAGGTATTGAAGTCGGCTATACTAGGAACAGTAAGAGGGGTTGTAAACTGGGGCTCACAAGTGTGCTTTATTTAGGCAGCCTTGTGCTTTAACGGTTTCGAATGTGCATGTTTTTAGCTGAGGGCACGTAGTCTCCAGTTCACAATGGGACAACTCCCTATTGTCACCGACTTGTCTGTTTGGCACACTTAGACCATCAGTGTGGGCCCGGGAGATATTTGAGTTTGTAATCCTCAGTATGGCTTACGTACGTACACGCATGGTAACTTCTGCTCCTTAGGAGGTGTTTAGAATACAGTACAGACAGCACGGTAACATTCTTACACACATGTCCACAGACAACCTGCATGCCACCTTCATGAGGTAGCTGCTGTCAGTTATCCATCCCATGACTTGCCCAAGGTCACACCTTCAGGAGTGATACAAGCAGGATTTGAACCCACACATCCACCCCATTGATGCCATTGATCATATGACCTGGAGTTGAAGACAGGAAGTATCAAGTTCCCACCTCTGGGACCCACAGATTTTCCTCCTAACCTCACGCCACTCCTCCATGTCAAAGACCATTAAAATCTTTAAGCAGCCTGGACCTCATGATTCAACACTTACAATGATCTTTTGTCAATACCTTTGGCTTTTTTGCCTCCTCTGTTGCATATTCTTGGTATAATGCCAACTTTTTATCTGAGACATACATTTTCTCCTCTCTTTCCTGTACCTTCAACCTCCCCTGCTTTATTGGCTTTGCCCCCTTAGATAGGAACGAAAGACCCTTCCTGACCCTGGGTTCCTCAAGCTTTTACCCCATGCTTTCCTTCCTTACAACTCTACACCACCAAGCTTCTGGAAAAGTATCCTCTCTTGGCTTCCTCCACCCCCCAACCTCTCATTTACTCCTGGGCCTCCTGCAAGCTGACTTAGACCCCCATGACCCCACTGGAGCCTTGTCTAGATTATAAGGGACTTTCCAGTTGTCAAAGTGGATGTACACTTTCAGCACGTCCTCTGTAGTATCCAGCACTGTTGAGTACTTTCTTCTTCTCAAACGGTCCTCTTCCCTCAGCTTCCATGACAATGGCCTTCCCCTTCCTCCCTCCAACCTCTCCTCTCCTGCTGCTCCTCTCTGTCCCTTTTGCAGCCCCACCTCCACCTCCAACCATCGGCACCAGGACTGCAGTCTTGTTCCTCACGAGAAAGTTGATCACTTTCTGGAAAAGAAACTCTGTGATGACTCCCAAATCCGTATTTTTAGCCAGAGCTTTCTCCTAAAGTTTATCCAACTACCCACTGAAGACCCATAGGCACGTGACATCTAATATATCTGCAGCTCCTTATTTCCCACCTCTCCATTCTAACCTATTTTACCTATCTGGGCACGTATCTGCCCCATACACCCAATTGCCTAATCTTTTTTTTTTCTTTTTCTTTTTTTTTTTTTTTTGGCTTCATTGAGGTATAATCGAAACAATAAAATTGTATATATTTAAAGTGTACAATGTGATGACTTAATATACATATGCATTGTGAAACATTTACCGCAGTCAGACTAATTAACACAGGCATTACCTCACGGAGTTACCTTGTAAATTTTTCTATGGTGAGAACACTTAAGATTGACTCTCTTAGCAGCTGTCAAGGATACAACACAGTATTATTAACTATAGTCAGCATGCTGTACATTAGGTCCTCAGAATGTATTTATCTTATAACTGAAAGTTTATACCTTTTCACCAATGTTTTCCCATCGCTGCCCCCGCCGGCTCCCCAGTCCCTGGCAACCACCATTCCACTCTGTTTCTGTAAGTTTGACTTTTTTTTTTTTTGATTCTACATATAAGTGAAATCCCACAGTATTTTTCTTCTCACTTATTTCACTTAGCATAATATCCTCAAGGTACGTCTATGTTGTCACAAAGGGCAAGATTTTCTTCTTTTTGTGGCTGAGTACTATTCTGTTGTGTGTATAGATAGATATAAATATATATTTCCCACATTTTCTTTATCCATTTATCCATAGACAGACACTTAGGTTGTCCCACTACTGAAGGAAACAAGATCAGTATCTTGAAGGGATATCTGCACTCCCACATTCTCTGCAGCATTACTCCCAACAGCTAAGATGTAGATGTTGCCTGATCTTAAATCATCTCTTCCTTACCACCCAGCACCAGGTGAAAAAGACCTTAAAGTCTACTTCATAAATACCTGGTTCTCTCCTGGTTCTCTCCTCTTCTCCATCCCTGCTACTGCCACACCTGTTCATACCCCATCATCTTTTTGTTTGTTTGTTTGTTTTTTCCTATACTAGTATAACGTGCATACCATGTAATTCACACTTTTAAGTTCTATGAGTTTTGACAAATGTATATAGTCATGTAACTGCAACTGCAATCAAGATAGGAAACAGTCCCACCACTCCCCACCGCCCAAACTCTCCCATGCCTATTTGCAGTCAGTTCCTTCCCTATCCTTAGCCCTGGCAAACACTGATCTGTTTTCTATCCCTGTAGTTCTGCCTTTTCTAGAATGTCATATAAATGGAATTATACTGTGTGTAACTTTGAATCTAGCATCTTTTACTTAGCATAATAAAATTGATATTCAACTATATTGTTGCAGATATCAGCAGTCTATTCCTTTTTATTATGTATATGTATTAGTTTGTTTATCCAAGTCATCAGTTGAAGAACATTTACTTCGTTTCTAGTTCAGGGCAATTGTGAATAAAACGAAAATAATCATTCACGTTTACCTTTCTGTGGGAATGTCAGTTTTCCTTGCACTGAGTAAACACTTAGGAGTGGGATTGCTGGGTGATATGGCAACTGTGTATAAAATTTTATATAATAAGCAACAATGAAGCTGTTTTTCAAAGTGACTGGTCCATCTTGCATTCTCTCCAGCCATGTTTGAGAGTTCCAGATGTTCTCTACCTGTGTCAGCTTTTGGTATTGCTAGTTTTATTTTCTTATTTTTAGCCATTCTAAGAGGTTTGTAGTAGTATCTCATTGTGTGTGTGTGTGTGTCTAAAGATTTATTTATTTATTTTAGAGAGAGAGATTGAGAGAGAGAGAGCACAGGGTGGGGGGCCAGAGGAGAGATAGAGTGTTAAGTAGACTCTGTGCTGAACTCAGAGACTGAGGCCAGGTTAGAACTCACAACCCTGAGATAAAGACCCGAACCAAAACCAAGAGTTGGATGCTCAACCATCTGCTCCACCCAGGCGTCCCTCATTGTGGTTTTAAGTCCCATTTTGTTAATGATTAATTATGTTAACATCTTATGTTAAACATGCTTATTTGCCATCCATATAGTGGGAAGTGTCTTTTGAAATCTTTGATCCCCTTCAAAAAAAAAATAAATTGGTTTGTTTTCCTATTTTTTATTGGGTTTTGAGAGTTTTTAGGTATTCCAGATGCAAGTTCTTTATCAGATATGTGTTTTGCAAAAATGTTCTCCTAGTTTGTGGCTTGTCTTTTTATTCTCTAAGAGCTTCTTTTTAAAAACTTTGTATTTTGAGATAATTGTAGATTCACATGCAGTTGTAAGATATAATACAGAGAGATTTTTGCTCCCCCCTTCTCCCAGTTTCCCCCAATGGTAACATCTTGCATAACTATAATACAACATCACAACCAAGGAATGGACATTGATACAATCAATCCATCTTATTCAACTTTCACCAGCTTTATATGCACTCTTGTGTGTGTGTGTATGCTAGTGTGTGTTTCATTCTATGCAATTCTAGCACACATGTAGATTTCTCTGACCATCACCACAGTCAAGATACTAACACTCCATCACCAGGATCCTTTTATAGCCATAGCCACCTTACCCCCTCCCTTCTTTCCTAACCCCTGGCAACCACTAATCTCCTCTTCATCTCTATAATTTTGTCATTTCAAGAATGTTATATAAATGGAATCATACAGTATTTGACTTTGAGTCAAGTCTGGCTTCTTTCACTCAGCATAATTCCCTGAAAATTCATCCAAGTTGTTATATGTACTAGTAGTCCCTTCATTTTTATTGCTGAATAGTATTCCACAGCTTTTTAATCCATTCACTGGTTGAAGGACATCTTGGTCATTTCCATTTTGGAGCTATTACAAATAAAGCTGCTATGAGCATTTAAGTACAGGTTTTTTGTGTGAGCACAAGTTTTCATTTCTCTGGGATAAACACTCATGAGCATAATTGCTGGATCTTACAGTAGTTGCATTCTTAGTTTTGTAAGAAACTGCCAAACTGTTTTCTAGAATGGCTGTACCATTATCCATGATACATTTTACATTTTATATCCCCACCAGTAATGTATGTGTGATTCAGTTGCTCTGTATCCCAGTCAGGACCTGGTTTGGTTGCTATTTTTTATTTTAGCCATTCTGAGAGATGTGTAGTGACATCTCATTGTGGTTTTAATGTGTATTTTCCTGGTGGATAATGATGTTGAACATCTTTTCATGTGCTAACAGTGTCTTTCGAGGTACTCATCCTTCCTTATATATGTAGATATGTATTGTATGTGTGTATGTATGTATTTTCCAGCTTTATTGAGATTTAATTGCCATATAGGTTTAAGGTGTACAATTTGATAATTTGATCCATGTATATATAGATCTTCCTCGACTTGTGATGGGGTTATGTCCCAATAAACCTATCTTAAGTTGAAAATATCACAAATTGAAAATGTATGTAATACACCTAATCATCCGTAGCTTAGCCTAGCCTACCTTAAATGTGCTCAGAACACCTACATTAG
>NC_058410.1:110098775-110271624 GCF_002201575.2 Neomonachus schauinslandi
CTTAAATGTGCTCAGAACACCTACATTAGCCTACAGTTGAGAAAAATTGCCTAACACAAAGCCTATTTTATAATAAAGTATTGAACATCTCAGGTAATGTATTGAACCATGCATTGAATGGTTGTATGGGTACAGAATGGTTGGAAGTGTAGAGGTTGTTTAACCTTGTGATCATGTGGCTGATTGGGGACTATGGCTCCCTGGTGCTGCCCAGCATCATGAGACAGCATGATACTGCATATCATCAGCCTGGGAAAAGATCAAAATTCAAAATTCTAAGTACAGTTTTTACTGAATGCATATCACTATGCATACCATCATAAAGTTGAAAAATAACTGGTCAAACCATCATAAGTCAGGGATCATCTGTACTGCGAAATTGTTATCACAATAAAGTTAATACCTCCATCACTTCACATAATTACTATCTATTTTTCTGGTGAGAATATTTAAGATTTACTGTCTTAGCAACTTTCAAGTATATAACACAATATTGTTAACTAGAGTCACCATGCTATACATTAGATTCTCAGAACTTATTTGTCTTATGACTGGAAATTTGTACCTTTGACCAATATCTGTCCATTTTCTGTACCCTGCCCCCAGCCCCTGGCCACCCATTCTACTCTGTTTCTATGAGTTCAGCTCTTTTAGATTCTACAGATAAGTGAGATCATACACTATCTGCCTTTCTCCATCTAAGTTATTTCACTTAGCATAATGCCCTCCAGTTTCATCTGTGTAGCTGCAAGTGGCAGGATTTCCTTTTATCTTTTCTTTTTTGTGTGTGTGGCAGAAAAATATTCCGTTACTTATAGAAGATAAATATCAAATAATCTTCATATATACTCATATCACATTTTATTTATCCATTTATCCACTGATTAACACTTAAGTGTTTTCCATGTCTTGGTTAACACTGCAATGACTATGGGGGTGCAATGATCTCTTTGGCATCCAGATTTTAATTCTTTTGGATATATTTCCAGAGGTGGAATTGCACTTCTAATAGAAAGGCACTTCTATTTTTCATTTTTTGAGGAACCTCCATCCTGTTTTCCATAGTGACTGCACAAATTTACCTTCCTACTAACTGTGCACAAGGGAACCCGTCCATTCCTGACAGGGCCATTGCATGGCAAACGGTCCCTCTCTCTTCCAGTCTTGACCTCTTTCAAAACAGAGATAGAAGAGGTGCCTTCCACAGAATCCCATGCCCAATCCCGATGTAACTTGTAACTTCCTGTGGAAAAGCTGCCTCCTTCATCAGACCCTCGTCTCTAAGTGGGCAGAGGCGGTGGTGCTCTCAGCTCAGGATCATCCCCAGCCAGCATATTGCTTGTCACAGATCAAGTGACATTTCTTCAATGAATGAATAATAAAAAACAGAATGACTTCAGTGCTAAAAAGAGGTGTTGGCACAGAGAAAAAATGGATTAAGGAACCGGTCGGGGCATGGTGGTTGTCACCCCATTACCCTCTAAGTAGGCCAGCTGTGTAGCTAAACCTGGTGCCCAGATCTTGACCCGGCGCGTTCGCAGCGCTCTCCGTTCGGCCCCGCCCTAACCCCGCCCCTCAGTACTTCCCTTCAGCCCCCTCTACAGTCAGTAACCAATTAGGGAGAGGAGGCGGTCCTGGTTGGCGCGGTGCTCCTTGGGTAGTGTCCCTAGTTACTGTTGCTAAGGCTGCGGCTGGCCGGAAGTGGTGGGAGTCAGAAGTTTTGGGAGCCAGATCCTGAGAGAGGTCAAGGGTCAGAGCAGAGCCGTGAGGAGATGGTGAAGCAGACCATACAGATTTTCGCGAGGGTGAAGCCCACTGTCCGGAAGCAGCAACAAGGGGTACGGGCAGCGAGGGCGCCGGCGCGGCGGGGCCTCCCAGGCGGGGGGGACGGCACGCGGGGCCCTAGGCTAGGGAGGGGGTTTGGCGTAGGGCGCCGGATGTCTCCCTGAGTCTCGCACACTCGGCTGAGGCGCCCTGGCGGCCACGCAGACACCAGCGCCCCGCTGTCAGGGACGCGGGCAGACACCCGGGCCACTCCCGCCCCGCAGCGCCCTGTGGGCGCGAACCCTGTGCACAGAACCACACACAGGCGCCCGGGCACACGTGTTCACGCAGGGGCCGACGCGTGCGTGTGTGCCTGTGTGCGCGCTCACAGGGGCCACGCCTCAACTTGCACCCTTCTCGCACCTTTCTGGGAAGCGGTCACGCAGCTCTGCACACTCTGCACACAGATAAGCCCAAGTGTATGTTTCTCACTCGGGCAGAACGTGCCAGCAAGAGATGCGTGTCCATACACGTCTGAGATGATACAGATAATGTAGGTAGATACACAGACTAAAAACATACCACTGTGGCTCTGTGCACAGTGGGCCCTGAGGAATTTGTTGCCTAACTACATCGTGCTTGTGCAACACAAACATGAACCTTTGACATAGTACTTTTTGCAGATATACATATTTATGCATCCCAAAGCAAAGAATACACATATACTTTTCATTCAGAAAACATTGAGCATTTACTAGGTGCTTCCTCTAGTGTGCTAAACTCAGAGGTACAAGAAGGTTAAGACCTTACCCTTGCCGTGAGTAGAGATACATGGTGTGCTTCTTAAATGTTTCAAAACATGTTTTTTTCTCCCTAGAAAGACTGTAGTCATTCTTACCACTTAGGCATTTTGTCTACATTATCTCTGATTCTCAGGAGAACTCTGTCATCTTCCTCATTTTGTAGATGAGGAAACTGAGTCTCAGATAGGTTAAATAATGTGGCCAAGTCATCCACCCAGTGAGTGGCAGAACCCTGATTTTAATGAAGGACTTTTTGTTCCAAAGTTTTTGGCTCTTCAGACCAAACTTTTTTGCCTCCCAAAGTGAGGACTTAGGTAAGGGCAGTCTGGAATGGGTATATTATTAATAATATTTTATATCTATTCCATATCTACAATGTGTATATATGTAACATCATAGTATATCATAATGTAGCATTTGCCTCATGTTATTCACGTATTTGAAACAAGAATACAGCATCTTTGTCATCATCATCATCAAAAGATTTTTTACTCATGGACTACTTGAGGATAAGATGCATGAGAAGACTCCAAAGAAAATACTTTTTTTTTTTTTAAGGAATAAAACAGTGTAGAAAGGAACCATGGATATCCTCCCATTTTCTCTCCTCTTATATTCACTTACGAGAGGGTTTTTTAAAGTGCTTCATATATACCAAGTGTTTTATATGTAAAGTCCCTCTGTACCTCTTCAGATTTTTAGCCAAAAATATTGAGCTTGTCTACATAGACTCAGCAGTGGGAAGCGGCTGCTTGGATTTGGTAATGTTAGAGGATTGGTTGGGCGAGGGGGTGGGGGAAGGTTGGGGGCGTTGATGGAGAATCTTGGGCATAATTTGAACTTTCTCTTTTCTTAAATTGCAGTGTTTGGATATTTTACTGTGCCTTCTTTTGCATTTCTTTGGTGAGATTCTGTAGGGTGGATTGTTTGATACTGCAGGGAGTATTTTAGGTCCTACTGTATTTTTATAATGGCAGATCCTTACCAAGATGCAACATTATGCCACATACACAAAAATAAGAGAACACAGCTGAACACATTTTGAGTTAGTGTATCCCTGCTCTCCCTTAGAAATCCCACTTTTAGTACCCTATCTTTTTGCTCCTGAGATGTATGGTTGTTTCTTTGCCTGTAACATTCAACCAGGAGTGATTCAAAGGTATTTTTCTTTTTTTAAGATTTTATTTATTTATTTGAGAGCGAGAGAGAGCCGCAGAGGGAGAGGGAGAAGCAGGCTCCCACTGAGCAGGGAGCCCGATGTGGGGCTTGATCCCAGGACCCTGAGATCATGACCCGAGCCAAAGGCAGACGCTTAACTGACGGAGCCACCCAGGTGCCCCTGTGTTTTTCTTTTTTTCCTCTTCATTTTGTGGTTCTATTATTTCGTTAGTCTTATTCCTTAAGGCACTATGAAGTAAGTTATAATAATCTATAGAATGGTAACTTAGAAGATGCGTAAGACAAATCTCTTATAATTTTAGCAACGGCCATGCTTTTCATTTGTATAGTGTTCAGTACATTTCAAAACATGTTCATATTCATCCTTGCATTTCTTATAATTGTCTTCTGGGTCTAAAACCCCCCCCCACTGTGTCTCAAATAAGTACTGTTATGACTAAAAGTAGAGTCAGTCTATTAGACTAAATAAGTTTCTGGTTGAGAGGAACTTTTCTTAATGCCTCAAAGAATAGCTTAATCAGCAAGGTAAAGGGTCAGTGTTCTTACCGTAGTCGATGGTCCTTTCTGTCTTCTGAGCACTGAGTGTTACAGAATTTTTGAAAACATGTGACTCACATTAAAAGGAGTACCTCACTCTTGTATGTTTCATGTCTTACACACCCCTTTCACTCACCTGTCTAGCCATTAACTTTTTTTTTTTTTAGTGTAGTGCCATACAGGATATAATTTTTAAATGTCTCTTGAGAAAACCTAGCCACGGAAAGTCTCAGACCTGATGCCATTACTTTCTACAAATAATTTTATTTTACAGGATGACTTTTCTGCATGAATTCTTCACATTTGAAGTGAGAGGGTTCAGTAAAAATCTGCTTAGGAAAATTACTTACTTTTGGGAGATTTAGGTGAGCTTTTACTTGTTTAAGAATATGACTCCCCCCCCCCCATAATCAAGCATCTAAATGAGTCTTAAACAGGAAGTATTGCCTGTTAGAGAGACTTTTATTTCCTGTTGAAAGACAAGAAGTCTTTTTAAAAAACCTCTAAATCTAATGACTAACATTTTTTATGGTGCATTACAAAATGCTTCCATTTCCATGACATCATTTATCCCCACAGCAATCTTGTAAGGGAGGCAATTCTCTTTTCCTAATTTTACGTATAAAGGAACTGAGATTCTTAACGTGGTAGCTGGTCACACAGCTGGTAAATTGAGCTCAGTGTTGGACACAAGTCTTTGGGTACCAAGTCTTAGGCTATTCTTTATTCCACGTGACCTCTTTATAGGCTTGATCCTTGATTTTCCTGGCTGGTAAATAAAGGAGTAGGTGACCAAGAAGAGAGTCAGAGACTTTGCAGTCGGAAGGGGGGTTGGTTAAGACCCTTCATTTCCATATCAGTTTAGAGAGGTTAAGTGATTTCTCCCAGGTCCCTTGCTAATTAGTGGCTGAGCTGGGAGGAGAACCTTGAAGATGACATCAAAGACATGAATTACATATGTCTTTTGAAACCACATGTCTTTTATCAAATGCCTGAATATGTCTCATGGAAATTTGGGCTGCTTTGAATATAACTTGAATTAGAGCATTCTTGTGAGCTCTCTGAGAAGTCTCAGACCTAGTCCTTTGATCTGCTTCGGCCACTTTGTAAATGCTTAGAAATGGTTACTGGTCATAGAAAGATGTTAATTTCTGGTACATAATTCTGAAGCAGTACTTAGATTAATGTCCTGCTTTCAGAACTATTAGTTTCTCAACAACAGAGACACTCAAATGCTCAAATTTGAATACTAGATCATTCAGAGAGGATCTGAGCTTTGGTAGAGCATTGATTTAGATTTTACCTCTTCTTCTGTTCCATATATTTGTTAGAGTCTGTGCACAGTTCAAAGAGGAAAATTATCCAAATTATACTATGTTATGACTTATCTTGAGAGTACAATTTTTTATACAGTTATAATGCCTATCATAATAACATGGTCATAATTCAAGCCATAATTTTACCATGCTATATTCATTTGTTGTCTTCGTATTTGCAGATTTATTCCATAGATGAAGATGAAAAATTAACCCCTAGCCTGGAAATTATCTTACCTCATGATTTGGCAGCTGGATTTGTGAATAATAAGCGAGAAAGCTACAAATTTAAGTAAGTTTATCTTTCGCCTTTGTTTCTGTTTTGCTATTACTATTACTATTTACTATTACTTTTACTATTACTATTTACTATTTCTTATAGTACATTAATATCCCCTGTGAAATCATTAGTGCCATTTCTTGGGGAGAATGTAGTACAATTTTCTATCTCATCTAGTAGGTAGATTTCAAGTTGTCTTTTCATCGCTGGGCCCAGAGTTGAAAAGAGGGTGTGTTTCTTTTCTTTTCCTTTTTTTTTTTTTTAAGATTTTATTTATTTATTTGACAGAGAGTGAGAGAGAGCAAGGGCATGCAAGCAGGGGGAGTGGCAGGCAGAGGGAGAGAAGTAGGCTCCCTGCTGAGCAGAGAGTCTGCCAGAAGTGGGATCATGACCTGAGCTAAAGGCAGAAGCTCAACCAACTGAGCCACCTCATCATCCCAAGGGTGTGTTTCTCTGTCCAAGATGCTGTCCCAAGATCCCAGTCTTTCTTTGTTACATCTGTTTATCTGGTGTTGTCCTTTTCCTACTTGGTCCACTATGATTTAGCACTTAGAGGAAGCTCAGTATATGACTAAACTTTATTCAAGTTAATAACTTAAGGTATAATCTGTGTGCTGTATAGATGAGCCTTCTTTATAACATAAATGATATCTGGATCTCATATCCTCATATGCACACTCCATATCTCTACTGTCTAATGTAGCGGCCACTAGCCACAGGTGGCTCTTAAGCACTTAAAATGTAGCCAGCCTGAACTGGGATGTGCTCTAAGTGTAAAATATATCGAGGATTTTGAAGGCTTGGTGTGGAAAAGAAAAAAAAAAAAAAAGAATGTAAAACATCTCAAGAATTTTTTCATACTGATTACATATTAAAATGATAAAGTTTGGGGTTATATTGGATTAAAAATAGATTCTTAAAATTAATTTCACCTGTTTCTTTGTTTAAAAAAGTGGCTACTGGAAAATGTTAAATTACATATATACTCACATGTATGGATTGCATTATATTTCTCATCCCTACAGTGCTGAACTGTAGGGATCAGGTGAAACATACCCAACAGCCACCCCTGGATTGTCATCAGTGCCTTTGGTCCAAATTCTCTTTTAGTAGCCAGGCCTTGAAATGGGGATTTGGGCTCCTTGATGCTGCCTTTATTCTCTAGTTTCAGTCTGTGCTGTTTTCTTTCATCCACACTTTTGACTTTTGAAGAAGTTTGAGTCCAAGTCAAAGCCATATTTGATCTCTGCCTAAATTTAGGTAGTGGGTTTCTAGGTCCCGTGGAAGGAATCCTAATTGCTGTCTTGTATTTCTTTCTAGGCTGTTTTGCTTGGGCCCTGTTTTCATACTGTTTCTGCCCTCACCCTTTGCATAAAACCAGCCCAGATATTTTTTATTTTTCTCTCTCAAATTTATTTATTTATGTATGTATGTATGTATGTCTCATAAGAAGTCTCTTCGGTCTTGACAGTTTGTCCTCTGTGTTTCATTTATCTACCTCGTCCCACCTCCACCCCATCTCCTTGTGTCTTCTACTGTATGCACACGGGATTGCTAACACATGGCTGCATAATGAGGTGGTTCTTACCCTATCTTTTTGGCTCCCTATTGCCTTTCATTTTGTTCCTTAAGGAGTGCTTTATAATACACGACTTACTTTTTCTGAAGCAGGCATTCTCCCACTGATGTAAGCATGCCACATACTTCAGTAGCTATGACTTCATGACAGCTGGGCGAGGCCAGTCTCTATAAAGCCACAATTTGCTGAAACATTTGATTCAGCGTGATTCTATGTGATTGTTAGGAACAGTTGTCCATGTCTCCATCTATTGGCCTTTTCCAAAGTATTCTTTATATTATGTAGATAGAAACAGTGCATTGAAACATGTTCATTGAAAATGTGTTATTTGCTTATTTTTAAATCTCTTAGTCATTCCTTCTAAATCTCTGGATTTAAAATATTGGCTTTAGCATTTTAAATAAATAAATTAATAAAGTATTTACTTATACCTATGTTCAGAGATAAATATTTCAGCATCTTAAGGGTGTTTCCTGCCAAGAAAATTCATTCATTCAATCAATACATATTTATTGACCATCTGCTATGTGCTGTTTTAAGGGCTAGGAACACAGCAGGGGATGCAACAAAGGTCCGGCTCTTATGGTGCATACATTTTAGTGGGAGGGGGTAGATAGGCAGATCCTTAAGTACAGTGTATATTAGAAAGTGTTAAGTGCCACAGAGAAAACTAAGGCAGGCAAGGGGAATAAGGAGTGCCAGGAAGAGGGGCCACAAAGGGGAGGGATGGAGTGTTTCATAGGGCCATCAGGGAAGGTGTCCCAGGAGGGTGGTATTTGAGCAAAGGCTTAAAGGAGGTGAGGAAGTCAGACGTTCAGATGTCTGAGGGATTGGGGATTCCAGGCCAAGGAAAAGCCAAGAGCAATTCCCAGAGATGGGAGAGTGCTGGCATGTCTGAGGAAGAATAAAGGGGTCTGTGTGGCTGGAGAAGAAGAAGGTTAAAGGAGCAGCAGAGTGGCCAGATCATAGGGAGCCTTAGAAGTCATCGTAAGGATTGTTTTGGGGAAAAAGTCATTGTAAGCTTTTTCTTCCCAGTGTGTTAAGGGAAGGCAATGGAGGGTTTTGAGCAGAAGAATGAAATAATTTCACTATGTTTTAGCAGGATCATTTGTCCTGGCACGTGGAAAAATAGACTGTAAGAGCAGTCTGTTTCAAGGGAGACCAGGCAAGAAATTATGGTAGCTTGGGCCGGGGTAGTGGCAAGTAGAAATGTTGAGAAATAGTTGGATTCTAGATGCATTCTGAAGGTCAGAGCTGACAGAGTTAGTGGATGGGTGGGATACAGAGTGTAACGGAGAGAGAGAGAGAGAGAGAGAGAGAGAGAGAGAGAGAGAGAATGGAGTCAGGATGCCCTAAGGGCTTTGGGCTGCGTGTTTAGAAGGATGGAATTTTCCTGTACTAGGATGTGGAGGACCAGGAAGAACAGGTTTGGGGTGGGAAGAGGTCAGCATATGCCAAGTTCGAAATGGACTTTAGAAAAAGCCTACACAATTTCCTAATAAATGAAAGGACCTCCTCAGAATCAGGACACTGAAGTTATGTCTCAGGGAGCATTACTGATTAGCTCCAGGGCCGCGAGTAAATTGCTTTATCTCCCTGGGCCTCAACTTCCTTCTCTGGAAAAGATTTGACTGAACTCTTTAAACTCTCTGATTCTGTTTTGTTCTTCCATGGTTTTCGGAAGCTAGCTAATCATTAACGACTTTTCAAATTACTATGTAACTAAATTACATAAAATAAAATATTTTGGGATGATGGTATTTGGTCTTTAAGTACCATTGTATGATTTACTGAAACGCCTGCTGTCTCTTGGGTTTACGTGGTGGTCAATGTAATTCCTATTACTTAGGGAGGTGGAGTTGGGAATGGCTGATGGATTCACTCCGTCATCGCCAGCCTGGTCAAAGAAGCAAATCAGCCTTATCACCGTCATCCTCAAAA
Organism: Neomonachus schauinslandi; assembly: GCF_002201575.2. NCBI lineage: Eukaryota > Metazoa > Chordata > Mammalia > Carnivora > Phocidae > Neomonachus > Neomonachus schauinslandi. The sequence goes on from NC_058410.1 coordinate 110,108,175, forward strand.
GCACCACTGAGTCTGTGCTCAGAAATCACAGTAGGTAGTACTCTCAAGAGCACTTGAGCGGCCACGTCCCCTGTGTTGTCAGCATTCATATCTGAAGCTGTGATGCACCTGCAGGGTTTTGAGGAGTATTCTGGGCAAACTGGTAAATACTGCTAAGATATAATCTTGCCTGCTAAATGACCTGGTCACCAGAGTGTCTGACAATCTCTCTTTTTGTATAGTTTCATTATTTGCTTCTTCAAAAGGGAAGTTGATAAGCTCTAAGGATCTTTTGAAGTTAATGTTGATTAAAGACCATGAATTTCATTCTATTTTGTATTTCCTACCCAGCTCCAGACATCCTTCTGAACTCCTTGGTCATGAAAATAGTACCACATTTCATGTAGTCTCTACTTTTTTTTTTTTTTTAAAGATTTTATTTATTTATGTATTTGTCAGAGAGAGAGAGAGCACAAGCAGGGGGCGTGGCAGGCAGAGGGAGAGGGAGAAGCAGGCTCCCCACTGAGCAGGGAGCCCTATGTGGGGCTCGATCCCAGGACCCTGGGATCATGACCTGAGCTGAAGGCACACATTTAAGCGACTGAGCCACCCAGGCGTCCCCATGTAGTCTCTACTTTAATAGAATATGCATCTGACTCACTTGTGAATCACAAGTGAGACACATGGACCAGAAGCTCCTAAGCCACTCCGAAAGCTGCTTAGGATGCCCTCAACATGTTTGTTTTAAAGGTTTTGCTTTAAAGCCACACCATCCCTATTTTTTATTTTGAAAAATTTTAAATACACAGAAGAGGTGGAAGAATAATGCAATAGCCTCTCCTAGACCCTTGGTGGGAGATTCACCAATTGTTAACATTTTGCCCTATATGCTTATGCTTCTCTCTTTTTCTCCCCCTTCGCTCCCCTCCTCTTTTCCCTCCCCATGTGTCTCCTCTCCCTCTTACTTCCTTCATGATGTTTTAATGAGGGCCATTCCTGCTGATAAGTGACTTACCACACTATAAAAGTTACCTTGGGTTTCCCACTGTGCCCGTGATCCTGTACTGAGCTCAGTCACGGCGCCATTGGGAGACAAGCAACGTCGACACCGTTCCTCCGCCCCACGGCCCTGGCCTTGCCAATCTGATAAAGATGTCTCTTTGCAGGCCCATCTGGATTTACTTTTTGACTTTTGATTCATGATCAACCCAATGGGGCAAAACTGCCCTGAGAATTTAAGTGGCCGATACCAAGATACAGCACCTATTGATGGAAAATCAACCTGAATTCACAATTTTAAAACCAAGTTCTATAATTGTATATTTCACAGCTGCATTCTGTCCTTACAGGTCAGACATCAGAAATTCAATGGCTTGTTTACATCCTGTTCTTGGGTTTCCATTTCACGTACTTATCTGGATTCGAATTTGATGCCAGTTGCAGACACTGTCCCTCTTGAGGGCTAAAGAACACACAGTTTATTATTTGGTTCAAAGCTGCTGCAGTTTTTCAGAGGGATTTATTGTGCAGATCTTGTCAAAGCAATACTGTTTACCCACCATTTGTATACAGGGGTACAACAGGGCAGTGTGGTCAGGACTACAGGGCAGACATTGTGTCAGGTTAGGTAAGCCCAGTGATGTAAATATGGGGTAATTTACAAAGCTTTTAGGAAAAAAAATATTAATCCAATTTTGTTTTAAGCTCAGCCTTTAAATAACTACTACTTTCATATTTGCAGATTTCAAAAGATTTTTGATCAGGGTGCAAGCCAAGAGACCATTTTTGAAAACATTGCCAAACCAGTTGCCGAGAGGTAGGATTTCCTATATTTTGTTCGGTGGGTTGGTGGTTTTTCATCTTGTCTTCAATTTTCAGATAATTGTGGTAATGTGCTTCGGCATATCAATTATATACTCATTGCTGCAGGGCATGCAACGATGCTAGTATTAATATCTTCTATTCACATAGCTGTTTGTTTTAGATTTAGATTTAGATTCTGAGCCTTAAAACAAGCCAGTGAGGTAGAAGAGCCATTATTACTCCCATTTTAAAGGCTGTATAACTCTCTGAGGATCTGAGAGATTAAGTGACACCGCTCAGGATTGTGTGGCTAGTGGTAATGGAGCCCTGGGTGGGGTACATCACCGTACTGTTAAGTCCAGGGCTCTTTCTCCAATATAGCATTTCCAACATCTGGTTAGAGGGATGAAGGCTGAGGTATGGGTGACACCTGGGAGGGCTACTAATGGTTGACCTAGCTTTACTGCAGTGTAATAACTACTTTTCAAAGCTTGGCCCTTAGCTTCTAGGTCCCTTGTGTTTCTACGTATTCAGATAGTTCCAGGCTACTGACTATTAGAACCAAACTCACATGAGAATACCGAATCAATCAGAATGCCATTTTATTAGTATATGTTGGCAAAAGTGTCCTTGGGACTAGACACTCAAGCCCTTTTGATAAGTACACTCTCCTCTTATAGGAAACCTGTATGAGAAAATACCACTACTTAAGGTTGCTTTCTCATCCTGATATGAGTTGGATGATTCTAATGACCTCATAATCTCCAAATACATCTATCTTTATGATTAAAATGAAAAATGTTCAGACAGTCCCCAACTTAGGATGGTTCAACTTAGGATTTTTCTTTTTTTTTTTTTTAAAGATTTTTTATTTATTTATTTGAGAGAGAGAGAATGAGAGACAGAGAGCATGAGAGCGGGGAGGGTCAGAGGGAGAAGCAGACTCCCTGCCGAGCAGGGAGCCCGATGCGGGACTCGATCCCGGGACTCCAGGATCATGACCTGAGCCGAAGGCAGTCGCTTAACCAACTGAGCCACCCGGGCGCCCCCAACTTAGGATTTTTCGACTTTAGGATGGTGTGAAAGTGATAGGCATTCGGTAGAAATCCTATTTCGAACTTTGAATTTTGATCTTTTCCTGGGCTAGCGATTTGCAGTAGAGTACTCTTTTGTGATGCTGGGTGGAGGGGAGGCAGTGAGCACAGCTTCCAGTCAGCCACGTGATCACAAGGGTCAGCAACCAATGCACTTACAGCCATACTGTACCCATATAACCTTCAGTACACTAGGCAATAAGTTACATGAGGTATTCAATACTTTATTATAAAACAGGCTTTGTGGTGGATGATTTTACCCACCTGTAGGCTACTGGGAGGTTCAGAGCACATTGAAGGTGGACTAGGCTAAGCTGTGATGTTCAGTAAGTTAGGTGTATTAAATGCATTTTCAACTCATGGTGGGTTTCTTGGACAGAGCCCTATTATAAGTGGACGAAGACCTGTATCTGTTAAATAAACCCATTTTTCAATTCCACTCATCAGTATACCCTCTCCCACAGACATTGCTGGAAACTCATAGTCACATTTTGTCTCTCAAACTCTGTTTTCTGAATCCTACTCCAACTAAGCCTTTCTCTATAAAAACAGTCTTCCTTCACAGTGGGTGAAATGCAATTGAATAGGCTTCGGCTGTTTTAGTTATAGTCACAATCCAATAATCTCTTCGGATTAAATTCAGGTCTCCTTGACTTCACGTCACACATCTCTAAAATTCTCTTCCTTTTAGTAATCTTTTGGGTTATGTCATTTTTCAGTTAGCTGACCTCATGTGTTTTATTTTGAAACTTCCTAAAATCATTCAGGGAGGGAGCCTTAGTTTCTGTTTCCTGGATGTCTGGTTTTTCCTCCCATTGCTACTGAGCTCTTCCATCTTGAGCCCACTTCCCCCTCCAGCTCTTGCGGGGTCCTCGGCCTGGAATTGTTTTCCTTCAGAAGTCTTCATGGTTGCCCCCTCAGCCTTGAGATTTTGCTCATATGTCACCTTCTCAGTAAGGTCTTCCTTTATTAACTGCACTTGAAATTGCACTTCCTTTCACCCTTCCCTGTTTTATTTTAGTTTTTTAGCACTCATCCCCATCAGGTACACTGTATAGTTCGGTTGCTTATTAGGGTTTTGGTCTGTCTTCCACTAGAACAAAAGTTCCACAAAGGCTGGGATTTGTTTTGTTCACTGACTTGACAATGACACCCAACCTGATGATGACAAGATTTCAAGACTGACAGGCATTTTTATCCAGGCTGCTCAAGTGTTCTTAGTGAATCGTATCTTTTGTCAGTAGGAAACATTCCTCTTTGTCCTTTTTTTTTTTTTAAGAGAGGGAGAGAGAGCGGAGGGAGGGAGAGGGGTAGAGAGAGATGATCTTAAGCAGGTTCCATGCCCAGCATGAGCCCAACTTGGGGCTCCATCTCACGACACTGAGATCATGACTTGACCTGAAATTAAGAGTTGGACGCTTAACTGACTGAACCATCCAGGTGCCCCTCTTTGTCCTTTTTAAGACTTTTTTCCTTACATCCCATTTTTTCTGAAACTATTTTTGCTATTTTTTTTTTTTTCTGTTAGCCTTTATCTGGTTTATCTTTCTCCATCTCTTAATTCAACCGCCCTGTGACATTTTGTTTTTAAGCATGGCCCAAATAAAATACAACTGGCTTTTTCCTTTCAGCCACACTCAGAGTCCCTGATCTTTAATTGGGTACTTTGACTTGTTTATATTTATTATGATTATGATAATGATGTTTAGAGCTATTCTTCCTCTCTTAATTTATTTTTTCCATTCACCATACTTTGTTTTTTTCCTTTGTTGCTGTTGGTTAGTTTGACTATGCTTGTTGCTGCCGCTGCTTTCCATTTTCTCCCTCAAGGTGTACCTTGTACTTCAGCAGCCCCCGTGTAGTTTAAGTTCAGATATTTAAACTCATTTGTATTTTTTCTCACTACCTAAAGTTTCTCCCTCTGTCTGTCTCTCACCTTGCACACTTTTACTTTGACTTTCCTACCCCTGTGATTTCCAGTGTTGAGACCAACTGATAACTGCATTCTGGATTGTTGTAAATCATTTTTATTAATAGCATTTATTTAAATTTATCTCTGAGTTAATATTTATTACTTTGCTCATCACTGTTCCTTATACTCTTGTCTACTTCTTGGATTCCTTTTTGAGTTTTGCTGCTCATCATCCTTTAATAAATTTTTTGAGAGTTCAAGACTGGGGAACTTCTGGAAGCTTTTCATCCCTCTTCACAGTTAAATGGAATTTGACTGGGTATAGGATAATCCCAGCTTAAACATTTCCTTTCTCTCATAACTGTGAAGATACTGCCCCATTGCCCCCTTGCTTGCAGTGTTGCTGAAAAGATGTCAGTGTCAATCTGGATCTTATTTCTTCATAGGAAATGCCTTTTTTTCCTTTCTGGAAGCTTTTAGGATTTTTTGATTTTGTTCTTTGTTTCATATCAGTGAATCTACTGATAGTGTAGGTATAGCTGTTTTTTCATGTATTCATGTATTCTTGTCTCATTCAGCCACTTCAATCTGAAAACTCTTATATTCAAGCTCAAGGGTCAAGTCATCCCATTGATAATATCTTTAATAATGAACAAAATCATTTCCTTCCCTCCAGCTGTTTATTTTCTCTTTTTGGAACTTGTATTTCCAGAACTACCACTTCTCGCCTTCAAATATTATAGCTTCAAATATTATAGTTTCCATCTCTTTGTCTTTTGGTTCTAAGTTCTGAAAGAATTTGTTAGCTCAGTCTTCCAGCATTGGTAATTTGCTTTTCAGTTGTGTGCATTCTCTATCACCTGCTGCTTAAATTTTTAATTTTAGCAGTTTTATTTTTTCACTTCTAGGAGATGGGGAAAAAAGTCTCTTCTTCTTTATTGATGTGATATCCTCCCTTTTCACTCTGAAGACAATTATTATCTTCTTTTGAATTGGCTTTCTTTTTTCTGTATGCTTTTATTTATTTATTTATTTTAATGTTTATGCTCTACTGTTGCTTTCCTGGTGCAGATTTTCCTCAGATAATTGGTGATTTTAAGAAATGCCTCGTATTCCCTGTGAAGATTAGTCTTCAGGAATACATGTCCAGTGGAAATCTAGCCACTCTACACAGGCCCTTTCAAGCTGTGTTGTTGGGTTAACACATTGTAGCTTAATTTTGGTTGCTGTATACAGTTAAAGCAAAATAAAATTAGTTCTATTTCTTTCCAAAAGTATGTAATTCAGGAGTCTTGCTAATTTAGACTCATCTTTTCCTATCTAAGTCAAAGAGTGGTAAGACTGCATGACTACAGAGCTGCATGACCAGTGGTGAGAATTTATAAAGCTTTACATTTGTGTCATTGGAGATAAGTAAAAGACTCTTTGTCGTTAGTTGTTTATCATTGAGTACATCTCGACTAGGAAGTACTTTGTCATCCCACCTTTTTTTTGAACTTTGTCTGAAATATATCCTGTGTTGTTTAGCAACATGCAGAAACAGCCTTTTATCATATTAGTTTTGCTCATTGGTTTTGGACTCGTTTTGTATTTATTTATTTTTTATTTCTTTATTTTTAAAGATTTTATTTATTTATTTGACAGAGAGACACAGTGAGAGAAGGAACACAAGCAGGGGGAGTGGGAGAGGGAGAAGCAGGCTTCCCGCGGAGCAGGGAGCCTGATGCGGGGCTCGATCCCAGGACTCTGGGATCATGACCTGAGCCGAAGGCAGACGCTTAATGACTGAGCCACCCAAGAGCGTTTTTTATAAAGTTTAGTAGGCACACAAATGCACACAAATGTGTATAGTGCATGGTATTGCATCATATGAAAGAGCTTGTAGGGTTTTTTTTTAAGCTTATTATTGAAGTATAATTGTCGTACAGTGTTATATTCGTTTCAGGTATAAGGAATTTGTGGTTTGATGTGACATTTCATCCAGTGTTCTGCTTCTCAAGCTGGCATGCATCTATCTTGGGAGTATGTAGTGATCTCTCAAGGGATGCTTGAGGCCACAAGCCAAACATGGCACCTCATCCTGGAGTGCAAATTTTACTGAAAAATTGAAGGAGAGAAGGTTGAAGTCTCGACTTTTCTGAGGTCCTATCCCATGCACTTGTAAGTCTGCAGAATCCCAGTTTTTCAGCCAATCTTAGGTTTTGCCTAAAAGCTTGGGGTGTAGGAAATTTACTTTTATGTGCAGTGAGTGCTTTTGGAAAAATGTAGAAATTTAGTGTTTTAGAGGAACATGGTTTGACCAGAATGAGTAGGGTGCGCACCATCAGGGGGACTGGGTGTGCCAAAGACAGAGGTCCCCACAGCCAACACTGGACAAGCTAACGCATCTGCAGGGCAACAAGGCCAGCCAGGTGATGACACTATTAGTCACCCAATGAACCAGTTCCTTTTTTTTTTTTTAAAGATTTTATTTATTTATTTCGGAGAGAGAAAGAGAGAGAGTGCGAGCGTACACAAGCATGAGTGGGGGGAAGGGGCAGAGTGAGAAGCAGGCACCCCGCTGAGCAGGGAGTACATTGCAGGGCTCCATCCCAGGACCCTGGGATCATGACCTGAGCCAAAGGCAGATGCTCAACTGACGGAGCCACCCAGGTGCCCCTGAACCAGTTCTTTTTAACCTCTGATTTTACCAGTTGAACAATACCAAGTGCAACCTTTCGGTTTATGCTGAGAGGAGGATGAAGGGAAAAAGCAAGCTCCAGGGCTACCACGGCAGACTTGGAGAAAGATGTAGTGGAATACTTGCACTGTGCTGTGGCTGGGCAGGAGGCCAGGGCTTGGTAGAGGAGATATTCTTATGGGAGGGGCGGTCCCACACATCCAGTGGGGCTGGGCCAAGGCTCTGCAGTCCTCTTACCTATGGCTCTAGGAAACAGGCTCTGCTGATGCTGTTGGTTGCATAGCTTGTCCAGTCCTGCTGTATAAGCAGAGACAAGGAGACCAGAATGGGGTACAAGAGAAGCCACAATAAGAGTATTTAAAAAAGTAAATTCAAATCTCACTGGCCGGTTTTTCACCTCTGTGTACTCATGCTTCTACCTTGTCTGGCTCAAACAGTGTGGCAGTGGAATGATCTGATTCTGCCCTCAGCCCTGGGTCCGTGTGAGACTCTGGGTCCGACCTGCCACTTCCTAATCCGTTATCCCCTCAGAGAAAGGGAGATGCCAACAAGACCAACTTTACAAGATTGTTTTGAGGATGAAAAGAAAGAGTGCATTCAAATGTGCCATGTGAACTTCAATGCTTTCTTCATTCTAAGGGTTGAAAAAAATTAGACATATGTATTCTTTTTCCACTTTAAAAATATGCCCAGTAACTATGGCTTCAGACCAAGATGAAGTGGACACACTTCTCTCTACTCCTCTCACTAAGTACAAGTAAAAACTCTGGGCATTATGTATAAAAGAAACATAAGAAAATTCTGTAGGATGGGGAGAAGAAGGTAGACTGGCCAGGGGACCCCAGGACCCGAGGAATGACATGGGTTTGTTTTTTGTTGTTGTTGTTTTGCCTCATGTGTCCCAGGCTGGATGCTGGAAAAACTGGCAACCCAGAAAGACCAATAGTCTCAGACGGGGTGGCAAGAAAAATCTGTTCTCTATAGCCAGAGGACTGGGAAAGGGGCAACCCCGTGAGACAGAAACTTCTAGATACTAGTTGCCTTACTCCATCCAGATACCTTGGAAAAATCCCCAGCTGCACCCCAACAGCAAAGGCCTGGTTTCACAGGGCACCACATCCCCCACTTCCAGGGTGCAATCAGAGGAGTGGGAAGAATTTCATTCCCACTTGGAGATGACAACTTCTCCCTCTCCCCTCCCCCAAGTTGTCATTGGAAGTCACATGGAATCCTGGAGTTCACCACCATCCAGCAGGAACAAGGCCTCCCTCACCCTGATGTGGTATCAGTGGGCAGCAGCAAGGTGCCCCTTCCTCTCCTATCCAGGGAGAGTGTCAAAGGAAGCCTAGAAGGGAGCCTGAAATCCAACCCACAGAAGGAGCTCCCCCCAAGTGTCAAGACAAATAGGGTGGGGAGCCTGGACCTTCACCCCCACCTGGCAGTGGTGAGGTGGCACCCTGCTTCTCCCACTAGCATGTGTCAGAGGAGGCATGCTAAAACAGATTGAACTATGATCTAAAATCTCATAACATAATACCTAAGCTATCCAGGGTACAACTGAAAATCATGCATCAACTACGAAATATCAAGAATCAGGAAAACATCAACTCACATAAGAAATAATCAACAGATGCCAGTACATAGATGACACAGGTCTGGAATAATATAAGGAATTTTTTTTTTTTTAATTTTTTATTTATTTGCGAGAGAGAGAATGAGAGACAGAGAGCATGAGAGGGAGGAGGGTCAGAGGGAGAAGCAGACTCCCTGCTGAGCAGGGAGCCTGATGTGGGACTCGATCCCGGGACTCCAGGATCATGACCTGAGCCGAAGGCAGTCGCTTAACCAACTGAGCCACCCAGGGGCCCAATATAAGGATTTTAAGCAGTCATCATAGAACTGCTTCCATGAGCAATCAGGAACATGCTTGAAACAAATGAAAATATTTAAAGTCTCAGCAAAAAAATAGAAGATATAAAGAAGAACCAAATGGGAATTTGGAACTGAAAAGTACAGTGACTTAAATTAAAAAAAAAAAATTGACAGATGGCTCAACAGCAGATGGGAGAGCTCAGAGTAAAGAATCAATGAATCTGAAGAGGGTAACAATAGAAATCACCCAATATGGACAATAGAAAGAGAATAGGCTGGAAAAAAGTGAAGAGACCCTCAGAGACCCCTGAGAACTATAGCAAAAGATCTAACATTCATGTCATCAGAGTCCCCAAGGAGAGGAGAAAGAGAGTGGGGTTGAAAAGTATTCAAAGAAGTAATGGCTGAAAATTCCCCAGTTTTGGCAAAAGGCATAAATCTAGAGCTTTAAGAAACTGAGCAAACCCCAAACAGGATAAACTCACACCCCCTCTAAGACACATCATAGTTAAACTTCAGAACACTAAAGACAAAGAAAAAATCTGAAAGCAGTGAGACAGATGATACCTTACCTATAGGAAAAAAGAATAATTTGAATTTTAGTGGATTTCTCATCAGAAATCATGAAATCTAGAAGGAAGTAGAATATTCTCAAGTGATGAAAGAAAAGAACTGTCAGCCCAGGATGGTATACCCAGTGTAATTATCTGTCAGGAATAAAGGGTAAATAAAGATATGTTCAGACAAAGGAAAACCTAAGAGAATTAGTTGCCAGTGTACCTCCCCTAAAAGAAGGGATAAGGGAAGTTCTTGGAAAAAAAAAAAAAAAGGAGATGAAAAAAGAATGAATCTTGGAACATTAGCAAGGAAGAGTGTTTCTCCTCTTGAGTTTAAAAAACCATGTTTGATGAATCAAAAAATAAAGCATTGTTTGATGACAATTATGTTGTAAACAAGGGAGGGTGAAGGAACTTACAAGGAAGTAAGGTTTCTACACTTCATTCAAACTGGTAAGATATCAACATCAGTAGATCTCTGGTGATGGAAGAGTTCTGTATCTTTTTTTTTTTTTTTTTAAGATTTAATTCATTTATTTGAGAGAGAGAGTGAGCATGAGCGGGGAGGGAGCAGAGGGAGAGGGAGAAGCAGGCTCCACACTGAGCAGGGAGCCCAACATGGGGCTCGAAACTGGGGCCCTGAGACCATGACCTGAGTTGAAGGCAGACGCTTAACTGACTGAGCCACCCAGGCACCCCAAGAGTTCTGTATCTAATTGCAGTGATGGTTCTTTGAACTTCCACATGTCATAAAATGATACACATATTGTACTGATGTCAGCCTCCTGGTTTTGACAACATACTTGAGTTATGCAAGAAATAACCATTGGGGGCGCCTGGGTGGCTCAGTTGGTTAAGCGACTGCTTTCGGCTCAGGTCATGATCCTGGAGTCCCGGGATCGAGTCCCGCATCGGGCTCCCTGCTCGGCAGGGAGTCTGCTTCTCCCTCTGACCCTCCCCCCTCTTGTGTGCTCTCTCTCTCATTCTCTCTGTCTCAAATAAATAAATAAAATATAAAAAAAAAAAAAAAAAAAAGAAATAACCATTGGGGGGAACTGGGTGAAGGATACACAGAGCCACTCTGTCCTCTCTTTGCCACTTCTTGAAAATTTATAACAATTTCAGAATAAAACATTAATATTTCCAGATCTGAAAACTTTAGTGTCATTTGTTCTGTGATGATCTTCTATTCAGTAAATTTGGTAATCTAAATTATGAGACTAGCACTCTCCCCCATGGGACTCAGTAAAGCTCATTCCATTAGACATTCACCACAACATGCCTGCCAGTAAACACTTTATTTTTCTTAAAGTTGGCTTTTAAGCAGAAAACATTGGTCACTACCAAATTATACAAAAACCCACTGGCTCCCACAGATCTGCTCAACTTCTGGCCACAATTTTACTTCACCAGATGGATTGTTTATAAACATGTACCTGTTGTTGGCTTCACTTCCTGCTCTGCTAAATTTCCTGATAACATGACGTTTCTAGCTTTTGTGATTTCACTATTCTTCTTAAATGGAAACTTTTAAGTATAGCACTTTTAAAATTTTATCTTCAACTGAAAACATGGCTTCGTGCTTAAAAACCAGAACATGTATCAGCTTTTAAAACCCACTGAAATTATGTAAGATGATGACCTAAAGATGCTTAGTAAGGATCATATTGCCATGCCACCCACAGCTAGTGAACTTGGAGGGAGCACGGCAGTCCACCTAACAAGCACAGATTGTATTAAGGATGCACATTTAAAATAATGAAATTTACTATTATAGGTAAACAAATGAGTCTAAATCTGGATGTCTCTTCTTAGGAATGGCCATTCAAGAAATTGCATGCTACCCTCATTTTTGCAATGACAACTAAGGTAAAGCTATTTGTGATTCACTTGATAAAATACCTCTAAAAATGGTCTGAGAGTTATATGAAGCAGTTTGACTGTGGGGACTATGAGTTGTCTGACAGAGCAGATACATGTAATGAAAATCGCTGGGTCAGTAGTAAAATAAATAGCATGGCTTAAATTAAGAAGACAATGGGGAGACTGACCAGTGGATCAGAGGTGCTTTCTCTTGCAGTGGTGTGACTCCTTAGCCAGAAGATACTTGTCTTAGGCTGGCACACCCCCTACTGAAACAGACCCTGAGGCTGGGATTGTGAAGGTAGTGTATTTGGGGGGTGAGCCCAGGAAACACCAGCCGGGGAGTGGGGAAGTGAGACAGTGAAGGAAAGGAAGCCACTAAGAGGTATGTTAAAAGAGTAGGTTACCACTTTGGGCAACTGGGACTCAATCCCACTGGCGTTGTCTGGGGGACTGTGAAGGGCATGCCTCAGAGTTCCACCCAAGAGGCAAAGAAGCTCCTCTGTATTCAACCACATCTGTCCATTATTGGCTGGGGGCTACTTCCAGGGTGTTAACACCGTGGCACTTCTAGCCTCATCTCTACGTGGACATGGTAAGTGTGTGGGCAGAGAGCAACAGGCTCTTGCAGTGAGAAGCCATTTGTGTGAATGGGATCAGCAAGTCTTGAGTAGATAGGGGTGGGAGCACCGCTAACTTCTGCAACAGGACACCCGCATTTCTGCTGATTGTCGCCGGAAAACATCTGGGCTTCTCTTCTCAGCAATGACCCTGAGAGGAAAGCAGATCAAAACAAAATCCAAAAGGAAAACAAAACCTGATGTGATTTGTAACTACATTTTATGTAAGACTGGGTTCTTAAAACATTGTGGTACCGGAATGAAGAGAAATTATCCACATGTTTTCTTCCCAGATTTTTGAAGTTCACATACTCAGTATCATTTTGCCCATTAATCCTTGAGGATAGTAGAACAGTTCCCTTGTCCATAAGTGATTAAGAACATTCTTTTTTATATGGGCTGTTCCTCAAACACAGCAAGTGTGGGTTCCCAGCTCAGGGCCTTTGCACTTGCTATCCCTTCTGCCTGGAACTCTGTCTTGCTCCTGGCTTATACCTCCTTGTCCTGCAGGTCTTTGCTCCTATGTCTTCTCAGTGACCTTCCCTGACCACCCCATGTAAGAAAACAGCCCCCACCCCACACTTATCCTTACCATGCTCGATTTTTCTTTATAGCATGTATCACCAACTAACATACTCTATGCAGTGTTTACTTGTTAAATTTGTTTATTGCCTGCCTCTGCCCACTCAAATGTAAGCTTCATGAAAGCACGGACTCTTCATCTGCGTTTACTGCTATAACCTCAGCTCCTAGGACAGCATCAGGTATATCAATGAATAACTGTTGAGTGAGAGGATCAGTATATAGAGGATTATCCTTTTGGGGCTATAGCTTTCCTTTTCTTGCTGAATGTATAGTGATGGGTTCTTTTTCCTGTAAAAGGAGTTTTTACTTTTGCTTCCTTCCTGAGGTATTTTTTTGGAAAAAGGGCTTTCCAGTGAATCTAAACATGACAGCTGTTTTTTTGTCTAGTCTGGTGATTTTCAAAGTGGTCACCTCGGAACTTGTGAGGCATGCAGATTCCCTGGCCTCACCCAGACCTGCTGAATCAGAGCAGTCTCTTCTAACAAGGCCTCTACATGTTTCTGATACACTAAACTTAAAGTTGGAAATTGTGTGATCTAGGCAGGCAGCTTTACAGAGGGTATTCCTGGTATTTGTCTTGAGTGGTATCTTTCCCAGAGATCTGAGATGTACTCTGAACAACTTTACACTTCTGAAAATTTGATGTGTGTTTATAATTTCATGCCACTTCTTTCTAAAATGAGTGGAAACACCTCATCTTAATGCTAGGGAAGGCTTCCTGGATGTGAGCCCCATGTGCAGGGCCCCTTGTGCAGAAGGGCACCTGTCTTGGTTTAATACTCTGTTGTTAATGTTTATAGGACAATTAAAAAGTAACAGAGAAATCAGAAACTATTCGGCTAAGGTAATCAGTTATGATTAGTTTTCAAGAATTTAAACACTTTCTCTAAAGAAATAAGTGAGGGAGATTGTGTAACATGTTAAGGCCGCGGACTTTGGAGCCATAAAAGTATGGTTCAGCTCCCACCTTTAATACTTGATAGCTCTGTGGCTTTGAGCAAATTACTCATTGCATGTCCCAGTTTTTTATCTGTAGGTGGGAAAAATGGCACCATTATAGCTACTTCATTTGCCCTGAGGATCAGATGAACTGGACACGAAAAACATATGCCCCAGTACACAGTGTATGCTCAGGAAGTGTTAACTATCACCCATTTTTGGCTCCTCACCAGTATTTTTCTAGACTAAGATTTTTCATTCCAATTCAGGGTTTTACCGAGTTATGAATGCTTTTCTTTATAGATTCCCCCCACCCCAACTCCCTGATTCTTGTTAGATTTGGTTTCTCCTGAGGCACAAATCTGCAATTTTATCAGAAATCTTTACTTAAGGACATGAGGATGCAGTCCCAGATGATCCAGAGATATTTCCAGTTATTATTCACCTTCTTATCCTCCAAATGGATGATATACAAAGAAAGCAAATGGAATGCAAAGCCTTCTGGAAAATCCTACACAAATGTGTAGTGATTGATTACAACTGGCAAGGTTTTTACTATAGTTATTTGAATTTACAATTGACTGGCAAAAAGCACAACCATAGTTAAAATATGTTGTTTAAATTGTTGGGGTAAATACAGCAGTAAATTTATTTAGTGTGAGATCTAAATGTCTTCTTTTGAAAGTTGTTTTACTTAAGCAGAATTTCTGTCATTCTCAGTGAATTTGGCCATTACTATGCCTGGCCAGGTGTTTTTGGTCAGATTTTTAATGCATTTCTGGCTAAATAACATGAGCAGACTTACTCATTGTTATTTGATAACAGCCAGAATACATTTGATTTTATGCGGAGCTTTGCCAACCTTATAGCACTTGCACACGTATTATCTCACTTAGTTTTTACAACAACCCCATGGGTAGACAGGTATTACTGTTACCCTTTTAGATGAGAAAACTGGGGCTCTGAGCATTAAATTGACTTCTGCGGGGTCACACAGTAGTTAGGTTATGGAGCTGAGACTAGAATAGGTCTTTCTTTCATAGTCCTTTGATCCTCAGGTTGCTCTATCACACAGCTGTGTTTATGTATTTCATTGCATTTCGCTGAGATTACCCTTGCTAAATTCACCAATGAGTTTGGTGTCACCAAATCAGTGGACAGCTTTCAGTCCTCATCCTGGTTGACTTTCGGGAGCATTCAACAGTGTTAATTCTTTCCTCCTGGCCATTATAAACAGGCACAACTGAGGTGTTGGCTTTGTCTTGGTCAGTGTTTGGGGTGGGGGCTGGGCAGGTATGGGAAGTGAAATGCAACTTCTCTTTTACTTCCCACCTCCTGGATTTGTTCTTCCTGTGCTCTAGAATCCATGATCTCTGCGGTCCTGTAACCACTGTGCCCTTTTCCCACACTCTGTCAAATGTTCATGTCCTCCAGATGATGTTTCTTCCTTTTGTCCATAAGATGTCTTTATTCAGTGTGGCTGTTCTCTGAGGAAAACAATTAGATTGGATAAATTAACCATTATTCATCACTCATTCGGCTAACATTTATTGAGTGCTAGCTACATATCAGGCACTGCAAGTAGGTCTTAACTTTCTTGGAGGGATTTTTGTTATACAAAAATATCCTTGTTTACCAAAGTCAGGCCAGCACTGATAGCATCTCAGGCATGATGATACACTGAAATGGGAGATCTTAAGCTGTGTGTTGGAAGACATTTTGAGCAAGCGTTCAGTTATGTCACATGTCAATCCTCGCAGGTTCTGATAAGGGGAAAACTGTCCTACCCATAATTTCCAGCAGGGCGGTTGTGACCCTGTGACATAGTCCCTGGCAGCCATGGCCAATGGGACCAGAACAAGGAATCCGAGTCAAGAGCAGCCATGCAAAGGCTGCCCACGACTTAGGAGGCAGATCCTGGGCTGAAAGTGTTACCCAAATAGAAATGGGCTGGGGCCGGTTGAGTGTCACTCTTGGCGGAATGAACCGGGCAAATCTGGACCAAGCAGACCTCTGGAGCAGGAGCCTGAGCTGGGAGAGTACGGGTAGAGAATGAGAGTCTGGAGGGGTCACCATGGACTATAGGTGGTGACAGTTAGGAATCATCATAGCCTCTGCTAGTTCATAACTGATACACAAGGGGAAGGTCCTAAGTGCAAGAAGCCTGAGGAAAATCGCTGTTTCTGCGTGTCCTCACACTCTTGCAGTTGTCTTGCTTCCTTTGTTTTTTGTTCATTCTGACCAAATGCATCTCATTAAATCAAGGTCGTGTTTTATAAGTAGACTTGATCTACTTTGTTTATACCTAATGTTGGCCTCGATAAAGATTTAGAAATTACTTTCCCCCCCAGTTTTATTGAGATGTGACTGACAAAATTAGAAGTGTATGTATTTAGATTGTACAACATAGTATTTTTTTAAAAAATTACTTTTTGAAAATACTGAATGTTCAAAAGCAACCTGATGGCTGTATAAGTCATGTTTAGTGCTTAAATCTGAGCGTTTGGAGGCCAGTTCTCTGGTGTGAAATGCAAAACCTATATTCTTCACTAGTAACTGCATGTGAAATGTGTCACGTCATTTCTATGCTCAAAACCCTTCAGTGGCTCTCTGTTTCATTCCAAGAAAAAGCCCAGCTCTTTGTGATGGCCTAGAACCAGCTCCCGCTTCATGGACCTTGGCTTTGCAGCCACTCAGGGCCCTACATTGAAAAGGGCCCCATGCTTGGTTTAGTCCTCTGCTGTTGCCATCTTGAAATTCCTAAAACGCTTACATTGGAATTTGCATTTTGTAAGTGGAGTCCAGTGGGACAGAGGAGCATCTTCCCGAGGAGCGGAGATGCCCTGGAGCAGCAGACCACACATGTGCTTGTGGTCCAGCTAGCAGCTGGTACGCACACGGGCTGGGGCACGGCAGGCAGCTCCCACCCAGTAGCATTGGTCCAGCTGCACACTTCGGAGCAGTCCAGGGTGCCGTGGGACCCTGAGGGGGTGGGCATGCTGGGACATGGACCTAGATGGGGAGTGTGACCACTGTAACATCAGCGGAAGGGCATTGCAGCCATGTAAGACAGTGAGGGCTTAGGACCCGAAAGATGGTGAACATAAAAAAATTAAAAAAAAAAAAAAAGCAGGGGTTTCCTAAGGGGGCAATAGCAGGACAGCCACGGGAGGCTGGCTGCCCTGTGTGTCCCCAGAGCTAGTCCCGACGGTGTGTGATATTTAAGTCTCCGGCCTGGGCACTGGAACAGAGCTGCTAGCGCTCAGGGTGCAGACTTGATCAGTAAGCTATGACAAAATAAAAGTGGACATATGAGCATTGCAATAAAGCATATCAGAGAGTTAGAATTCCTCAAAGAGGTTAGAATTTTCCGTTTTGAAAATGTTGCAGGTAAAGCACATGTCCTCAAGCTTAGAAGCAGAAATTAAATTTAAGATCATTCAACAGAAAAGGACACTATTTGTATATGAAGCTTCAAATGAACCAATGAATGGAGGAAATAATTTTAAAATTAAAGTTTTCCTTATAATCATAGACCTAGCAATAAAACACATAAATAGGTGTCTTGGATTCTGCACAAATTACGGAGCCACTTCCAGTTTCTTGTTCTACCTCCACGAATGACAGGAGATGTCAGAGCAAATAGTAAAATGCATTGGGTATATCTGCATTTAACATTACATTCAGGGGCAGTCGTTAAGCCTCTGCCTTCAGCTCAGGTCATGATCCCAGGGTCCTGGGATCGAGCCCCGCATCGGGCTCCCTGCTCCATGGGAGGCCTGCTTCTCCTTCTCCCACTCCTCCTGCTTGTGTTCACTCTCTCATTGTCTCTCTCTCTGTCAAATAAATAAATAAAATCTTTAAAAAAATGAAATAAAAATAATATTACATTCAAACTTACACGAAACTGATTTGTATGAAGAGTTCAATCTTTTTAGAGAAATTATTTTGTGAGATGCTTAGATGTACTAAAATTTATATTTTGAAGTAATTTATAAGAAATTTATTTCAGTGTTGTTGTAGTCTATAAAATACTCATAATAGCTCCAGTAACAGTTGGATCAGCAGAAAGATCTTTCTCAAAAGTAAAAATTATCAAAAATTATTTGTATGTTACATCCCCATGACTTGCTTATTTTATAACTGGAAATTTGTACCTTTTGACCACCTCTGCCCACCAAGGTGACTATAGTTAACAATACTGTATTGTATACTTAAAAGTTGCTAAGAGAATAGATCCAAAAAGTTCTCACCACAAGAAAAACAATTTTTGAAAAAAAAACTATTTATGATCTTGCATTTGCTGACAGCTTTCAGTTATATCAATTGAAAATGGTATGAAAGATATAGATTTTGATGATCTAGTAAGTGAATATGTAGTAAAAGCGAGCCAGGAAAATTATATGATCAATCAAGACATATTAATAAAATATTATTATATAAATTATATAGATAATTATGTAAACATTAAATAGTAAAGTTTTATATGTATAAAATTATAATGCCAATTTATTTGCCACTTGAAAGTTTATCATTACTCAATGTAATACCAATATGCCTTGAATTAAAAGTAATCCCTATATTATAAATACTAAAATATTTTTAAGGAAAAAAGCTTTATATTTTAATACCTCTGACAGCACTTTTTCTCATTTTGAACGAAGGGGCTATGTATTTTCATTGTGCACTGGGCCTTGCAAATAATGCAATTAGCCCTACCAAAAAGGTCCTCCAATCCAAGATCTGCTTCCCCTTTGTAAACAAAGGGGCACTTACCTTAAAGCTTTTTTCTTTTTTTCTCTTATATTCTCCCCTTTGCTCACTCACTATGCTTCAGCCTTCGAGAAATCTTCAGCCTTAGGTAGGGCTTTTGCCCTGGCTGTTTTTTTTCTGCCTGTAATGTTCTTCCCCCAGATACCCACATAGCTCACACTGTCACCTCTTTAAAGTTTTTGCTCAAATGTCACCTTTTTTTTTTTTTTGAGTCATAAATTATTTTATTCAGAGAGCTGGGGTTGGGGAGGTTGTGAGGTTAGCTATGTAACATCCTTTAGGATTTTGAGTGGGTAACTAACCATAAAAGCACAGAAGTAATGATTTTACTTTATTTTTTTATTTTTTATTTTTTTAATTTTATTATCTTAGTCACCATACAATACATCATTAGTTTTTGATGTGGTGATCCACGATCCATTGTTTTCGTATAACACCCAGTGCTCCATGCAGTACGTGCCCTCCTTAATACCCATCACTGGGCTAACCAATCCCCCCTCCCCCCTCCCCTCTAAAACCCTGTTTGTTTCTCAGAGTCCATGGTCTCTCATGGTTCATCTCTCCCTCCAATTCCCCCATCCCCTCATTTTCCCCTTCCTTCTCCTAATGTCCTCCATGTTATTCCTTATGTTCCACAAATAAGTGAAACCATATGATAATTGACTTTCTCTGCTTGACTTATTTCACATAGCATAATCTCCTCCAGTCCCATCCATGTTGATGTAAAAGTTGGGTATTCATCCTTTCTGATGGCTGAGTAGTATTCCATGGTATATATGGACCACATCTTGTTTATCCATTCATCTGTTGAAGGGCAACTCGGCTCTTTCCACGGTTTGGCTATTGTGGACATTGCTGCTATGAACATTGGGGTGCATATGGCCCTTCTTTTCACTACATCTGTATCTTTGGGATAAATACCCAGGAGTGCAATTCTTGGGTCATAGGTAGCTTTATTTTTAAATTTTTGAGGCACCTCCACACTGTTTTCCAAAGTGGCTGTACCAACTTGCATTCCCACCAACAGTGTAAGAGGGTTCCCCTTTCTCCACAACCTCTCCAACATTTGTTGTTTCTTTCCCTGTCCATTTTTGCCAGTATAACTGGTGTAAGGTGGTACCTCAATGTGGTTTTGATTTGAATTTCCCTGATGGCTAATGATGATGAACATTTTTTCATGTGTCTGTTAGCCATTTGTATGTCTTCTTCAGAGAAGTGTCTTTTCATCTCTTCTGCCCACTTTTTGACTTGATTATTTGTTTTTTGGGTGTTGAGTTTGAGAAGTTCTTTATAGATCTTGGATACCAGCCCTTTATCTGTAGTGTCATTTGCAAACATCTTCTCCCATTCTGTGGGTTGCCTCTTTGTTTTGTTGACTGTTTCCTTTGCTGTGCAGAAGCTTTTTGTCTTGATGAAGTCACCTTCTTAATGAGGCACACCCTGATGACCCTAGTTAAAACTGCATCCTATCCCTCTCCCCAACTACCACGGACCCTCGTATCTTACTCTGCATTTTTCTTTTTTTTAAATTTTATTATGGTTATGTTAATCACCATACATTACATCATTAGTTTTTGATGTAGTGTTCCATGATTCATTGTTTGCGTATAACACCCAGTGCTCCATGCAGAACATGCCCTCTTTAATACCCATCACCGGGCTAACCCATCCCCCCACCGCCTCCCCTCTAGAACCCTCAGTTTGTTTCTCAGAGTCCATAGTCTCTCATGGTTCGTTTCCCCCTCCAGTTTCCCCCCCTTCATTTTTCCCTTCCTACTAATTTTTTTTTTTTAACATATAATGTATTATTTGTTTCAGAGGTACAGGTCTGTGACTCATCAGTCTTACACAATTCACAGCGCTCACCATAGCACATACCCTCCCCAGTGTCTATCACCCAGCTACCCCATCCTTCCCACCCCCCACCACTCCAAAAAAAAATGAAATATTTTTTTCTATAGAACTTACACCTTTTGACATATATAATTGCTTATGTATTATGTCTGTTGTACATTATCTGTCTGCTCTGCTAGAATGTCAGAATTAGAATGTAGGATTTCTGTTCTGTTCGCTGATGACTCCCAAGCACCAATAATGCTAGAAACCCAGTGAATATTTGTGGAATGAAGTCTAAAACTGTTAGATAAACGTGCAGTCGCTATGCAAGCCAAAATTATTCATATAACTGCAGTGTGTTTTTCTTTGTTGTACAATAGGCCAATTAGATTCTTGATTCCTCAAATTGTTTACAGCTAATGCTTTTATATTTCCATCTATTTTAATTAATGAAAATTCCCATTATAGGACCATATATTCAATGCATGCTAATTAAATTGTGCTGTTCATATAATTGTAGCCATAAAAGGCTTTCAGAACACTAAAAACTTTGTTATAAAAGCTTAAACAGTTGGAATAAAAAGAAAACCCCAGTGGCTGAATTCTTTATTTGCTTGTTAAGAATATTTATCTCCTATGAGACCCTGTTTAGCCTCAATCTAAATGATAATAGAAGTACAGTATGTTTTCACTTAGGAGTGTCTGTATTTTCATTCTTAATTTAGGTGAATAGGCAGTTGTGTCAGGAATTATTCTTATTCAGAGATAAAATATTCTTCATCCACAGCTCTGCAGAAATTCATTTACTAGCTTGTGTTCACTTGCAAGCACTAGGATCTTTGAAAATCAATATTCATTTTACTTCTGATTTAATTTTGGTTTATCATGAGAACACCATTTTTTTTTCCTCACTGAGACAAAATCAGGATTGTTTACTAAACTAGGAAGCATCCTTTTTTTTTTTTTAATAACAAGCTTGTGCTGCATGCTACTTTTAAAAAAATGGAATTGCTTCTTTAATGGGAGAAATTGTTACTGAAAGTTGCTGTGCTATCTGTATGTTTCTAGGAGAGGGAGTATTTATATTAGGACAATAAAATTTGAATTTTCTTTTTTTTTTTTTAAAGATTTTATTTATTTATTCATGAGAGAGAGAGAGGCAGAGGCAGAGAGAGAGAGAGGCAGAGGCAGAGGGAGAAGCAGGCTCCCCACGGAGCAGGGAGCCTGATGTGGGACTCAATCCCAGGACCCTGGGATCATGACCTGAGGCGAAGGCAGACGCTTAACCGACTGAGCCACCCAGGCGTCCCAAAATTTGAATTTTCAAGTAAGCCACTAGAATAATGAAACACTTAAGTAACATATCAAAACTATTTTCTAAATGTTGATATGACATAAAAACTTGATTAGCTTCTTTAAATGTAATTACAAGGTTGAAAATCATGATGGTAGTTTCATATCTGTATTAGATGAAGGCATGGCTCCAAAGATTTCTCAATTTCCATGTGATATTCATAATATTATATGAGCAATAAGAATTAAAATTCTATGGTATTAAGAAGATCCTAAGATGGATACTACAAAGTTGTTGATTCTATAGTTTCCCGATCTATGTTTATCTTTAATATCATTGAACCATGGAAAAATGATCAGTGTAATCTTAGTCTCCAGAACTTTATCAATGACAAGACATAGAAACCTACCTCAAATCCTAGAGAAAGGAACTTACTGGCTTTTGTTACTGGGAAGTTGAGAAGTGTGTTGACTCCAGACTCTGTTTCCTCCATGTGTTCAGCAGCTCCAAATTTACAGGCTTGTAGAACCCTGACCCTCAAAACAGGACATTTACCTTTCTTACTAGCTTCAGTAGAATGATCATGTGAGGGTCTAGATTTGCATGGCCATTCCCAAACAAATCACTCACTAGAGGGTGGGGTACTGTCTTGACCTAGATCTCCCCAACCTGATGGCTAGCCCTACCCAATACCACTTGGAGGTGGGAAGAGGTTCTGCCAAAGGACAGGATATTGGCGATGCCAGAAGAAAGTGGCATAAGAAGACAAGCTGGACAGATCAGTCTCTGCCTTGAATATATAGGCAAAGTAAAAAAAAAAAAACAAATAAATGTGAAGATACCTATGAGATATTTAAGGCTTGAGGACATTCAAGGGAAACTATAGAAAATGAAGACCAAGAGCAGGGCTTATTCACATTTTGTTTGTGTCCTGTGGTATCGAACGATTAGCTCATTTGTCTAATAAGGGGAGGTTTACAGATGTCTGTATGTTTGGGGCTGATTGTAGTTATACTAGATAAAGAAGAACTGACATGCATATTAGGTTTCTACTAGGTGTTAGGCTATAAACACTATGCAGTATTTTACACACATAGGCATACATTCTAGTTGAATCAATGAGGCACATCGATTCATCTGTGAGTAACAGAAAAACTTAATAGTGGTTTAAAGATACGAGTGTTTATAATTTCACATAAAAGAAACCTGGATGTAGGCAGTCCAAGGCTATATTGGCAGCGTCATGACCACCAGGGACCCAGGCACCCTCTCTCATGTCCCACCAATCTTGTTTTATGCCACCTCATGGCACAAGATGGCTACTTGAACTCCAGCACAAAGATGTTCCTTGTAGGCAGCAGGAAGGAGAGAGGAGAAGGTTGCAGCTGATCCTTTTTAAAGAGAATTATTGGCAGTCCCACACAACATTTCCACTTGGATCTCATTAGCCTTAACTTAGTCACATGACCACACCACACAGCAAGTGAGGAGGGAAATGTAATTCCTAGAGCTGGCCATGTGCTCAGCTAAAATCTGGGGTTTGGCTACTAAGGAAGAAGGGGGGGCGGATGACCACTGGGAGGCAACCAGGAGTCTCTGCCTCACACTTTATCTCCTAAGATGTACAGCAGACTTTGGTTATGGAGCTGGAATACCACATGATCCAACTTAGGAAAAGTCTTACTATCTCTGGATTTGTGCTAGTTTGGTACCCTTAAGAGCTCCCTTCCTTGTCTTACATAAGGCTCCAGACATGCTATAACGAGGCTTCTGGTGGATCTTCACAGAGTCCTGGTGCATACTGACTTTCCAGGGGCCTCTGTGCATGTGGACTTGGGCAGTGTGGCTCTGCACTAAGACCGCATGTGACCACTGCTTTCTCAGATGCCATCTGTTACTACCACCGTTCTTCCCTAAATGAATCGGTGGGTGAGAGTTTATGATAGTCCTCTTGCTGCTGAGAGGCTACCTCATTTCTGTCCTATCTAGCTGGTGCATTGTTGTGTCACTTTTAAAAGTGAGGCTTCTATATATTAAGTACAGCATACTCTTCTCTCATGAAAAGAAATTATTGAGTATAACTCTTCTGTTTCACCTCACATATTGCAAATCCTTAAAGGAACAGTAAGAGTACAATAGGGTTGCATATTAAGTAGCCTCGAGTAAATTTATTAAAGTGTGGATATGGTAAAAATATTTCCCCTTAGAGATTACTTGACAAAATAATGAACAGAGGTTCAGAAATATCTCAGTGGTATAACCATCATTCTTCTTTGTTAGACATATAAAAACACATAACATATTTTATTTGAACCGTAAACATGTTCAAATGTGGTTAAGTCGTATATCACGATTTTATATTGAAAAAGTTGTGTGGCAATTTACCTGATGTTTTCAACCTCTCTAAGATTAGAAGTACAGATGAGAAAGCAAGTGTGAAACTTCCTCTATAAAATTCTCGTAGAGCATAATTCTGAGTGACCTATTCCAGTGACCTGACACTAAGCCAGAGTGCAGCATTGTCTTCTTATGGCCATCATGTTATAAAAAGAATGACAACGGTTACTTTGGGTAAATTAGGTGGTTTCAAAAACAATCGAGCATTAGAAAGACTCATTTTCCTTAGTTTTAAGTTTGAGTTTCTCTTAACTAAATTTACCACATAGGCCTTTGTCTCCAGTTCAGTCAGCCTCTTTCGGAAGCTTGTCTCCCAATTCACATCCAGCTAGGGTTGCCAGATTTAGCAAATGAAAATATAGGCCGCCCCATTAAACTTAAATTTCAGATAAACAACGAACAGTTTTATTATAGATATGTCTCAGATGGAGGTGCCTGGGTGGCTTAGTCGTTAAGCATCAGACTTCGGCTCAGGTCATGATCCCAGGGTCCTGGGATCGAGCCCCACATCGGGCTCCCTGCTCGGCAGGAAGCCTGCTTCTCCCTCTCCCACTCCCTGCTGCTTGTGTTCCCTCTCTTGCTGTGTCTCTCTCTGTCAAATAAATAAAATAAAATCTTTAAAAAAAAAGAAAAAAAAATAAAATCCTTAAAAAAAAAGATATGTCTCAAATGTTGCATGGATCATACTTACACTAAAAAATTAATTCATTGTTTATCTGAAATTCAAATCTAACAGGGTGTCCTCTATTCGAACTGGAAACCCTACTTCCAGCCCTTATTGCTGTGATATTGTCATGTATTTTCTTCGTTGGAGTTCACATCTCCTTCAGTGGCCTGACCTGTGCTGACAACCTTCTGTCCCTACATCTTCTTCTGCCTGTGGCCACTTCCACCTGAATGGCATTCTCTTCTCCCTTTGTTGTTCTATCAGCTTAAGGCAGTCACTCACCCATCCGCCCTTCCTCCTCATCCCTCTCCCAAATGGCATGGCAGTGTCTGTGCTTAACACCTCCAGGTTATTTGAGTCACCTATACCCTCATCCTCCATATTTAGTCAATCAGTCCTGTCCATTCTTCCTTCACAGTCCGTTTTTCCCTCCCTTCCTCCTGGTCTTTCCCTCTGCCTCTCTCTCTCTCTCTTTCCTATTGCCCTTGTCTGTCCGTTCCCCACACTGCCTGCAGTTTAGGTCCTTGCCTGCAGTGGTCCCTGTCCACCTGCTTTTCTAGGTGGCCTCCAGCTCTAGGCTCTCCCTACCCCTGGTCACTCTGAAGTTGGGGTTCACATTCTAAACTATTGCACTGATTTTATTCCTTCCCAGCTAAAAACCTTCAGTGACTTGCTGTGGTCCACAGAATGAAGCTTAAGCCCCTTATTTGAGGCCTCCCATGTAAGACTTTCCAGGATTGACTTCTGCTGATGTCTCTAGTCTTGGTTGCATCAGTACCTTAGATCAGTGTTTATCCCACATTTAGATTCACTTGCTTTTTCACTGTAATATAATATTGGAAACCCCCTTAGAGATGTTTCAAATTATGTAATCATTTGGCATATAAATTATTTAAAAAAAATTTTTTTAAAGATCTATTTATTTGTCAGAGAGAACATAAGCAGGGGGAATGGCAGGCAGAGGGAGAAGCAGGCTCCCCATTGAGCAGGGAGCCCGACACGGGCTTGATTGCAGGACCCCAGGACCCCAGGACCCCAGGGTCATGACCTGAGCCAACAGCGGATGCTTAACCAACTGAGTCATCCAGGTGTCCCAGGCATATAGATTAACAGGAAGTAGTATCTTAGTTTTTATATCATTGTATTAGTGAATGTTACCTTATAAAGTTTATTCCTAATAAAAATTTAATACTGTCCTAATTGTGTAAATACAAACAAATGTTTTGACTTTTCCTCATTTACCAAATGACACATCCTTTCTTGTGGTTTGAATTAATTAGATAAGAAAAATGTGATTTACTAACATTTAAAATGGCACCTTGCATTCTGTTTGGCTTTGTGACCAAACGCATATGGAAATGTGTATTATTAAATTATGTAACAGCAGCATTTCATGACCTGATATTTAATTCTTCACATTTTGCTCTTAAAAATAAGCTTTTTCATAATTTCAAAAATTTCATACCTTGTTTACAGTATATTTCTCAGTGATAAGGTAAGAAAGTAGGTATCAGGTTGCTATTTCCAAGCATTTTCTAGAGGGCATATACTTCAGAATTAGATAGTCTTTATTCATGGTAAATAAAAAGCCCAACTATATAGTCATCTGCTTTCTCCTCATGACTCCGTTTGCCCAGTTGTAGGAGCCCCGGGCTCTGGAGAGTATGTCTCAGACATGGGTTTGGCTTGGTTATAAGACACTGTCACAGCTTCTTGTGAGGCGATCTGAGAAAGTCTACAACTAGTTCCTGTGACATTTCTTTCCTCATTCTTTCTCCTGAGTCATAATAAGTTGAGTAAATAATGAGTTTCTGGTCCCTGGTCTATATCAAAATGAAAATAAGGTTGTATTAATCTGGAACTGCAGTCTAGCTGAGTTAATCTCAAGATTGCTACTGATCCGTATGCTGTACTGAATTACAGTTAATGGGTATTTGTAGAAGTGAAGAAGCTTAAAATCATCAGATAGTTTCAGTACATAGAAGTGCTTGAGCTGGATCTCTTCTTTTGCCCCTCCAGATCTCCTGTCTTGCCTTTTCTACCTGGTCTCGCCCCCTGTTGGGCCTGTGGGGGTCTCATCAACCTCCTTCCTGCCCTCCAGCTTCTGAGTGGTTTCAGCCAATGGAAAGGCCCAGGAGGCCATCAGAGGGGAAGGGACAGTGAGGCCAAACATTTTTCCTTCCTACTTTCTTCTCTGCAAGCTCACCTTGGATTGGCTGTTCTCTTCAGACGAAAATCAATTACTTCTCAAGGCAGCCTACTCTCTATAACCGTCTCTCCTTCTGGGTTCCAGAAGGAGAGACAGTTTTCTTTCCCCTTGTACTTGAAGGCCTAGAGGTGATGTCAGATCCGCCACTACCAGCCCTGGATTTCAGCACTCTTCCCTGTGTCCCACAGTTTTGTAAACAGTCCCTCAGTGAATGGAGTGTACCATCGATTTCCTGTTGGGATCTCACTGATATAGTGCCTTATATGGTGTAAGTAATTTAATCCTTTTATCTGGACTATGAAATAAGCACAAACAGTACCCTTGTTATAGAGGAAGGGAGCGTGAAGCACAGAAATACTAAATGACCTGCAAAGATCGCAGGGTTAATATGTGACAGAGCCAGGATTAAAGCCTGGCTCCAGGCTACACCATCTTAACCACTACCCTATGCCCAGGTATGATAATATGAACAACAGTGATTTCATCATTGTTTTGGGAATGTTCACAATAACAAGATATATTAACACTACTTATGTTGATGACACGTATGGATTGATCAAATTATCGCCAGTGCTCTCTCCCCACCTAGAACTTTCATCTGAATACTTCAAAAGGGTGATTTTTTTTTTTTCTGTTACCCAGGAAAGATTGAAAGAATGATATTCTTTGATGTTAAGAAATAAGAAGTTCAAATTTTACTTATTATCCTCAGCCCTATTCAAAAAAATTATTTGCCCACAACTAAGTATTCTTTTTAAAATATGAACTCATCAAAGGCTCAAATTTAGCTTCTTTCTCTTCTTAAGAGCCTGACATTAGGAGTTTAGTATTCGTTTCTCACAATGACCTAGTTTTTTTACATAATTTTGGTCCTGTCAGTTTGTTCCCAGAGCTGACGTAGCCATCATTCTGTTGTCTGCTTTGTGTTGGGTATGTGTCTTCTTCTGCCCTGCCCCCCACAGTCCCCACACATTATTCATTGTTCATTGTCCCCATCTTCTTCTGTGGTGGAACCTGTCACATTTTCCGTCCCCTTGGCCTTGTGTTGTGGTGCCGCTATTGAATGCAGCTGCGCTATGTTGATTCTGGACTCTAGGTACCCTCAGTTGCTACACTATGCTGCTCCTGGACTGACTTATTTGGCAGTTAACATTTTTTCCAACACAGCAGCTTCCTAAAGTGTAGCTTCGTTTCTTCATGCTAAAATAGTGAGAATAAAGAAACAGCTCTCTTGCAGTCCCTTTGGGATCCTTGGATCATTAAAACTTCACAGGATGATCTCCTATAATTACAGCAGTCTCAGGTATATGCAAACTTGAAAATGCAGTTGGTGTTTAGCAGCTCAAAGAAGAAAAACATACCTTTGTGATTCAGGTGTTCTTGTTAAAAATAGTGCATTTGAATGAGTGGCTGTTTATAGTCTGGATTTTGGGTGGTTATTCCGTAGCGAAGGTCCTGTTCTTGACAAATTTGCTTCTCAGTCACTTTTTCTAACGTGGGCGGTTGGGTCATGGGAGAAGGCCAGAGTTTTTTGGCAGTTCTCTCTTCTTGTTGCCTGGAACCCCATTATTACCATGGGCTTCAACTGCCAAACTCGGGAATTTGATCAGAAATTCAAATCTGTGAGCACAAGCAATCGTTTATATTCTCTCAAGCTACTTACCTTGGTGTTGTATTTAAGATTTATTCTGAAACAAACTGTAGCTTTAAGGCTGTAAGAGAAAGCTGATTATTGCCAAGTTTCCATTTCATCATGGGATTGGTATAGATAGCATCTTTGTGGTCAAATGTTTTTGCATGAAGAAGGTATATCTTTTTAAAAAATTTTTTATTTAAATTCAATTTATTTAACATATAGTGTATTATTAGTTTCAGGGGTAGAATTTAGTGATTCATCAGTTGCATATAATGCCCAGTGCTCATTACATCAAGTGCCCTCCTTAATACCCATTACCCAGTTACCCCATCCTCCCACCCACCTCCCCTCCTGCAACCCTCAGTTTGTTCCCTATAGTCAGGAGTCTCTTATGGTATATCTTAAGTGAATTTTCAAAGACTTGCTCAAATAGGGAAATTCTGGGGAAAATTTCCAGCAAAAAAGATCAATGTGGTGGTATCTTTTCTTAAAAAAAAAATTACCGTTTTATGTACATTTGAGTTCTAGACATATCTTCTAAGCTAAACACCTTACCAAATATGATTTACTCCATTGTCCTGGCAAAGACTTAAGAAGAAAGTCTCATGTTGAGCTATTTTGTTTATTTTCATCAAAAGGCTCTTTCATCTGCCATCCAAATAAGGGATATTTAAATTCAGCAATGTTTTAAAATCCAACCCTCATTCTAAAATAACAAAATTTCAAAAAACTAGTCATTAAAATCAATTAAAACAAAAACAAACTTATGCCGCAGAGTTTTGCCTTGTATTCATTATAAACGTTGATATCTGTGAGTTTAATTAGCAACAGAGGAAGAGTAAGTACAGAGATTGCCCAAATGGAGAAGAAAAGGAGTGGAAGTTTTTCTAGGGGTCTGGAAAGTTGAAGCCATTCAGTCAGTACAACTGTTGTCAGTTTGACCCATTTACAACTCTTGAGCCCCACGTGGGGTTGGATCCATGGCGATCCAAGAAATGCCACTTACCCTTCCACCTCTTTCCCCACCATATACTCAGCAAAACCCCTTGTCTCATTAAACCTGATCATCCACCTATGCCATGCCTACACTCAGGCCTCTGATATTGCTACAGAAAAACATCGCATTGATTGGTCTTACCATAAACTCATGCCCACACACCTAAAGTAGGCACTCAGGGTACATGAGAGTCCTAACACACTTTCCTGGTATACTTGCTTCCTCACTCTTGGAGATGACTTTCCCGATTTAATTCTTCTCAAGTTCCCTATATTCCTTTCCCTTTTCCTTGCCCTCAGCTGCTTCATACTTCACTGAGTAAATAGACCCAGTAAGACAAGCACTACCTATCTTCCCGCCACCAAGTCTACCAGCCTGCATGTATACCTAACTCTATGGCTTCCTTCCTGTTATGGTTGTCAGAACTCCCCTCTCCCTGCCAGAAGCCAGTCCTCCGTTTGTATCCTGAGGCCTTCCTCTCTTGTCTTCTCAAGCATGTTGCCCTTGTAATTTTCTTCTTTGCGCAGCATCATTGATTTTTCACATCTATGGGATCATTCTCATCAGTATTTTCTAGTATCTCCTATCTTAAAATTAAAAAGTGCCCTCACTTACCCGTATCCCTTCCAGCTTTTTCCCATTTCTGTGCTCCCTGTTCTCAGCAAAACTACCTGAAAAGAGTTATCTGTCCTCTTGTTTCTACTTCTTCACTTTCTGTTCATTCCTTGACCCTCTCCAGTTGGGCTTCTGTCTTCTATGCTCTCCTGAGGCTGCTCTTGTTAAGGTCATTTGTGACCTCCATGTTGTCAAAAACAATGGCCACATGCCCATTCTTGTGTTACTTGATGGTTAGGCAGCATTTGACACGGCTAACTTTTCCCTTCTCTTTGAAACACTCTTTTACTTTTGGTTTACATAACATCACACGGTGGTGGCTCTGGAGGTGTGCCTCTTAGGTCTCCCTTCATGAGAATCTCCTACAGGTGATAGCTGACTGAAGCCTTCAGCTACCATACCCTTAGATCCAACACAGTGGAAACATAGTCTAGGTCTTGCCCACTCATAGTCCACTCACCACTCAGTAGCCAAAATGGGCTTTTAAAAATGTGGATCGGGTCCAATCATTTCGCTGTTTACAGTACTACAAAGGCTCGTTATTGAACTTTGAATAAAACCCAGATTCCCTTACATTGTTTACAAAAAACCCTCCATAATTGGCCTGTGCTGGCCCCTCAGATCTACTTCTTCCTTCTCCTTGCCCCTTCCTTCTCCTTGCCCCGACCACAGCGGCCTTCTTTCTGCCCCTAGCATAGATCAAAGTCATTCTTGCCATTGGACCTGTTATCTCATGCCTAGGTGTTCTTCCTCTTTGTCATTCAGATCTCAGCTTAAATTACCTCCTCTGAGAGGCCTCCTCTGACCTCCCAACCTAAAGTTCTGTATCTAGTTGCTTTCTAGCATGTCACCCTATTTTCATTCTCTTCATGGCACCAACACTTTATCTTTTTCTGTTTTACTTACGGTCCGTCTCACCGTAACTGGAACAGAAGCTCAATGAGAACAGGATCCTTTTCTCTTTTGTTCATTGCTGCATTCCCAGCACCTCAGCCAATGCCCAGTATGTAGTAGGCATTCATAAATGCCTGTGGAATGAGGGAATTGACAGAACTTCATTCGTTCACCTTCGTGAACATAACTTTTTTTTTTTTTGCTCTGAAAGATAAGAGGAGTGAATTATCTTAATTCCACCCTTCTGAACTTGTAGCTATTATGATATTCACCATTCCCCAAGATGTAGTTTTCCTTGAATTTATACATAATGCCAATACAGTTAAAATCCCATTATAGTGAATTCCATGGGGCATGCTATTGGCTTTGCTACAGTGGAATTTGTCACAGAGCCAGAAATTGCATTTCCAGTCTACAGAACTGGGGGTGAAACAGCTGATTCTCTATTTGTTTGCAGAATGGGAAGGGAAAAACTTGGACTTTGAAAGGCAGAGTGAGTGGGGTGTAGCGAATCTCCTGCCTGCCTTGTCCAGGCTCCCAGATATTCTACGTGGAACATGGGCTTTGGGTGTTTTGTGTGTTTCTTGCTGAGTGATTCGGGTACAGGAAGAAGAGGGGTAGTTGAAGAGAGAATGATGAACAGGCAATTTCGGTTTGGTGACAAAAAGATTTTGGGTTCACTTTTTTAAAGTTTCAGCTAAACAGCGTCCTCTCCTTTTCATAGCATGAAAAGGTGCATCAGGTGCTGTTTTTACACATGGGAAGATACATGAACAAGGGCCAGGAAATGAAACAAGACAAAACAGAACACAGTTCCCATTATGAAGTATTTGGTGCTGACAGTTTGTTGTAAACAGAGCAGCGAAGGTTTTTTTTTGTTTTTATTTTTAATTGCGGTGTCTTCTGAAATGTGGCAGTAGCTTTGTTACATTATAAAGATCTTTCTTTCATTGTAATGGTAATTGTGTTCAAATCAGATCATCGGATTTCTGTTTTAAAGCTCAAATGTTATGAGCCATATAAATGTTATGTTATATAAAAATGTCTTGAGTTACTTTTTAAAATCATTTGTTATTAAGAACTTTTTCTGGCTCACTCAGACACCAGTATTTTACCCTTTCCCTTGCACCTGTGATACTTGATAAATGGCACTTCTCATACTGTAATCGCGTTCATCTGCCTGGGTCCTGTATCGTGAACCAACATACTAAGGACAAGGGCTGTGTTTTACTAGTTTGTGCATTCCTCGCCTGTACTCTCCCTTCTATTCCCCGTTTCACCTGATAAAACGGTGCTGCGAGAAACGGTTTTAAATACATGTTTATGGATTGGTAGTGTCTATTTCTACAGTTTACCTTAGCCTATTCCTTACATTGTCCACTACTTCTTATCCTGCTCTTGGTAACAAAGCTGCTTGCTTAAAGGGGAATTATTTCTAGTCTTTGTCAAGCTGTCAAGCAGGGTGGGACATTAGCTTGTCCCCAGCCTGTTTTATTGCCTTCTCTGTCTTTTAGTTTTTAGAGTAAGGTCTTCTTTGATAAGCCTGTCTTGTCTTCCTCTACCAGGAAGCACAGTCTGCCCCCTAAAAAACACCTGACCCCTTTTCTTTCTATGGTTTTACATATGCTTCATTGGATTTTCTGTTGTGTTGTCTTACTCATCTTTTATCTCCAGTTATCTATCTAACTAAACTCTAAGTTGTTTGAAGGCAGTCTACCAAAGCAGTCAGGGCATACTCACTAAAAGCATTGCAACGGGTACAGTGGGAAAACTGACAAATATTAAGATGCCATGTGTGCTCTCAAGGAACTGATAGTTTGCTTGGGGGATTGAAACTAACTGTGTTTGCTTTATATGAGATGCCAGAACTTTGTAAGATATACCATTATGTTAGTAATAGCTTTCATGTAAGAAAAGAAACCCTGCCATGTGATAGCTATACAATGATTATAAAACTAATTTCAAATTCGCAAGCATGGGCGTCCTGGATGGTATTCCAGAGAGATGGCATGGCGTATACAAAAGCCTAAAGGAATTTAAGAAAAAGCCAAAGGATCTAGAAGCTCATAGGACAGATGATTCTTCTGTCAACTTTTTCTTCCACCCTCCTTGCCCTTCCCAGGCATCCCACTCTAGGTGGTAAGGTAAACATCAGTGAAGTTAATTCCTCCCAAATGCTTCCTTTAAAAATGATATAAGGTAAGCAAATTAATTGGACTCTCTAAAAAGGGACACTGAGAAGTCATAAATTTGTAAATGTAAATTCATACATCAGTACACACAGCACTATTTTCCACACAAATAGATACAGTATGAACCAATTAAATGATGGCTCCCTTTTGTCCTTATCTGTTTCTATAGCAGTAGAACTATAATTGTATATACAGACTGATGTTTGGGCCAAGTCTGTCTTTACAAAGATGTTAGTTGTAAATTTAGCCCATTATATTATTTCAACATGGGCTTTGTTATTTATTTTTCCTTCTAGAATGCTGCTGTCATTTGTTTGTTGAACATCAATACACAAATTCTTTTTTTTTTTGTTTCCCCATAATGAATGGCTGGGAGGAAATATTGCTGCCTGGCAGAGGGGACTGGGGCCTTGTATGATTTATTTCTTCTAATTTTATTCCATTGTAAAAACTCCAAAATGTTGTATTGTAAAGACTCCAAAATGTTACGGAAACTTGAATAGTTTCAAGTTAATTATTTTGAAATGTAGTTTTTTTGCTCATCTTTCAAACTGAACAGTGCCTTGACATGTCTGAGGTTTAACAAAATTGGGCTCCAGTTGGTGAGGAGGGTCTTTGTTGCTGAGTGAAATTCGGTGGTTTGGCTCATGGGAATTTGTGCAAAATTGTTGGTTTGTTTGATTTGGTTCCCTTTGGACTACACCCATGAAGTTTTCTTTGGGTTTAGCTTGGTGATCCCACCCCACACCAAACTCAAAGTGGAAAACAGTGGGAATGTTGAGGTTTATACCTCAAGCTATAACTCATCCTAGAGCTTTACCCAGTTTTGAAAAAAAGGAAAAAAAAAAAGCCTGGATTTTAAATCTTTGAGTGAAATATTTATTGAAACTAGACTAAACAATCCCAGAGTTAGTTGGGATCTTAGAGGCCATTTGACCAGACTCTCCACCTGATGCGTGATCCCAATGATCAATTTCAGATTGTTTAAAGTCTTTTAAGAGCTAATTAACTTCCATGCTGGAGTCCATGTTTGTCCTTTGATTTAAGCTTGTTGACATTGTGGTCCAAGTTTGCTATATCTGTATGATTTTTTTCTTTTTGATCTATCAAGAACCAAAGGAGGTGTGTAAAAACTTCCAGATGTGTGTATTTCTACTTGTAATTCTGTCACTTTATGCCTTTTATATTTGGAGGTTATGTTGTTTGTTTAAAATTGCTTCATTTTCCTGAGAAGCTTTCCTTTTATCCTATGTAGTGATTGATTTTATCTCTAAGAATTCTTTGTATCCTAAAGTCTATTAAAAAAAAAAAAACTCATCTAGACCCATATCAAAAGGCCACAGTACATGTACAGAGTATTATATAACAGCACTGAAGGGTCTGGGCCAGCATGCAGTAATCAAGCACACTGATATAATCACAACAAAATGTGTGAATATTTAACTAAGTGGGATAAATAAAAATGTATTTTTCACCTTTTTACTTTTCTATGTTCTTATGTCTCAGTTGTGTCCCTTTATAAATGACATACGGAGAGGCGCCCGGGTGGCTCAGTCAGTTAAGAATCTGACTTTGGCTCAGGTCATGATCTCAAGTCATGGGATTGAGCCCCATGTCAGGCTCCACACTCAGCACAGAGTCTCCTTGTCCCTCTGCCCCTCTCCCCACTCATGTTCTCTTTCTTTCTCAAATAAGTAAATAAAATCTTTAAAAAAAAAAAATGACAAATGGATGACTTTACTTTGTCACCTGAGTTTTAGTTAGTGATTACTGATATTTGCAATTGTTTCTATCATATTTACATTCTATTTACCTTCTTTCTTTCTATGCCCTTTCTTTGTCCCCCTCTTTTTCCTACCTTCTGTTTTGCTAATCAGCTTTTCCTTATTCTTTTTCTCTACTTCTTATATGGAAATTTTATATTCTCTCTCTTTTCTTTTAGTAGTTATCATTAAAAGCTTTTAAACATACTTGACTTCATAAAGTCTAAAATTAATTAATATTTCTCATCTCCTGATCTGTATGATTGACTTTAATCATATTTCCTCCCATTTTATCTTATCACTGGTAAATGTTTTAATTCTACCTTTTTTTATATGATTCAAATTAGTCCTCATTATTGTTATTTTATTTAAAGAAATGAATGTTTCAGTTTTCCCCATATTTTCCCACTTTCTTTGCCCAATGTTGTCTCCTTTCACGTCTTTCTGGCTTCAATTTCCTTTTTCCTGAAGCACATCCTTTGGTAGTTCTTTCAGAGAGGGTCTGTGAATGGTTCACACCTTCAATATTAATTTTATTGTATTTGCATAGTAGCTGAATATGGAATTCTTGGTCAACAGTGCTGTTTCTCAATATTTTAAAGATAATCATTCCATCACTTTTTAACTTTTGCTTTTGAGAAGTCTGTTTTAGTCTAATTGGTCTTTTTTAGGCAATGTCTTTTCTTGCATTGTTTTTAAGAGCTTTTCTTTGCATATATGTTCTGTGGTGTCATAATGGTGTGCCTCCATGTGAATTTATTTTTAATTATCTTAGTCAGGACTTGTGCTTCTTAAATCTGAGAATTCATGTCTTTCATCAATTTGGGGAAATTCTCAGCTACTCTTTCTTTAAATAGTTTCTCTCTTCCATTCTCCTTAGTGTCTACTTCTGTAACTCATATTAAAAACACATTCCATTGCATTTTGTGTGATTTCTTAAACTTCAAAAAATATATTTTTTCTATCTTTGTATTTGCTCTTTGTTGCATTTTGGGTAATTTCCTCAGATATCTCTTTTAGTTCATTAAGTCTTTCTTCACCTAGATCCAATCTGTTTAACCTTTCAACTGAGTTTTTTAAATTTCAGTGATTATATCTTCATTTTTAGAAGTACTACCCAGTTATCTTTTCCTACCTGTTCTTGCTTTTCATAGTGTCTTGCTATTTTAATTTTTTTATTACTTATTTCAAGTATTTAGTAGTTTTACACACATTTATTGCATAGTCTCTATATCAAAAGTTCTTGTAGGTGGGGACCTGCTGTTTGGTACATCTGCTGACTCTTTTCTGGCAGATTGTATTTTTATTGGTTTTGTTGCTTTGGACTGTGAGCTCTTCTGCAGTGGAGTTTTGTCTGTCAGAATCCTATACTATAGCATTAAGGGCATGTGACTCTAGGCTAGATTTATTTTTGCCTCTGCCTGCTGCCTCAGGGCTATCATCACTTTAAAACCACTTTTTGTATTGATTTTAGGGATTGAGATTTGCAGACCTGTTGGGTAGTGTAAATTTATAGCTCCATTATGTATGTGGATAGGTCAGTGATTACAAATGTTCAAAGAAGACTTTTCTTTTCCTACTCATAGTTCAGGCAGAGACAGATAAGTTTCCTTACCATTTCCTATGCTATTAGATGGATATGAATTTCTTTTCTTGTTTGTTTATTTTAGTGGTTTGTTATTTAGCCCAGGTTTATAAGGAATCTCATTTCCAAATATCCAGTTCCCATTGACCTAAACCCTGGTTACTGATACCAGCATTCTTTTCCTACTCCCATACTCCTAGGGTTGCCCAGCATTAGCTCATGTACTTTTACTTTTTTGGGCCCTGGGTATTTTCCTTACTTTTTCTTTTGCAAATTTAGCTGTGCATTTAAAAGGTTCTATATTATATTTTATTCCAAATTTCTTTATTTTTTAAGATGTATTTATTTATTTGAGGGGAGAGGGGCAGAGAGAGAGGGAAAAGGAGGAAGCAGACTCCCTGCTGAGCGCAGAGCCTGATGCAGGGCTCAGTCTCAGGACCTGAGCTGAAATCAAGTCGGGTGCTTAACCAACTGAACCACCCAGGTGCCCCACCGAATTTCTAAGTAAGTTTTAGAGAGAGCAATTTCAAGCACTCTGGGCAACCATAATGGGAGAATTGGAAATCTCAATCATTTTACATTTCCCTGTCCTATGCTGATGCAGTGAGTTTGTTTGTTGTTATTATTGAGCTGCAGGACTTTCTATTGATCTCTATTACATTTTTATAGTTGTTGTCATTAAGTGTGCTCCCTCCTTCTAGCTTTTTAAAAAAAATCCTAACTGAGTTATCTAGTGTGTTAGCTTTACCTCCCGACCTGAGTCATTTGTATGTTTCAAGTACATACCATCTTGGTTTTCCATAAGTGTTTGGTAAAAATATTAAACTGGAACAATCCATGCACATAGTCCAGGATATGCCACTCAAGATCTCTGTGTCAGTAAACATTGATCACATCTCTTTGAAATTACTTACAGATATGTCCCAACTCTGTTATTCAGTTCAGCTTACATTTCACCTTGGCTCACAAGGCTTATTCTTAGTGAACTTGCACAGCTCAATCTAATTTATTTCCACCAATATCTCTTAAGTACACCCTACGGGCCGTTGTGTGTACTGTGTGCACCAGAGACGTAAAGAAGAATAAGCCACAGCTCCTTCTTTCATGATGCTCATACCTGGTAGAGGAAAACTTCAAGTAAACAAATAAGTCAGCCATATGCTAATCTCTTCCTGCATTTTGCTCAGGATCAGGTTCTTTCTCACTGATTGCTAGTTTATGGCACCCTCTTCGCTTTTTTTGCTGTACCATGGACGTATCAGTTGAGTTTATGCTCAACTGATGGGAAATGTGGGAAAAGTTTCACAAGACTAATATCCACATTTCTTCTCTCTATAATCTTTTGTGAATTAATTCATTTTAGTATTTTATATTCCTAAATTTTCAGAATATTTTTACATCAATAAAGGATTACTAAAAATATTGGGCATATGTTAGGTTACTTTCATATTTTATTTGCTTTTTATTCCTATTCTAACTATTTATCCCCTTGGTTAAATTTTTTCTCAAATTTTCTCTTCTCCAAATTTCCTCTTTCCCAGAAAGATAGTGCAATATACGTGTCTGATATCAATTTTATGTTTTTTGGCCTGGTCCCTTGTGTTGACTTTTTTATCCAGGGTTTCCTACTTGGTCCAAGACTTCAGCTAATGTTTTATTGTTAGTCGTTGAAAATTTGTTAGGCAAACTAATGATGAAACCACATTTTCAGTGAAAGAGCTTAATTTAGTTAAGGGATAAGTTTTTATTGGAACTAGAGATTTTAGATTTGATTGTTACTCTTTTTTTTCCTTGTAACCTCAACCAATATTCATTAAGCAGGAAGTCCTATCAGTATTCCCCTCTGAAGCATTTCATATTTGTTCCTGGTGTCTTAGTCCCACATTTAGTTCCCTAGCTGACACCTTTATCCTTTCTCACCCATAATTGGGTCACTTCCTAAATGTTTTCCGTTTCTCCTGACTTTAATTGCAGTCCTATGTTTTTCACATTGCAGTTCCCGATCTAGTAGGTTATAAAGTCAATTTACTTGTTTATGATCAGAATTTTCTAATGATGTAAAATAAAAGAGAGAGACAATATTAGAGTCCATGGCTGTAGTCAGGATGTTTTTTCATTAAATTTTTGTTTTAATTATATACATACACCAACCATTAACTTATTATGTATAATAGGAAAGAGATAATTTCATGGGTTTTTGTCATTTGGAGGAGTGTCTCCCTAGCATTTGAACCTTTTCTCTATGTCTAGAGAACTGTGAATCATCTGAGTCTTGATAGGAGGTAGGACCTGTCTTGTGTTACAGATGAAAAAAATGCCATGGCTTGCCTTTTCAGCATCCTTTGCAGCTAAGGTGCTGGCTTCTGACCAAGGCTTACTTACCAGACGTCTGGGATGCTGAATTGGGACCGACAGAGACAGGGAAAGTGAATACCGAGGCTGATGGTAGTGGCTGTGACCATGACACTGGCGTTTGGCTTTCTAGGCCACATAGGCTAACAGCCATGGCTGTGGAATCCAATGGTAGCAGTGTGGCCTCATCAGAATGGTTTTGGGAATAGTTTGGGAATGTTTCTGGATGTGTAGCTTCCTTCTGCCCTGCCTATTTTGTCAGTCTGGTACTCTAAATTTCCTGGAGATTTTATGAACTACTTCATTTCCTTCCATTCAATCAGTTTCTTGTCTACTTGCTATGGACTGAATTGTGCACCTGTCTTTCATCTGTTGAAGCTTTAGCCCATCAATGTGACTGTATCTGGAGAGAGGGTCTTTAGGAAGTAAGTGAGGTTAAATGAGGTCATAAGAGTGGAACCCTAATCTGATAGGACTCTGGCCTTATAAGAAGAGGAAGAGAGGGAGATTGTTCTTTCTCTGCCATGTGAGGACACGGGGCAAAGGTGGAGAGATCTGCAAGGCACGAAAAGAGCTCTCACCTGAAACTAAACCCTACTGGACCTTGATCTTGGACTTTCAGCCTGTAGAACTGTGAGAAATTAATTTTTGTTATTCAAGCCACCCAGTTTGTGGTATTTTGTTAATGGCAGCTTGAGCTGACAAATACGGACTTGGGTACAAACTTGGGTACAGAGAAGGGTGACAAGCACACACTTTCACAGAAGAAGGGAGGCAGAACCCTATGGACTTCCCAGAGTGTCGCCATGGAGTGGGGACTTTCTTACTGGCTGAGCCGAGACCTGGGGTAGCTTTTTCCACTAAAGGACCCTTTCTTAGTGTCTCCAGGTGAGTGGGTCATCTGCTTTTCACTCACTCCTCCCCGGACTAGTCAGAAAGGCTGTTTTAAGGGCAGAGAAGCAAGCAACATGTAGTTTGCCATCACTGGCAACATTTCTACAGGTCTGAGGGGTTCTGGAGCCCAGGCCCAGGTACCCAGGAGCCCGCTCAGCCAGCACCTGCCATCTCTGCCCTGGCCTGGCCACCAGCTATGACTGTAGGCTCCAAGCTGTGTCACCAAAGTTGCCAGCACACCTCTCAGCACATCTAGTCTATTCCTGGGAACTGGACCTCCTAACATCTTGTTCGAGGCACAAAGCCCAAGTACCCCGCATGACAGAGATAAGTCAAGCTACAGAAAAAAAAAAAAAACCCGAGGGTTTATTATTACAATTAACATTTTTAAAGTAGCTGTCTATGAATGAACAGTAACATTTTCAAAAGAAAACAAACTGAGAATGGACCTGTGTGAGATGTGGAAAATATTTTAAAGCAAAGGAAATGATTCATCACCTCAGCGACGTGGCACTTAGATGAATTATGCAGGTCAGTTTTTAACTTCTGTGGAGAACCTCTATGTCTTGGATAAATCCATATGTGTGTGCTTTGCATCATGCTCATGGAAGAGTATTTAATATTAGAACTCAGAAAGAAAGGAGCCCCTTTGAATGATTTTAGCCATTTCCTCTAAGAATCAGAATGGTGGAAGGGGGTATAGCATGACTTGTGGAGCAGAGCTTTATTTACATAATGGATACTTTGTCTCATTAATTAAAAAAGTGACCTTTGAAACATTTAACTTGGTTTGTTTTGTTAGATTTTCTCATTTATTTTTTTTTCCTCAGGTCTGTTTTTGCAACTTCTCATAACATCTAAGCGAATGCTTTAAAAGAATATATTTTCCCCTTGATTTCATAAATCAAATGTACAGGTGTTAAGTAAAAATAAATAAATTATTTTGAAAAGCAAATATTCAAGTTACTTTGTGGACATTAACTAAAATAAGGTTTTATGGTATAGTCCCAAGTGCTAAATATTTAATCTTAGGAATAAATGTTTCAGTGTGTTTTTTTTTTTTAATTTTAGGTATTTTTCCAGATAAATTTGGTTTTTAGTAGATTCTGTTTTTCATTACTGAAAAGGGGCTTAAATAATGTGTATTTACAGAATAGATTTACTACATTGAAATCAATATTAAATATTACGTAAAATTACAATGTAAGAGGGTTTGGATTGCATTTGTGTTTCTTATTTGAGATATTTAAAGAACAGTTAACTTAATTTGGAGAACCTGATGAACAATGCAGAAATGATTAGGGAGAGTTACCAGGAGGTGCCCTGTAGCTCTGGGCATAGAAAGCTAATGTAACGATGAAACTTGACCCAAAGTGAAATGGCTATTCTGTGAGGTTATGAGCTTCTCATCACAGGAAGTATTCAAGCAAAGGCTGAACGACCCTCTGTCGGGGATCCTAGAGTTATACTGGGTCTCTGCATTCTGTGGGAAGGTGTTCAATAGGGAGAGACTTCTGAGGGCTCTTTGCATTCTAGGGCAAGAGTTCTAAGTAGTTTAGTTTGTCTTAGTCATGTACTTTTGGTTGGATGAGTCAGTGTTTGAACTCATCCTATGATCACTCTAATTTTGAAGACAGAACCTAAAGGAAATTGCTCTTGGTTATTTAAGATGCAGTTAAATGCTTAACTTTTCTAATTTTCTAAGCTTAAAATAAATCACACAGGAGACAAAGGATTTATTCAAGTTTTGAAAGGCAATGGAAAAGGTCTCCCTGACTGGTTACCCTCACAACTTGAACTCCAGCTAGAGAAGAGGAAAATAAACATGTTTTAGCTATTTTTTTCCTTTAGATTTCTTGTGCTTGTAATTGATCTTGCTCATAGTCAGCTCACGTTTTTTCTGTACATAACTAATTCACTGCCAAACATATTTCACATACTTTTATGTGAAGTCAACTGTCATGAAAAACATGGTGCATTTGGGGGCCAGAGGACCCAGATTTATTTAGAAATGCCAGGAGAGGACCTGTAACAACAGCTCCTTCCACATGCCACCATCTGCCAGTGAGATGCTAAGGGGGTTAAAGAGAAGCCTTATAGTTTTTAGTCTCAGAATCAAGGCTGCCATCAAGTGGGGAAATTAGAGGTAATTGTCATGCCATTGTCTAAGGCTGAATGAGATTCCCAGAGACTGTGATTCCCAGGATCCCCAGCTTTCTCCCTCCTTTCCAGCCTTCTGTGTCCCACCCCCAAAAGGCTGGCTGGACTCTGATCTGTTCCTCCTTGTCCTGACAGTCCTATGAAGTCCTTTCATTCTCTGTCTCCCTCCCCTGCTTTATTATGTTTCTTGATTTCACCACATGAAATTACGTTATAGACAGCATTTATTTTACTTTTTAAATTGGTATTAGTTCTGATCCTAATTATTTCCACTAGATTGTAAGCCCCGTGCAGGCAGGGGACCTGTCTGTCTTGGTCACTGCTGTATCTTCAGCTCAGAGAGTTAGTACCTGGTATATACAGGGTACTGGGGATAAATCTTTCCACATTTTTATTGCTGCATTTGTCTGCTGAAGTTTTTAGCTGCGTTCACGGAATTGACTTAGATTTTTCTTGTAAAATTGTGCTTCCTCATCTGATGTGATTTCCTTGCCTCCCCCCCCCATCCTCGCTTTTTTCCTGTCATTATAAAATGTTCTCCTCAGTCTGCATCTTTAAGAGAAGCCAACTCTCACAGCTTAAACAAGAGGATAAAAGGCAACTACTTCCTCAGACTTGTCTCTGTCTTTTAACTTACTATTCCTTGTCATCACTTCCGTTCCCAGCTCAGGCCTTGGAAGAGATGGTCTACTCTGCCATATTGGCCATGTTCCCTTCAAAACCCTCTACAGCTTGATTTGCACTATATTTATATTTTATAAGTTCCTCTCGTCAACACACTT
Organism: Neomonachus schauinslandi; assembly: GCF_002201575.2. Taxonomy (NCBI): domain Eukaryota; kingdom Metazoa; phylum Chordata; class Mammalia; order Carnivora; family Phocidae; genus Neomonachus; species Neomonachus schauinslandi. The sequence goes on from NC_058410.1 coordinate 110,151,125, forward strand.
CTTCCTAGAACTTCTCGTAGCCACATCTAAAACTGACTACATTGTGCTCTTTTTGACCTTTTCTACATGTCCAATACCATGCAACTGGCTGTGGTTCTACTTGGGTTTCAGTAGCATATGGGCCATCCTTCTGAGAGAACCCTGAGGCTGATTAGCTTTATTTCTTACTCTACAATGTACTGCCCAACTCCCTACTTCTTTGTTTCCTATAATCCGTCTATAATCACCAGTCAGGGAACAAATCGTTATAGTCCATACTTAAATTTCTGGCTTTCTGCAGCGTCCCTTTGCAATCTTGTTCCAAAATTTGCATTTCCTTAAATTTACACATATCCTAGAACACAGGTTTTTCCATTAGTGTTGGTGTGACTGGTTGCTCTAATTTGATCTTCTGAGTGATACCAAGTTGAAGTTTAAGAAACTGCTCCGGATTCCCAGCTCAAAGTCCTACATTCGGGTATTCATTTGACAAGTATTTCTGACTGCCTGCCATTTGCAGACTTTGTCTTAGGCTCTGAGGTCACCAGGGTAAACACAGTAGAGAAAATCCCTTTCTTGGAGCTTACTTTCAGTTTGAGCATTTTATTGTCCAAGGGGAATTTTTAAAAGGGACTTCTTACATGTAATTGGGTTTTAAATGAATATTTAATCTATTAAAGCTGTGCATTCAGAAACCTACTTCAACCTACAAATCTTATGAGTCTATTTTTAAATCAAGTCACTATTATATAATAATAAGAACAGGCTCTTTCATATTTTATTTTATTAACATTTGGTTAATTGAAGTTTAAAAGTTGAAATTTCTCTAAACAATTAGTTCTGATCCCAGTTTTGGTAATTCAGTTCCCTTAAGCATTTTAACCCTCTTTTACACATTTAATATATCTGATTTTTCAAGCACCTCAACTGCCTGGTGGGGCAGACTTACAAACCTAACAAGCAAATCATTCTAAGAACATAAGCAACTTAAAAAATAATGATCAAACATATACATGTAGTAAGTCAACCTCTGTTAAACATTTCCACACTGTTTTCAAAATTAAATCAAATATTCTTACACCTTCCAATTTCATATCACAAGTTTGAAATCAATTGCATGTGTCAAATTGAAATCATAATCTCTAAGTATTTCAAACTCTTTAAATAAACATACATAGAATAGCCCAGTGATGTGAAAATTACTTTTAAACATATTCCATAAAAAGTATAAAGAATGTGGGTTTGATTTACTTTGTTATCTCTATTCTTATTTATTTAATCTTTCCTGGGGTGGCAAAGTAGCAACACAATTAAGGTAAGGAGTTGTACTATCTTTGGATGGCTGAGGTTACTAGGTTAAACAATTGAAATATTCCTATGGTGAATGATTGCTCAGAGATTGCCCTGATTTGTGTTTTTCAAAGATGGCTCCTGGTCTGGGTGGTGAAGGATTGGTGGTAATGGTGGTGGTGGGGGTGTGGGGGGGGTGGTTCAGAGGATATCAATCTGGCAGTGACTCATGGGTCTGTCTAACTTCATCAGCTTCTTCATGGGAAGGGACTTTATTTGGTTCTCTTAAGATACTCTTATTAGTTTCCACATCTCTGCTTTGCCTCTTGTACCCTTCTCTTATTCTTTCCCCTGCTGTGTACCTCTCTAACTCCTTTTCTGATCCTTTGATTTTCATTTGCTTCCAGTTCTACTATTGGAGGTGAGGTGAGATGCTTCAGATTCTAGGAGTGGAAGAAAATCAGGCCCTGACAAGAAAGTGGGTTGGGGATTAGACTTGGTGGAGGAAAAATAAAATAAGAAAGAGAACATTCTTGACACAGGCACATAGACAAAAATCTAAAGGTATACACAGCATATGTTAACCTGTATTATCTTTGTAGGACAAAGTTATGAAGGACTTTGAATTTCTACTCTATTCTGTGTTCTTGACAAGAAACATATACTGTTCCTGTAATCAGAGAAATTTAAAAAAATAAAAAGAGATGCAAATCAAGGGGATTAGTGTGGCAATAGAATCACAAAAGGCCTTCCAAAGATGGTGGAAGTGAATCTGGATGAAAAATTGAGCCTACCCATGTAAAACAATGTTACTGTTATTAAATCTTATATCAATATATAATTGCAGGGTAAGGATAGCTTTTGAAATAGATTTTGATGTGTCTTTTCAGACAGATTGTGAACAAAAGTCACTATGCCTAAGTTCCTGCATTTATCAGCCTTTTTGAGGAGTGATTGTTTCCATAGTGTAATAATTGCAGTGAATGTAAGACCAATTTGGATCTTGCTCTCACTGAGAGGGCAGCAGTACAAGAAACAAATATGTGAGGACCAACTTTTTGTACGAAGCATTACAAGGTGTTTTCACGGGATTTACAGGGAATGAAAAGGAAATTATCACTTGCGTTAGAAAACTTGATGTAATTATGGAATCATGCATAATGTCCTTGCTGACCAGAATAACTGTATTTTAACTTTTTACTTATTTGAAAAGAAAATGGAAGCTTCTGGATCGTATTAGTCTACTTAGACAATGTTATTTATCTCATGCTAACTGTTAGTGTTTTGAAGTTGCTGTAAAGTTCTTTTACGAGAGGCACAGTACTGTGTATGTTTAGACTGATGATATTCATATCATTGAATAGAATAAACTGAATATTGGGGCTTCTAGCTCAACAAAGTTTGGCTCTTTAAGGGCTGTTTTAGAATTTTACTTATGTATATTATACTGTACATGGAACAGTGCTATGGAAGAAGGGAAATCATCAATGTTTGTTGGAATGAAGGCATGAAGAAATGGATGAGGGGTTAGATAGTAGGCCTTACACAGATTTTTGGCAATTTTGATGACTATGTCCATGAACTTATGGGTAGATATGATATGGCTAGGTTGGCCAGTTTTCAGCATGGCCAAATTTAAGCATTTCTTTGAGGATAAGTCATACAAAATACAACTTTACTGACTCTCATTGCATAGTTAAGCTGATCAACAACTATGAGTATGGTGAAAAAGTCAGCTTGCTGACTGACCAGTGCAGTGGTAATATATAGAACTGGTCTTTTTCTGTGATTAGCTGCTTTGTGGACACATTTAAAGAAAGAAACCGAGATTAATGAGATGATATTCCAAATATTGAAACAAAATAGGACATATATTTTCTATATGTAGCACTTTCTTGGCCCAGATACTCTTAAGTAACTGTTGGGAAATTGCTGTAAAATACATAGAGAATTGGTCCTATTGTATGAGTCTTTATGGTACAATATAACCTCCAGGTTAAGGGACCACATGTTAAAGTCACATTGGGGCTGGTTTTCCGGTTTAAATTTCAGCACACAGGATTTACTGGAGATACTGGGAAGATTTCTTGACAGAGCTATTTAATAATAGAATGAGTTATTAGGAGCAATTGCGGATTCTCTTGGCAGGCTTGAAACCTAGCTCCATTTCTCCTCTGTCCAGGATAGGTTCGGTAGGCCTACCTGAGAGCAGAAGGACAAACCAGATCGGTCCTGCTAGCCCCAAGGTTTGGTGGTTCATTATAACCCAAAAGGAAGCCCGTGATACTTAAATGATTTAGTAGTTCTTTTTCCCATGTATTCAAGTGAGTGCCACACACCATGTTGGATTTTTACACTCTAGCTTGGCCGACTGCCTCTGCGCAAAGACCTTCATTATTGAGTTTTATTTTCATTCACTCTAAACTTTTCCCCTTGGGTGGAAATATGTGTGCTTGGCCTCAGCTCATAGGGCAATTATTTAATGTATAACTCTGAACTTAATATACTGAGTCAAGCAGTAGTAGAACAAAATAAGATTTTTTTCCCTCATTTGTGAAACAAATGATGCTCTTCAAGAGAGGTAAATGCTTACTTCCAAGCCAACAGAATTCTTTCTAAAAATTTCTCCATAAAAAAGAGTTTAGGGAGAAAATAAAATAATAAATAGAATAAAAAAGATGTCATAAGACTGTCAGGTATAATTTTTTTGCTCTTTCAACCATTACGGAATTTTCAAGATACCTAATCAGATCTTGTACTTCTCTTACTTGGGAAATAGGTGTTTTCTATATTTTTGTTTTAATTTTCCAAACTAAGAATATACTAAAAATGCATAGCAACTTTTTAAGGCACTGTAGAGATGTTTTTAATGCAGTGTGAATATTCAACTTTAAACCTCCTGAATATTTTAATGAAATAGGCTCAGTTCCAATTCCTCTCTGCATGTATCCATTATGTATATGGAAAATAGATCATATTAGTGTGTAATTTTTTGAAAATAAAAGTAGACATCCTAAGCAATGTGAGAGTTTGGACTGTTTATATATGTGTCCTTCTTGTGTTCCAGCTCAATGCTTAACCTTTTAGTATCTAAACTTAACACATGTAGAATATGGAAGGTGGGTGAGTTAAAGTTGTTATGAGGGCCATAACTTCTCAGTTTCCTGTATGTTTAAACTTGAAACCTTAATGTCGTATTAATGGAATTTTGTGTTTTATATGTGCATGCACAAATCTGCTAGACAGATGCTAAAAATGCCCAAACAGGATGAATACAACTAAGAATACAACTAAAAATGTTCTATAAATGTGATTATAGGGTTTAGGCATCTTGTTGAGATCACTTTTTTGTTTTCTGACAAAGCTGGCATAGCTGATTGACCTTTAATATGCGAGAAGAATGTTTATATGTGCCAAAGAGCATCCTTCAGTCTTATTTGAGTACAGGTTGTCTTAACTTTACAGACTACTGAAGGTCTGCAGGCAAAGCAAATATTTGTATATTTTATCACTTATTACCATCAAATTCCTTTATTATTTTAGAAATGAAAATTTCAAAATATATTGGCTAAAGACAAAATAACATTAAGAACTTTAAATTTAGAGAGAATTTGTCTGTGGCATTGCACAACTCTTATGAGTTTGCCAGAGAAACAATTACGTGATTGTGTCTATGGTATTTGTTAAAATAGAGGATAAGGTTAATTCCACTCTCTCCTTGGGGATTTAGTTGTTTGGTCATGTGACAATCCTACTAATTTAAATAGTGATTATATATATATCTCCAAGCTCCTCAAGAGTAAAGACAATGATTGACTCATTAAACTCTCCCTCCCTTCATCCTCTCTCCAGTCTTTTCCTTCATTCCATTCCATTGAATGCCTAGGCTTCTACTTACCCTGTCCTAGGCTTAGGAGACAGTGACTTGATTAAGATAGGATTTTTGACCACAAGGAGAACACAGTCTTATGGGTCAAACAGACAAGAAAATCAGTCATGTATTGATTCAGTGGGAAGTATAATGAGTGGAGAAGGGACAAAGAAGAAGACCCTCCATTCTTTTCTTGGGATAGCATTGGGAAGGTTGAAAGTGACTGTGGAGAAGCAGGCAGGAAGAACTAAAGAGCAGCTAGTGATGGAATTCCATCTGAGACTTGGAGATGTAGGTGTTATACAAGCAAACACATGTGAGGAAAGAAGAAATTTGGTTGGGGCAAAGGGTTGGAGGGTGAAGTTTATGGGTGGTGGGTTGACTTGATCTTCCACACAGAACAACTTAAATTAAAGTATGGATGAATATGTGGGGAATCTTTTGGGAACTGTAGACAGGTCCAATGGCTAGAGAAAGGGAGAAATAATGGGAAATGACACATGAAAAATATTTCAGGTGATGACAAGCCTCATATGGCCTACAGAGAAAACTGGATCTTATCCTAAAACTAGTCAGAAGTTGCCAAAAAATTTAAGTCAGAGTGGTGGCCCAGTTATATATGTTATAGAAAAATCGTTCTGGTGGCAATATAGAGAAAGGATGAATTAGAGGGACACAAGACTATTGAGGATGGTGTTACTATAATACAGGGTTCTCAGAGGCAAAATCTGTCTAAAGTCTAGGTAGATAGCACAAATAAGTGAACAGGCCAAGTTCAGAAACTGGAGAACTTGGACTTAGGGCCTAAGTAAATAAAAGAAGCAGTCACTACTTGGCTCCAGCCAGTTGTTGCCATTTGGGAAAGCAAAGACATCCCACCACACACATACACACACCCTGTTGCACGTTCATTATTTACTTTTGGCTCTCAGATGGGTGTCAAACGTTTTTAAAAACATGAACGGGTCAACACTATACTGACCAAACAAAATAAATCTTTGGGCCAGATACAGCTTAAGCCAATGTATCACTGAAGTGTGTTCTTTTGAACATTGATCTTTGAAAAATGAGTTCTGTGGTCAGATAAATTCGAAGCAATTGGAACTTGACAAAACTGATTTTAAAATTCACAAGGAAAAGAAAATGTGCAAGAATAGCCAAGATAATTCTGTAGAAGAACAAGGATGAGGAAATGCCCTACCAGATATTAAACCATATTATAAATCTATGATAATGAAAATAGTGTGATTATCAGTACAGAAATGGACAAATCAATTAATAGGTTAGAATGGATATTTCAGAAACAGTCTCATGTACATCCGACAACTTAGTTTATGATAAGAGTAGCATTTTAAATGAGTCGAGGAACGATGGGTCATTTAATAACTGATGCTGGGGAAACTAGCTATTAACTCAGCAAAAACAAAGTTAAGTGCTAATTCATGCCCTTAACAAAAAATAAACATAAGATAAATTAAATAATTTTAAAAAAGCAATAACTAGAGGGAAATGGAGGAAACATGTTTATGATGCTGGAAAATAGAAGTCCCTCCTTATGACATAAAATGCAAAAAATAATGGTGTTTAGCTGGCTCAGCCAGTAAAACACGCAACTCCCGATCTCGGGGTTGGGGTCATGAGTTAAAGCCTCAATTTGGGTGTGCAGCCTACTTAAAAAAAAAAAAAGAAAAAACAAAGAAGAACACCTGGGCGGCTCCATGCTCAGCTTAAGATTCTCTCTCTCCCTTTGCCCGTCCTCTCCCTCCTCCACTACCCCCCCCAACATGCACACTCCCCCCCAAAAAAAAAAAGCCAAAAACAAATTTGACTTGATAAAAATATTGGACAATATAAGCCACCATAAACAATATTAAAAGGTAAGCTGCTATCTAGAAGAAGATATAAAATATATATAAGGCTTAATATCCATAACATGGAAATAACCCCTCCCAATTAATAAGGAGACAAATAATTTATTACAAAACAATCAAATGACATGAACAGGCAGTTCCCTAAAGAGGAAATATAATTAGTTAATAAATATATGAAAGCATGCTTAATGTGAATATGAAAATATACTTAATCACATTAAGATCAGATAAATGAAAATTAGAGATATGAGAGACCTCATCCCCTCACTAAGTCGGCAAAATAAAAATTGGTAATATCAAGGTGAGAGTCTAAGAAAATAGGAATTCTTTCATTGCAGTTGTACATAAGCATTGCTGTGGTCACTTTAGAGGACATCATTGTGAGTATCTATCAAAACTGCCAAGGATACCTGCTCCATGATCCAGAAATTTCACTTCAGATCATCTACTGAAGAGAAATGGTAAAGGCTGTTGTCCCTTCCAGCATTGCTTGCAATGGCAAGAAATTGGAAAGAATCCAACTGTTCATCTGTAGAGGACTGGTTAAGTAAGTTGCATATTTACACTGTGACATGTGATACTGACTTAAGTTAAAAAATGATGAGGTGAACCCACTAATGTGATAAGACCTATCGAATGAACAAAAAATATTGCCCCAAAGTGCATATAGTATGAAACCAGTTATTTAAAAAGGGAAGAGGACATAAAACAATGCTATATGTTAAAAAAAAAAGTCTAGAAGTGTGCATGCAAAAGGGATAACAGTGATTAATGAAGGTGAAAGTTTGAGGATGGAGAGGAGAATTATGTTTAAGTGGGACATTTATGGTAATTTAAAAAATTTTAATAGACATGTATATGCATGCATTTATGAACTACTTGTATAATCAAAAATAAATGAAAATATTTTCCACAATGAGAGAACTTGAGTCTTCCTATTTTCTAAGGAGGAAGCAAGCAATAGAAAGGAAGGAGTCAAAAGTACAGGGGACGAGTTAATAGATGAAGAAAGGTCCCTAGGGAGCTAGGAGAAAGAACAATCTAGAACTTAGTTGGAAAAGATTCGCTTTGGAGAGAAGGACCAATCTCTAGGACCAGAGAGGAGGAAGTGGATGGGGCTAATGGAGGTAAATATGTGCGGGTGGAGGTAGGGGGTGGAGAGAGGAGCTGAGGAATTTCCTGTAGGGTGATCTCTGTTTTCTCTTTGAAGTAACAGCTTGCCCCCACCACCCTTGTGCCCTGTTATCCTCACTATGGCTATCAGTAAATGTGACTGCCTGGCTTCTCCACCTGTTCACCTCAAGCACATTTAACGTTAGTAGTATCTCATTGCTGTTGCACTCTGTCCTCTTGTCATCTTTGTGAAGACTAGCTTGTTACTGCCATTGCATATGCTCTCACAAGTCCTGCAATGCTACCTTGAACACAAGGTCATAATAATGGGCCCTATCAATGAACCAATTCCTGTTGTCTGAAAGAACCTGGGAAATTGCTTTCAAATATCTTGCTTTCATTCCTAGTGTATCCCATTTTGTACCCAAGAGTTTTTCTGTTTCCTGTGCATTCAGAGGACCACGTTCCCAGCTTTCTCCCCAGAGAAATCTATGAAACTACATTCTCTGGAATTTCTTTTTTTTTCTTTTACAGCCTCACAAAGCCCTCTGTTGTTCCTCTTTAACAGTCAGCTAACTGTGAAGTTGAGAAGTGGTTCTGCCCTTCCCTCTCTTTTAGATTTTAAGAGCCTTCCAACAGCCTGACCTTACCTTTTATGTAAAATATATTTAGCCACTCATTGCAAGTTTCAATTCCTTTGTGATCCTCGGGTTCCAGATAAGGAATTGAAAAGAGTTTTTAGATCAGGCATTAAAGGACATTAAGGCAAATATCTGAGTCCTTTCTTCTGCTCTGAAACTTCTGACTTTCCTAGAGGGTTTCCCCCCCCAAGTCTCTGGTACTTTCTCCCCTTGATAGCTCCCTCCAGAAGGAAAAACCCTAAACAGATTAGCCATTCTGTTCTGTCTTCTGTGCTATTAATCCTATTACTAACATAAAGGTACATCTTTTGTTTCTCTCTCAGTGGGTGATACAGATTTTTTTGTTGTTAATTTTCTGTCCTTACCTTTAACCATCCTAGTTAGTGGTAAGTGTCAAGAAGTGTTTGCAGGATTTTGCTATATAATTAATACAAATCAAGGTACTTTCAATGAAAGGATTGTAAATATGCAGTACATTCATACCTATAAGATGCTTACTACATTCAGTGTGAGCAAAAAAGGTGTGGCTTTAAGATGTTCTAGAGGGGAGGGGGGTGGGGCGATGGGTTAGCCTGGTGATGGGTATTAAAGAGGGCACGTATTGAATGGAGCACTGGGTGTTATACGCAAACAATGAATCATGGAACACTACATCAAAAACTAATGATTTAATGTATGGTGATTAACATAGCATAATAAAATAAAATTTTAAAAAAAGATGAGAACAGGGGCGCCTGGGTGGCTCAGTTGGTTAAGCGACTGCCTTCGGCTCAGGTCATGATCCTGGAGTCCCGGGATCGAGTCCCGCATCGGGCTCCCTGCTCGGCAGGGAGTCTGCTTCTCCCTCTGACCCTCCTCCCTCTCATTCTCTCTGTCTCAAATAAATAAATAAAATCTTTAAAAAAAAAAAAAAGATGAGAACAAATAGAAAGTATTGGAATGGGTAATTTAATTGTACATAACTTAATCTGTTTTATTAATCTTTTTTATTCTGATTAGCTCTCACTTTTTTTTAAATGAAGTCAGAAAACTTAATCTCTAGGACTTTTATGTTTTTTTTTTCCTATGAACTTCTGAAGAAAGCAACTTTGAGATGAGTATTTCACTGGATATGATTTAATGAACACACTGGATTATTAAGTTTAAAAAAAAAAGGTAGTCAGAATCATTGGATAACTTAATTAGGAAGTAGAAAGACTATTATATTTGGAATCAGATGGACCTTGATTTTAGTCTTATCACTTACTGTGACCTTGGTGTACTTAACTTTCTCTCAGATTCCATTTTTTTTTTTTTTCTGTCTTAAAGTGGGGATAATAGAGAGAAGTCCCAGGAGAAATTCCCTAGAGAATGAAGGAGGAGAAATATGTTTGAGAGGGAAAATAATGAGTTCAGTTTTGATGAAACTGAGTTTGAAGTGCTACAAAACATTTAGATATGTAACTTTTGGTGGCTTTAAGACTAGAGAGTTTTTAGTTTATTGAGACCATATTGTTAATAGTATTTGATGAGATGGTATTTTAACTATACTATTCATAAACTAATAGTAGGACATGTTTCTCACAAAAGTTTTTGAACTGTTCCCTCCTGTTCTCCTTATGTCTTGTCTCACACTGTGCTCCGAAAAGGCCCCTTGTATGATGTCTTCCTAGCCTCCCACTTCTTTCCTGCCTCCCTAGTCACCACTAGTCACCTCTGGCCACCTCTCCCCTGTATAAACCCTTCAACGGCTCTCCATGGACTGCAGGATGCGCTTGACATACTCAGTTGAACAGTCAGCTGAATAATGATCTGGCCCACACATTCTTCCTCATTTTCGGCTCCTTCCCTTCATTCCCTTCATTTACAAGTGATCCCAGTCAAGGCACATCTTTCTGCTTCAGACTTGCAACTCTTAAATCTCATTAGACAATTGTGTTTGCATGATATAACTAAAACCACAGCGAAGAGTGATTGGCAACTTCATGAGATGTATCCTTATTTATCTTTCTGTCCCAAATGGCAGTATCCCCCCCTCCCCGCCTTGGTTATTTTCCATTGAGATCAAAGTGTGTTTGGATTTGGCCAAGATTGTGAAAATTGCCTTCTACTTCACATAAAATTGAAATCAAGTTAGATGGTCTTATTTAGCAAATAATCTTGAGACTCCAAGTACAGAGAAAAATTTTGGCTTGTAATTCAAATATAAACTATACTATAGCTCCATGTGGTCCAGTCTGTGTACTGTGTCACTTTTGAAGAAACACAAAGTCAGATGTATTCAGGCTCTCCAGGAAATGTGCGGGGTAGAGGAGTGCATTTGTAATGCATTGCAGTCATGTTCAGTGTCCCTTACCCATTGCCACTTCAGTCAGCATCCCCCACACCCAGGGCCACTCCCTACTGCCCTCCCTACCACCCTGTGCTTCTCTGTTTCCCACTCTCCACCTCTTGCAGAACTGTTCTGACTTTGCTTCCCCATGAGGTACACCCCTGTGTCCCTTCTTTCCTGTGCCTATCTGCCCTACTTCTTGGGTTCCTGCATTTCTGTTGCTCCCTGCTCAGCTGGAGAACCCTAAAGCTCCATTCAGCCTTGTGAAGAAAAATGGAATCCCCAGGAAATCCTCACAGAGGACTTTCTATAAATTCTTCATCTCTCTACAGACAACGTTTATAAATAAGCCATTTGGGTTTTTTGTTTATTGTGGAGTTTTTTTTTTTTTTGGTTAAAGATTAATGTGTAAATTAAAAGATTATGTAGTATGCATAATGTATGCACATGTTCATCTATTTAAAGATACTTATCTTGCTAATTACTTTCTCTTACCTTGTTTGTTTTTTCCTATAAATTCACATAGAACGTAGTACCAGGCTTCTAATGTAATATAATCGTTGCTTTAAAGATGTGGTTGATCAGTTTACTGACAGAAAACTCAGTGTTATAATTTTAGGGAAAAGTGTTTTCTATTTTCTTTTGTGTCCCTACAAAAGAAACACAGAGTAATAGTTCAGACTTTATGCAAGATTCTGCCCAAATAAATTTCTATAGACAATGGGTTTTTCCACATTACTGTATAAAACTTTTGTTGGTTCATTTGAGTTGCCTCCTTAGATGGTCATCTGAGAATGATTATGTGTTTAATGAATCTAAGTGTTTATTCTCGAGGGTCACGGAAAAAAATCTGTCAGAAGTGCTGCAGCAAATGCGTTTTTCATAATGTAAATAAGATAAAAACGCAGGCTTCATCTTCTAATCCAGTCTACTGGACTTCCAACTGAAACATTTCAGAGCTGGATTGTGTTCAGAAGGGGTCATTTTCTTCTATTAAAGTTCCATGCATCTCTGTTATGTTTCCAGCTTTAAGCTGCTCATTATTAATACTAAAGCAAAATGGTTTCTTCAGGAACTTGGAAAATAATAAACAGCCTCATTTAGAGAGCACTTTGGCCTGGACTTGGTCCATGAACTTATGGATATGGAGCTGTTTAGTGTGCTTAAGATCTTGAGGATCCTTTCAAGGGAGACTGTTTGGATTATGTACCCCGTGATGTGTTTGCCTCTTGCAAAGTTTGGTTTGAAGTAGTGGAGACAAGACTGCGAACAAATCCCTGAGAATCACAGAGCTGGAAAGAACCTCAAAAGGTCCTCTTTCTCAGCTCCTGTATCCAGGGAGGAGAATTTGCGAATCATTCAAGACAGGCAGAGACTGATCCTATTTTTGTGACACATCCAGGACTAGATGTCCTGATTGTGCCAAAGTGACAGTTTGAGAAGAATGTGCCCCAAATTCCTGTCTTCCTATCCCATTTTAAAACTTACAAAATGTGAGCAATGATGGGAGAGATACCCAGTCTGTTTCTTAGGTGCTTGACTGGGAGGAGATTGCCTATGACATTTCAAAATCTGGAAGATCTATGTTCATATCATTCTTATAGGTTAGTTTCGGGTTTTTTTTTTTCCCTCTCAATCATAATGCTCCTCTCTTCGCATTTATCTGTGTTGCTTTATACCAGGGATTGCAAAACTCAAAATTCCATGGAGGTCAGGCAGCTAATCTGTAGTAAGCCAACAAGGGCAGTAAGAAGTAGTGGTGTCTGTGCTGAATGGGGGAGCACAAGTCTTGGCGGCAAAGAATGTTCCGTTTGGGTTTTTTTAAAAAAAATGACAGTGCTGGACAAACAAATGCTCTGCTGGCTAAATTTAGTATGCGGCTTTGTGTCTGTGCCCCTAGTCCAATAGCCGGTTTGCCCACAGGCACTTACAGAAGAGCTTTAAATGATGATCCCAAGTTACCACTTAATCTACATTTGCAGTTTTATTTTTCTGAAAAAAACATATTTTAGATATGTAGTTAATTGTTTCCAATCTGGATATCCTTGCCTTAGATATTCCTTTCCCCCAGATAGCTAATGATCTGATTTAGGTCAACTAAGGGTAGCTACGTAATCTACTTTCTTTCTGTATCAGGATTCCATCAATATAGTATACAAGCGAAGCTCTCAAGACCTTCAAATGATCTTGCCAGAACATACTTTGAGAAGGGATGAGGTCTAAACCAGGGGAACTAAACTCAGATGCCTTTAACCAGGACCTCCACATTACATACCTCAAGGGGGCATGATTCACAGTAGCCTATGTGGATGACGGAGCACCATGCAGGTCTGGGGCCCAGTGGTGTTCACGTGGACTACACCGAGATTGGCACTTCGTTAGCATGCAGCGATGCAGCCCTGCCTTCAAGTCTAGACAGGTATCATGCATTTGGGAAGCAAGCGAGTCTAAGACAATAGGGAGTTTGGGGGACAGTGGCAAGCTGGAGAACACACGTCCCACATAAAAGCATTCACATTGAGATAAGCTTAAATGTTCCTGTAGGTAAGATTCACTGCCAGCTTGAGACCGATGGTCCACACCAAGGGATAAAAGATGTTTTTCCAGAAACTTTGCATGAGTTAGGACTTTTTTGGTTAATTATAACAATTCCAATTCAAAGAAAAGAGAGGATTTCTTGGCTCACATAACTGGGTTACCTCAGAGAATTGAAGGAAGGGCTATAAAAATCAGGGTTGTTGCTACTTAAACTAAGTACCTGACACAGCCAAGATTTCTTCTCCACCCATATGACCTTTGCTTGGCCCTGCTTCTTTGTACAGAAGGGCGGGAGACAGGGCCTCTGGCAGCCGTGCTTTAAAGAGCCCAGCAAAAAGAGAGCTTTTGTTCCTCTCAAAATCTGTACAGGAGGGATTCTTATTTGTTCTGCTTGGGGCACATCATCTTGGAATAGTAGCTGTTCAGATGGGGCTGGGGCTGGGGGTAGGGGAGGACCATGGTGGAATGAGGTAGCATGATTGGCCAGGCCTGGATCATGTGCCCCCCCCCCCCATACACACACAACCTGCTTCTCATGAGTGGAAGAATGGACTGGGGGCAGGGCTGTTACCAGAAGACCGACTAAGAAAGCTTGCTGGGCAGAAGACTAGAGCTCTCCCAGTCAGCTGCCCTCTCTAGCTCCCTAGAAGGGTAGCTCCCCAACGTCTTTTCCCCTTCTCCTTATAGCAGAGGGAATGCCCCATGACCAAATTTTGCAGGAAATTTTACAAGTTGTATGCTCATTTGGCTTAGCAGATGTATATTTTTATATATGGTAAAATTGAGTTGTGTTAATTGTGTTAATTATGAGTTGCTATTGTTTTTGGTTCGAATTCCTCTTAAAAATTCAGGCTGCTGAATTATGCTCTGAGAAATATTATGAAAGTGAAATAATTAAGAGTCTCCTTCCCATTTTCTCTGTGAAAGACAATGGGCCACACCAAAGAGCTGCTGAGCCTACACAAGGGGGATTTTATTCTAGGAACTTGGTGGCAATGGAGAGCAATGAACTGTTCTAAGAATCAAAAACAAATCAGAATAAGTACATTTCAGCTACTGGGGCTTTTAGAACTGTGTGAGATGCAAGATGGAGCAATGGGGTAGTTATATTTAAAATAGAGTAATTAATGTTGATAATTCTGTTTCAGATTAGTCTTGTTAACCTTGAGCAAATATTTTTAATCACGTTGAATGTAAATATAGTATAATTTCTATTAGCTGAAAAAATTCTGTTCTTTGTATTGTTTGATTTATTTGTATTTTCTGAATGAAGAAATTGGTTTAGTTCCAATAAACAGTTTTTAAAAATATAAGTATGCTAATTTGAATACCTTCTATTTCTTTTTGTTGTCTGATTGCTGTTGCTAGGACTTCTAGTACTATGTTGAACAATAGTGGCGAGAGTGGGCATCCTTGTCGTGTTCCTGATCTTAAGGGAAAGGCTCTCAGCTTTTCCCACTGAGAATGATATTTGCTGTGGGTTTTTCATAAACTCTGTCTCTTTGCAGATGACATGATACTTTATGTGGAAAACCCAAAAGACTCCACCCCAAAATTACTAGAACTCATACAGCAATTTAGTAATGTGGCAGGATACAAAATCAATGCACAGGAATCCGTTGCTTTCTTATACAGTAACAACGCAACTGTAGAAAGAGAAATTAGAGAATTGATTCCATTTACAATAGCACCAAAAACCATAATAAACCTAATCAAAGAGGTAAAGGATCTATACTCTAGGAACTACAGAACGCTCATGAAAGAAATTGAAGAAGACACAAAAAGATGGAAAAACATTCCATGCTCATGGATCGGAAGAATAAACATTGTTAAAATGTTTATGCTGCCCAGAGCAATCTATACTTTCAACGCCATCCCGATCAAAATACCAATGGCATTTTTCAAAGTGCTGGAACAAACAATCCTAAAATTTGTATGGAATCAGAAAAGACCCCGAATCGCCAAGGAAATGTTGAAAAAGAAAAACAAAGCTGGGGGCATCACGTTGCCTGATTTCAAGCTATATTACAAAGCTGTGATCACCAAGACAGCATGGTACTGGCACAAAAACAGACACATAGACCAATGTAACAGAGTAGAGAGCCCAGATATGGACCCTCAACTCGATGGTCAACTAATCTTCAACAAAGCAGGAAAAAATATGCATTGGAAAAAAGACAGTCTCTTCAATAAATGGTGCTGGGAAAATTGGACAGCCACATGCAGAAGAATGAAACTTGACCATTCTCTAACACCATACACAAAGATAAACTCAAAATGGATGAAAGACCTCAATGTGAGACAGGAATCCATCAAAATCCTAGAGGAGAACATAGGCAGTAACCTCTTCAACATTGGCCACAGCAACTTCTTTCAAGACACATCTCCAAAGGCAAGGGAAACAAAAGCGAAAATGAACTTCTGGGACTTTATCAAGATAAAAAGCTTCTGCACAGCAAAGGAAACAGTCAACCAAACAAGGAGGCAACCCACAGAATGGGAGAAGATGTTTGCAAATGACACTACAGACAAAGGGCTAATATCCAAGATCTATAAAGAACTTCTCAAACTGAACACCCAAAAAACAAGTCAAAAAATGGACAGAAGACATGAACAGACACTTCTCTGAAGAAGACATACAAATGGCTAACAGACACATGCAAAAATGTTCATCATCATTGACCCTTAGGGAAATTCAATTCAAAACCACATTGAGATACCACCTTACACCAGTTAGAATGGCAAAAATTAACAAGACAGGAAACAAGTGTTGATGAGGATGTGGAGAAAGGGGAACCCTCTTACACTGTTGGTGGGAATGCAAGTTGGTACAGCCACTGTGGAGCTTCCTCAAAAAATTAAAAATAGAGCTGCCCTATGACCCAGCAATTGCACTACTGGGTATTTACCCCAAAGACACAGATGTAGTGGAATGAAGGGCCATATGCGCCCCTATGTTCATAGCAGCAATGTCCAGAATAGCCAAAGTGTGGGAAGAGCTGAGATGCCCTTCAACAGACAAATGGATAAAGAAGATGTGGTCCATATATACAATGGAGTATAACTCAGCCATCAGAAAGGATGAATACCCAACTTTTGCATCAACATGGATGGGACTGGAGGAGATTATGCTAAGTGAAATAAGTCAAGCAGAGAAAGTCAATTTTCATATGGTTTCACTTATTTGTGGAACATAAGGAATAGCATGGAGGACATTAGGAGAAGGAAGGGAAAAATGAAGGGGGAGAAATCAGAGGGAGAGATGAACCATGAGAGACTATGGACTCCGGGAAACAAACTGAAGGTTTTAGAGGGGAGGGTGTGGGGGGATGGGTTAGCCCGGTGATGGCTATTCAGGAGGTCACATATTGCATGGAGCACTGGGTGTTATACGCAAACAATGAATCATAGAACACTACATCAAAAACTAATGATGTACTGTATGGTGACTAACATAATAAAAAAATGAAGAAAATAAAATATAAGTATGTAGGGGTGCTGGGGGGTTCAGTCGGTTAAGCCTCTGACTCTTGGTTTCAGCTCAGGTCATGATCTCAGGGTTCTGAGATCTAGCCGCACATCAGTCTCAGCGCTCAGTGGGGGATCTGCTTGAGATTCTCTCTCTCCCTCCCTCATGCCCTTCCTCCTGCTCTCTTTCTCGCTCTCTCTCTCTCAAAATAAATAAATAAAAGTATCTATTTTTTCTGGGACTCTTAATATTTCTAAGGCTAAACTGCATGATCTTTTAAAGTACCACATCACCTCTCTCTCTTCCCTCAAAATGAATCACCTGGATTCTCTGATTCTGTCTTGCTACTGAATCTAACAGCTGTTTAAGCATAGCTCAGATACCCAGTTTTCAGAAATGCCCTAGAAGGGAATCTTCTGTTGGACAAAACATAGTTAAAAGACCTCTGATGATACCAATTATAAAATCCATGATCCCATTACTTTGTTGTTTTCATCTATGCTGTGTCTTCAGATTTGAGGGACTAAAATATCATTTGTTTGGCTCAGTGAACTGAATTATCATCACAATAATAATTTTTTGTTGGTTACTTTGATTTAGACATCATATAAGGAGATTCTTAAAGCCTTCTCATTTGGGTAAACAAAATGAGCTCTCACTTTATTGCGTATACTTTGAGACAACTTTCTTCTACTTGGGGTGTAGTTAAATAAAGAGTAATAAAAGTGAAAAACTAAACTTAAATGGGTTGTATTTTTTCTGACATGTACATGTGATATGTGTGTAGTAATACTTCAGTTTATAATTTCCAAGAGGGTAGAAGCTTTATTTTTGTTTTAGTCATGCAAATATTAAAAGTAAGAAATGACAAAATATCTCAGCTTTGTAATTTAAATTTCTAGGGAAAATGCATTTTGCAAAAGGAAGGAGAGGGTTTCTACTCTAGAGATTTCCTCTGATCACCAAACGCTGGGTTATAAAACATTGATTTATTTACATATCAGGGTTGTCTCTAGCTGGGATGTATTAGACAGTTGCCTGCATTGTTGATTTTAGGAAGTTGAGAAATATTTCTCACCACAAATGTCCATCTCATTGTTCACTGCTGAAACTTACCATTAGCTTGTCATCCTTTCATTAATTACTATTCTGTCTTTTAAAAATGCTACTGCTAAGCTGTTGAAACACATCTAATTAGTACCAATGTGGAATAAATTATTATTTTATTGTTATAACACTTTGTTGAGATATTATTCACATATCAGAAAATTCACTTCAAAATGTACCATTTAGTAGCTTTTAGTACAAATGTGCAACTATCATTGACTGTAATCTAAATTTAGAAACATTTTCATAAAAGAAGCCCCGTACCATACCCATTAGCAGTCATTTCTCCTTTCCTCTTATCCCAGCTTCTGGCAACCACTAATTGATTTTCTCTTTCTGTGGATTTGCATACTAGACATTTCATGTAAGTGGGATCATACAGTATATGACCTTTCGTTGATGGCTTCTTTCACTTAGCATGTTGTGGAGGTTGATCAGTTATTGTAGCATATATCAGTGGTTTATTCTTTTTCATTGCCAAATAGTATCCCATGGTATGGATATGACCCATTTTGTTTATCCACTCATCAGTTGACGGACATTTGTGTTGTTTTCACTTCTTGGCCATAACGAATAATGCTACTTTGAACATTCATTACAAATTTTTGTGTGGACATGTTTTCCATTCCACTGGGCATATACCTACGAATTCTGGGTCTTATTTATGGTAACTCTGTGTTTACATTTTGAGGAGCTACAAAACTTTTTTAAAGCAGCTGCACCATTTACATTCATACCAACAATGTATGAGGTTTCCAATTTTTCCATTCTTCAGTGAGACTTGCAATTGTCTTTTTTCTTTTCTTTTCTCTTTTAGCCATCCTAGAGTAAGTGTGAAATAATGAGTGTCCCACTGTGGTTTTGATTTACATTTCCCTAGTGACTAATGATGTTGAGCATCTTTTCATATGCTATTGGCCATCCATATATCTTCTTTAGAGAAATGTCCATTCAGATCCTTTGTCTACTTTTTTTCTCTCAAAATCCCTAATGTATTCTTATTTATTTATTTAAAATTTTATCATTGATGTATAATTGACATACAAAGTTATATTAGTTTCAGGTATACAACATATTGATTTGACAATTCCATGCATTACTCAGTGTCGCCATGAGTGTAGCCATCATCTGTTACCATACAATGTTCTTACAGTATTATTGACTATGTTCCCTATGCTGTACTTTTCATCTCTGTGACTCATTTATTTTGTGACTGGGGGTTTGTACCTCTTAATCCCCCTCATCTCTTTTGCCCATCCCACACCACCTCTCCTCTATGAACCATCAGTTTGTTCTCTGTATTTAGGAGTCTCTTTGTTTTCTTGTTTGCTCCTTTGTTTTGTTCTTAGATTCCACTGATAAGTGAAATCATACGGTATTTGTCTTTCTCTGTCTGACTTATTTCACTTAGTGTATTACCCTCTAGGTCCATCCATATTGCAAATGGCAAGATCTCATTCTTTTTTATGTCTGAGTAATATTCCATTGTGTATGTGTGTGTGTGTGTGTGTGTGTATACCACATCTTTATCCACCATATATCAATGGACATTTGGCTTGCTTCCAGATCTTGGCTATTGTAAATAATGCTCTAATGAACACAGGGATACATATGTCTTTTTGAATTAGTGTTTTTGTTTTTTGTTTGTTTGCTTATTTGTTTTGGGGTAAATACCCAGTAGTAGAATTTAATTTTTGAAGGAACCTACATACTGTTTTCCACAGAGCTTATACCAGTTTACATTCTCACCAACAGTGCCTGAGAGTTCCTTTTTTCCACATCATCGCCAACACTTGTTATTTCTTGTCTTTTTTATACTAGCCATTCTGAGGTGATAGCTCATTGTAGTTTTGATTTACGTTTCCTTGATGATTAGTGATGTTGAACACCTTTTCATGTGTCGATCATCTGTCTTTGGGAGTATGTCTATTCAGATCTTCTACCCATTTTTGAATCAGATTGTTTGGTGTTGAGTTGTACAAGTTCTTTATATTTTTTGGATATTAACCCCTTATCATTATATCATTTGCAAATATCCTCTCTCATGCACTAGAGAATGTTTTTTGTTTTGTTGATGGTTTTCTTTGCTATGCAAAAGCTTTATATTTTGGTATAGTCCCAATAGTTTATTTCTGCTTTTGCTTTTTAATTGAGTTATCTGTCTTTTTATTATTTAAGTTGTAAGGATTCCTTGTATTTTATGGATTATGGATTATGATAAGTGACTTGTCAGATATATGATTTTTCCAACATTTTGTTCTACTCAAAGGGTTATCTTTTCATTTTCTTAATGGTGTCCTTTGAAACACAAAAGTTTTTACTCTTTATGAAATCCAGTTTATCTTTTCCTTTGGCTGCTGTGCTTTTGAGGTCATTTCTAAGAAACCATTGCCTAATCCAAAGTCATGAAGAGTTACCACTATGTTTTCTTCCAAGAGTTTTTTTATTTTTAGCTCTTATGTTAGGTCTATGATCCATTTTGAATTAGGTTTTGTGTGTGGTATGAGGTAGAAGTCCTGCTTCATTCCTTTGCATATGAATATCCAGTTGTCCCAGCATCCTTTTTGAAAATACTGTTCTTTCCTCCATGGAATGTTCTTGGCACCCTTGTCAAAAATCAATTGATTGTAAACATAAGGGTCTATTTCTAGACTCACAGTTCTATTCCATTCATGCATATGTTTATCCTTATGCCAGTATCCCACTGTTTTGATTACTGTTACTATAGTAGGTATTGAATTAAGGGACACCTGGCTGACTCAGTTGGTAGAGCATGTAATTCTTGCCCTCAGGGTTGTGAGTCGAGCCCCTCAGTAGAGATTACTTGAAAAATAAGGAAAATAAATTAAAAAATTTAAAAAAAGAAATGTGAGTCCTCTACCTTTGTTCTTTTTCAAAATGTTTTGGCTATTCTTGAACCCTTGACTTTCCATATAAATTTCAGAAGAAGTTGGTCAATTTTTGCAAAGAAAACAGTTTGAATTTTGATGGAGTTTAACCTATAGATCAGATGGGGGATGCCATTTTTCATTAAGTCTTGTACCCTACAAATTTGCTGAACTTGTTTATTGCTTTTAATAGTTCTATGGTAGATTCCTTGGAATTTTCTGTATATGTACAAGATCATGCCATCTGCAAATAGAGAATTCTATATCTGCAAAAAGTCATTCTTCAAAAGTGAAGGAGAAATTGGTATTCCCAGATAAGCAGAAGCTGAGAGAATTTAGTGCATTTAGGCAAGAAAAATAAATAAAAGCCATCTAGACTAGAAAGGAAGAAGTAAAAGTATGTTTATTTGCAGATGATATGATTTTGTATATAGAAATCCTAGGTAATCCACTCTTAGAGGATAAGAAGTAGTAAACAAGTTCAGCAAAGTTTCAGGGTTCAAGATCAATATAGAAAAATCTATTATAGTTCTATACAGTAACAATAAGTAATCTGAAAATAAAAATAAAATATGAATTTTGGGAGACTTAATAATTTTTGCAAAGGAAGATATCCCAACTAGTCTTTCAGCATTTGAATATGTTATTCCATTACCTTTTGGCCTCCGTGATTCCTGATGAGAAATCCATTGTTAATCTTAAAAAGGATTCCTTGTATGTGATTAGTCACCTCTCTCTTGCTATTTTCAGGATTTTCTTTGTCTTTAGAAAGTTTGATTATGATGTGCTTAGGTTTGGATACCTTTGAGTTTATTGAGCTTCTTGGATACATAGATTAATGTTCTTCATCGAATTAGGGAAGTTTTTGGTCATTTTTTTTTTAAACATTTTCTCCCCTCACCATCTGGGACTTTATGCAAATGTTGACCTCTGATTTCTCTGTTCATTTTTCTTCATTCTTTATAATTTCTGTTGTGCAGACTGAATAATCTCAATTGACCTATCTTGAAATTTACTTTCTTCTACCAACTCAAATTTGCTGTTGTAGTGAATTTTTTATTTCACTTACCATACTTTTCAACTCCAGAATTTGTTTTATTCTTTTTTATAATTTTTATCTTTTTATTCATATTCTCTTTTCTGTGAAACATCATTTTCATACTTCCCTTTAATCCTTTAAACATGCTTTACTTTTGTTCTTTGAGCTTATGTATAGTACCTAACTTAAACTCTTTATCTAGAAGTCAAAATCTGGGCTTCCTCAAGAGCCGTTTCTGTTAAACATTTTATTTCCTGTGCACAGGAAATACTTTGCTGTTTGCGCATCTCATATCTTTTTTGTTGAAAACTGGGCATTTTAAGTAATATGATATGACAACTCTGGAAATCAGATGTCAACCCTCCCCAAGGTTATTGTTGCTGCAGCTGCTTATTCATTTAGTAAATTTTATGGCCTAGTTCTATAAAGCCTGCATTGTTTGTTGTATGCAGCCCCTGAAATTTCTGTTCAGTAAGCTTGGTGGTCAGTTAGTGATTGGAGAGAAATTTTTAAAAAATGCCTTGAATCTCACTCTAAGTCTTTGATAAGGTGCTCTCTGTATGTGTTGGGGTACCCAATCAGTACTGGAAGATTATAATTTTGGAAGTTTATAATTTTGTCTTAGCTCTCACTTCATGCTTGTTCAGGGCCTCAAGGTCAGCCAGACATAAGAAATAGGACCTTCTCTGGTCTCTCCTGGGCATGCACACAGCCCCATACATGTGTGTGGTCCTCTAGAGTCCCAAAAATATGTCATAATTTTTCAAAGCCCCTTATAGACATGGTATTCCACAGATTTTTATTTTAAGGTTTTGTTCACCCTCTTGTTTGCTTCACTGGTATTGCAGCCTAGGGCAACTTTGATGTTGAACACTTGCCACTGATTTGTTTTCAACAAACACCATGGGGATATGACTTTTTTTCACTGAGTAAACTGAGTCAGGTCAAACAAAGACAAGTACTATGAGTGGGGCTTTTCCAGGGAGCTGCAAGACAGATCAGAGTGGTACAATTCTGTGGACTTTTTGGAGAGCTCCAAACCTATACTACCCCTTCCAGTGGTTTCTGTACTTATGTTTTTCACAGTTATGTGGTTGCATCTGTTATTTTTCAAGGCTATCATGGAGTTGGGGAGGGGCGTGGGAATGGTCAAGTTAAAATGTCACAAAGCTCACTGTTCTTACTGAGATTCAGCCATTTTACTTGAGTAAACACTCCTTGGATTGTTGTGAGTCTTTGGATAACTTCCAGGATTCTGAAAAAGTTGATTTTGACAATTTTTGCCACTGTTCTCATTATTCTTGTGGAGGAGTGGATTTTCATAGGTCCTTACTCCACCACTTCTCTTTATTTTTAACTAGTACCTTCTCTTAGGATGGTTGAGACTACAAACATATGAAATTGTCCAGTGTTCAATGGTGAGAAGGCACAAGATTAGGTTGAGAATGCTCTACAGAAAGGAATTGGAGATAAATGTTACCCATTCACATTTTTTCATTTAATTTTTTATTGTAGCAATGTAATAAATAGTCATAGAGTATATATTGGTGGAACCTACATCCTTTCTATTTTAAATAGCATTCTATGAAGCTTTGCCATCTAGTTTTCCATGGCAGATGGGGGGAGAGAAAGCACACTTTAGAAGAGAGGACAACTGGCAGTGAAAAAGATTTAAGTATAAAAAATAAACAATAATCAGCAGATGTCAATGTAGCATGCTACAGTACTCACTTTTCTTAGGCTGTTGCTAAGTCAAAATGAAAATGCTGATCTGTGCATTTTTTGCTTTTCAAGACAGGGAAAGCCTAATATATTTTAGAAAATTTTCTATCAAAAATTAAACTGTTTAAAGCTTGATTCTTAAAGTTATCAACTTCATTTACCTAAAGCATTTATGGTCAAGAGATATCATATATTCAAATGATAATTGCTAATGGAACATAGCTGTATCATTGGTGACAAATGCTGTTGAGCAGAAAGATTCTGTATTCATCCAGCTAAATTAATCATTATAGTTCCAACTCCATGTGAAGACACATGGAGAAAAATTATTAAACCTCTCAGAAATGGAAAGCTGAAGCACACAGTAGTAATCCCTTTTTGTTAACGTGCTAAATCCTTTGAGTTTGTAAGCACTAATAACACCTTCTACCTACATAGCAAAGGATGCATGAATTGTTACTATAGATATTATTCTTAGTTTAATAGTTGTATAAGTTGTCCAGGACTTAACTGATTACTTCACAATAAGCTCTAAACAAAACCTATGTGTTTTGAGGGGGCATGATAATGATAAATCACTTAACATACAAGCATGAAAGCATAGTAAAACATAGAACTGTCGTCATTATCTTAGTAGAAGTGTTAGAGCAAGAATCCCAGTGTGAACAGTGAGGGGTGATTCTCAGAGGAGCAATCTATCAAACATCAATTCACAATGAAGGCACCATTAGCTGACATCTTCATAATTGTTTGGATGAAAACGTCTCAGAGATGAAGGAGCTACTTGTAAGAAAAAAGAGCATAATGCTATAATAGTTTTCTGTACAGTGTAGAGGAAAGATCCACTTGTGAAAGTCTGAATCATGCAAGGTGTATTAGGAAAGCCCATATGGCGAGGAGACAGAGAGAGGGAGAAAAAGAGAGAGAGAGAAGAGAATGGGAAAGGAGAGAAGTGAAGGGGAGAGGAGAAGAGAGAAGAGATGGTGGCTGAGTAGATCTAGTGTTCTTTTTCTTTTTAAAATTTAAAATTTTATTTTTCATCATGATAAGTATGTTTTTTAATCCCCATCACCTATTTTCCCCATCCCCCCTCCCTACTTCCCCTCTGGTAACCATCAGTTTATTCTCTATAGTTAAGAGTCTGTTTCTTGGTTTGTCTTTTTTTTCCCTTTGCTCATTTGTTTTGTTTCTTAAATTCCACATATGAGTGAAATCATATTCTCTTTCTCTGACTGACTTATTTTGCTTAGCATTATACTCTCTGGCGGTTGCAAATGGCAAGATTTCATTCTTTTTTATGGCTGAATAATATTCCATTGTATGTATGTGCCACAACTTCTTTATCCATTTGTCTATTGTTGGACACTTGGGCTGCTTCCATAATTTGACTATTGTAAATAATGCTGCTATAAACATAAGGGTGCATGTATCCCTTTGAATTAGTGTTTTGTATTTGGGGGGTAAATACCCAGTAGTGATATTACTGGATCATAGAGTAGTTCTATTTTTAATTTTTTGAGGAACCTCCATACTGTTTTCCACAGTGGCTGCACCAATTTGCATTCCCACTAACAGTGCATGAGGGTTCCCCTTTCTCCACATCCTTGCCAATACCTCTTGTTTCTTGTACTGTTGATTTTAGCCATTCTGACAGGTGTGAAGTGATATCTCATGATAGTTTTGATTTCCATTTCCCTGATGATGAGTGATGTTGAGTATCTTTTCATGTGTCTGTTGGCCATTTGTATGTCTTCTTTGGAGAAATGTCTATTCTTGTCTTCTGCCCATTTTTAAATTAGATTGTTTTTTGGTATTGAGGCTTAGTCCTTTATATATTTTGGATATTAAACCTTTATTAAATATGTCATTTGCAAACATCTTCTCTCATTCCATAGATTGCCTTTTAGTTTTGTTGATTGTTTCCTTCACTGTGCAGATGCTTTTTATTTTGATGTAGTGCCAATAGTTTATTTTTGCTTTTATTTCCCTTGCCTCAGGAGACATATCTAGAAAAATGTTGCTATGGCCGATGTTGCTATGGCCGATGTTGGAGAAATTGTTGCCTGTGTTCTTTTCTAGGATTTTTATGGTTTCAGGTCTCACATTAGGTCCTTGATCCATTTTGAGTTTATTTTTGTGTATAGCATAGTGGTCCAGTTTCATTCTTTTGCATGTTGCTGTCCAGTTTTCCCAACACCATTTATTGAAGAGACTGTCTTTTCCCCATTGTATATTCTTGCCCTCCTGCTGTAGATTAATTGACCATATAAGTGTGGGTTTATTTCTGAGTTTTCTATTCTGTTCCACTGATCTATGTATCTATTTTTGTGCTAGTACCATACTGCTTTGATTACTACAGCTTTGTAGTATAACCTGAAGTCTAGAAAACCCAGGGTTCTTACGTAAAATCACCATCAAATCAAAGGCTGCTCTGTACGACTGAAGAGCACATCTGGATTACTATCTTACCAAAAAGTCATTCCAAGAAAACTGAGGAGGGGAATTCTTAAAGGATTTATAGTTGGTGCTGAATGTTAAATTAGGGAATTACATTACAAGGTACACAGTGATAAACATTCTGTATTCTGTACCTGGTGTTCTAGGATGTGACTACATCTTGTGAGTGTTTGCCCCATGAAGTGCCAGGTGTTGGGTTTGTAATTTGCCAAATTATAGGTTTGGTTTCCTCAGAACTTTTGCCTTCAACATATACTGAAGTATACTAAAGATGAAGAAAATATTTAATTAGAGAGCAATTTCAGCAAAATGGTAGTATAGGAATTTCTAGCACCTGTACCCCCAGAAACATCAATTTGAATAACTACCAAGCATGAAAATACCTTCACAAAAGCTTAGGATTCCAGGTGAGGAATTACAGCATTGGGGTGGGGCACAGAAAAAAAAGAAAAGACACTTTGAGGAGGGTAGAAAAGATAGATAGACATTACCCCATTACCCCTCCCTGAAGCCTGGGCATCCTAGCACTGAGAGAGACACCATCCCCATGGGAGGAGACTGAGTGAGCACCTGAATTTACCACAGACATCAGTGCTGGCCCATCCCAGCATCAGCTGACTCCAGTGGCCCCAGGCAGCTTCCATGGCCCCAGGTGACTTCATGGTACCAGGCTCTTGGCAAGCTACTGAGAATCCAGTCCCCTGGCCTACCCTACCACTTGCCTGCTCCTGTAGCCCCAAGCAGATCCTGCAGCAGTAGGCTACCAGCAGGCTCTCATAAAACCAGGCTCCCAGGGCCCCAGGCAGCTCCCATGATACCAGGCTCCCAGCAGACTCTAGGAACCAGGATCCCAGCCCATCCCTGTTTGGCCAGCCAGCATGGCCTTGGGTGACTCCTGTAACTCCAGTATCCCGGTGGGTGGTCACCAGACCCACACTGCAAGCCCTCCCCAAAGCCAGGCCAGCCTTTGCAGCCTGAGCTTTAAGGCTGGCTCCACAGATTCAGGCTCCTGGCCTGCACAGCACCACATTGGCCACTGCAGACCCAACCTAGCCCATGAGGCCCTGTGTTGTAAGCTGACTCCTGTGGCCCAAGACTCTAGGCTGGTCCTAATGCCAGGTTGACCTCTGTAGCCCCAGCCTCCTGGCTGGCTTATGTGAAACCAGGCTCTCAGACTGTCCCAGCACTGGACTGGTCCCTGTGGGTCCAGATACTGGGCCCATCCTAGTGATCCCCAGTGCCTGGTTAGTCACTGTGGACCCAGTATCCAGGTCCACCCACACAGGCATGAGATCACCAAAGGAAACTAATAAAGCTCCAGTGACTGACCCTAAAGAAATGGAGGTCTAGGAACTGTCTGACAAATAATTCAGCATAATACTCTTAAATTCAGTGAATTACAAGAAAACAAAGACAACTAAATGAAATTGTTCATAATACATGAACAAAATGAGAAGTTTAACAAAGGAATAGAAACCATAAAAAAACCCAAGCAAATCCTAGAGTTAAAAACACAGTGATTGAATTGATAATTCAGTAGAAAGCTTCAATAGCAGACAATCAAGCAGAATAAAGAATTAGTTAACTGGAAAACATGTCATTTGATATCATCCGGTCAGAGAAGCAAAAAGAGAAGAGAAAGAGTGAAGAAAATCTTTGTGAATTATGGGATACCATTAAAGGAAACAATCTTACATTATTTAAAGTCTCAGGAGAAGAGAGGGAGAAAGGGGCAGAAAGAATATTTAAAGAAATAATGGCTTGGAATTCTCAAATCTGGGGAGAGATTTTTGGACATCCATGTTCATACAGCTAATAGGTGACCCTATAATTTCAAACCAAAATGATGTGTTACAAGACACATTAAAATAAAACTATCTAAAATCAAAGACAAAGATAATTTTAAAAGCAGCAAGAGAAAAAAATACCCACACAATAAGGGAACCCTCATAAGGCTATCAGCAGATTTCTCAGCAGAAACCTTATAGGCCCTGAGAGAGTGGGACAATGTATTCAAATTTCTCAAAGAAAGAAACAGCCAAGGATACTTTACCCAGCATAGTTATCTTTCAGAAATTACGGAGAAACAAAGATCTTCCTAAACAAACAAAAGCTGAAGGAGTTCATCACCACTAGACCTACCTTATAAGAAATGCTGAAACATGAAAACATATGAAAATATAAAGCATAATGGTAAAGGCAAGTATAAGCAAATTTATGATACTCTAATACTGTAATATGGTGATGTGTTACTTATTTTAGTATAAGGTTAAAGGACAAAACTATTAAAAACAACTACAGCTACAATAATTTGATAATGAAGACACACTATAAAAAGAAGTTAATTGTGACATCAAAACATTAAAAATGGGATGAATGGTAAAAACCAATAGTAGATACACAGAAGTTAAAGAAAAGGGAATCAAAGTATACCATAGGGAAAATCACTTCACAAAAACAGTAAAAGAAGAAGAAGGAAAAAAGGGAAATACAAAACTAGAAAACAATGAATAAGTTGGTATTAGTAAGCCCATACTTGGCCTTATTTACTTGTAATGTAAATGGATTAAATTCTCCAATCAAAAGGCATAAAGTGGCTAATGGACTAAAAACAAGACCCAACTATATGCTACCTACAAAAGACTCACTTCAGCTTTAAGAACATACATAGACTGAAGGTGAAGGGATAGAAAAAGATACTCCATGCAAATGGAAACCAAAAGAAAGCTAAAGTAGCTATACTTATATCAGACAAAATAGATTTTAAGCCAAAACTGTGATGAGACTGGGGTGCCTGGGTAGCTCAGTCGGTTAAGTGTCCGACTCTTGATTTCTGCTCAGGTCATGATCTTGGCGTCATGAGATTGAGCCCCCTGTCAGGCTCCGCACTCAGCATGGAGTCTGCTTGTCCCTCTCCCTTTGCTCTCCCCCCCAACTTGTGTTCCCTCTTTCTTTCTCTCAGATAAATAAATAAATAAGTAGACTCTTAAAAACAAAACAAAACAAAAAACTATGGGTCAAAGGCCATTTTATAGTGATAAAAGAGTCGGTGCATCATAAGGATATAACCATATATATGCATCCTACATCAGAACACCTAAACATATTAAGCAAATATTAACAGATCTGAAGGGAGAAATAGACAACAATACAATAATAGTAGTGGAATCTGACACCCCACTTTCAACAATGGATAGATCATCCAGATAGAAAATCAGTAAGGAGGGGCGCCTGGGTGGCTTTGTTGGTTAAGCATCTGACTCTTGATTTTGACTCAGGTCATGATTACAGGGTCAGGGGATCAAGCCCCACATTGGGCTCTGTGCTCAGTGGGGAGTCTGCTTGAGATCCTCTCTCTCCCTCTCCCCCTGCTCCCCCCACTTTTCCTCTCTCTCTCTCTTTCTCTCTCAAAAAATAAATAGATAAATCTTAAAAAAAAAGAAAAGAAAAGAAATAAGGAAACATTGGATGTGAACTATACCTTAATCCAAATGGATTCCAGACATATATGCAACATTTCACCCAACAGCAGCAGAATACAGATTCTACTCAAGCATACATGAAACATTCTCCTGGATAGATCACATGTTAAGCACAAATCCAGTTAAGAAATTGGCAGAGGACTTGAATAGAAATTTCTCCAAAGAAAAAATACAGATGGTCAACAAATACATAAAAGGGTATTCAATACTTCTAATCATCTGGGAAATGCAAACTAAAAACATGAGGTATGTCCTCATACCTGTTAGGAAAGCTATTATCAAACTGTCAGGAGACAGCAAATGCTGTCAAGGATGTAAAGAAAAGGGAATTCTTGTGCACTGTTGGTAGAGATGTAAATTGGTGCAGCTACTATGGAAAACAGTATGGAGTTTCCTTTAAAAATTAGGAATAGAACTGCCATATGATCCGGCAATGCCACTTCTGCCAGTATATCACAGGAAATGAAATCTTACAGAGGTATCTGCATCCCCATGTTCACTGCAGCATTATTCCCAATAGCCAAGGTATGGAAAAACTTAAATGTCTATTGATGGGTAGATAAGTGAATAAAGAAGATCTGTTAAACACACACACAAACAAAATGGGATATTAATCAGCCATAAAAAGAAGAAAATTCTGCCATTTTGCAATAATGTAGTTGGGCCTTGAGAGCATTATGCTAAGTGAAATTAGACAGAGAAAGACAAATTCTCTATATTCTCATTTACATGTGTAATCTAAAAAACTGAACTCATAGATATCAAGAAAAAATGGTGGTTGCCAGGGGCTGGTGGGTGGGGGAAATGTGGAGATGTTGATCAAAGGGTAAGAACTTCCAGTTATTAGATGAATAAGTTCTACAGATCAAATGTACAGCACAGTAACTATATATTATATATTTGAAAGTTGTTAAGAGTATCGATCTTAAATGTTATCACCACCTCCGAAAGTGATAATTATGTGAGGTGATGGATGTGTTAACTAACCTTATTGTGGGACTCATTTCACAGTATATTTATGTATCACATCATCACATTTGTACACCTTAAAGTTACATTTGTTATGTGTCAGCTATATCTCAGTAAAGCTGGAAAAAAATTAAAAGACAGTATATGAAAACCAAGGACATTTTTATAAGATGTATAATACATCAATATTGGTTCTTTAGTTATAGCAAGTGCACAATACTAATGTTATCAACAGTGAGGCAAGTAGGCGTAGGGTATGTGTTAACTCTGTACTATCTTTGCAACTTTTATGTAAATATAAAATCTTTCTAAAGAAAAATTAAATTAAAAAAAAATACTTAAGATGACCAGACTCCATTTGAGTTACAGGTAACTTTCTTGGAGAAAAGGATTGGTGTGCTGATACTCCTGGATTTTTAAAAAAAGTAAATTATTTTAGCTAGATACTCAAATATATAGATACTTCTATAAATGTCTTTTCACTAGTGTTGAATGAGGTTGCTATTAGAATACAAACCATTTAATACTCATGCAATTAGCCATGTTGATGTTAGAAGTGTGCCATTTCTTTATGTAGTGTCTTGGCAGGTTACAATGGTACCATCCTTGCTTATGGGCAAACAGGCAGTGGGAAGACATTCACCATCACTGGTGGGGCAGAACGCTACAGTGACCGAGGCATTATCCCAAGGACACTGTCATACATTTTTGAACAATTACAAAAGGTATGGAGCTTTACGTTCATTTTCTGTTTGATATATTCAGCAGAAATTTATGGTGGGTAAAAAATTTATTGTGACATTTTATTATATTATATCTAAATGAGGAAGTATTATTGTGTTATAACTCTGGCCTTTACATTTAAGGGAAGTTTAGGATTTTGCTGAAGAAGTAGAAATTAAGGTGCTTCTCATTAAAGGGATGCTGTTTCAGCAAAGGCTCAAAGGGAGTTCCTTCTGATACATCCATGGGGGTTAAAAGAACAGATAACACATTTTACTAACTAACACCTTATATTTCCCATTAAGAAACTGGATGTCCTTTTGCCAAGACATCTTTATTTCGGCTACTAAAGCACTGAATAAGATGATGTAATTGTACCTTTTTCACAATTGTAATAGAAGCCCAAAAGAGTTTACCAGAGTAAAAATCCTATTGCAATTAGTATTATTAGGAAGAGAAGTTCTCTATATTATATGCATCATTGACTGTGTGTCTCTAAGTGCCTATTGCTTTATTAGTATTTAATACAACATACAATACAACTAGCAAGGTAAGTATCCTTATCCCATTTTCATAGTTGGGAAAACTGAGTCTAGATATCTTTCTCTGGGTCTTTATAAATAGCTGACTTGGGGGTCCATCCCAGGTCTGTGTGATGCCAAACTCTGTGCTTTTTACCACTATATACACTGCCTCTATGTCTCAGACTGGCTTTATTTTGTTGATAGTATTTAACTAATAATGAATCCTATAACTTCTCTGGGTTTCCGTTTTCCTCTCTGTGAAAGTAGGGAATGAATTGTACTAGAGGATCTCCATTGGCTCTACTAGTTCCCACACTTACTTGGTTGTATTAATTCTGTGTAACAAATGTCCTAACTAGGTCAGTGTAACAGTTATTCCAAAATTTCTTGACTTGTATGCTTTTTGCATTTTGAGTTGCAAAGATGAGAAGAAATTGCTGAGATCTGCATAATTCTAATTTCCATCCATAAAGTAGCAATTACCCATTAGTTCAGCTCATCTCTCACTAGCTCAAACATGCCAACTCTGCATGCCAGAAAATGTGGAAGAGAAAGGGTTGAGTATAGTGTATATGTTGGATTCAGATCCTGTCTTTTCATTTACTCATTTATTTCTGACGTTAGCTGTTTTGTTTTGTTCCCAGATTTCACAAACTGGGAATATAATTTCTAATGGTTTTTGCTTCTGTGGCCCAACATGGAAGCCTTTTGTCTTGGAAAGATCACTGAAGTTGGTGCAGGCCAACCTGGTTCTGAGAAAATGTACTACTTACAGTGTGTGGTCTTGAGGCGGTTACTTAATGTCTCAGCCTTGTGGACTTGCTGTGAGGGCTGAACATACTGTATCTAAAAATATTGTTCAGTTCCTGGCACATAATATATGCTCAAGAAATGAGCTCAATTACTACAACCATTGATACCTATATTCACACACACACACACACACACACACACACACACACGTGGCCAAACGATCCTGATTAATTTCAAAGAATCCTTTGAAATTAGAACAAATGAAACCAATTTCCCTGATTAAGTTAAACAGAATAAACAAATCCTTTCCTAACGGAAAATACATTTGTCCCTTCTAAAATTTTGTCTATGGGTACCAAATACAGTAAAAGTCAAAATGTCTCCTGAATACCTACCATCTCTTGGGTCCACTGTTGTATATCTGTTTGGTCATGACATTATTCTAAACCTCATTTCATTTTGAATGATCCTAAATCACTTCCTGGACTGGAGAGAGCCCCTTGGACCAATTTATAGCCAGGACAACTCTGTAAAAGGACAGATTTCCATGATGGGGCACAACACATTCATTATAATCAAACCGAACTGCTACAAAATTAGTCAGAGGCAACTTGAGGTTGATCATTAAGTTTGTCCATACTGTGTAGCTGAAAAATGCAGATAGGTATTCAGATGCCCCCAGTCGATTGCTTTAGAGGGCCACATGGAGCTCTCCAGAATTCTTTTTTTTTTTAAAGATTTTATTTGTTTGAGAGAGAGAGAATGAGAGAGAGAAAGAGAGAGAGAGAGCACATGAGAGGGGGGTAGGGAAGAGGGAGAAGCAGACTCCCTGCTGAGCAGGGAGCCTGATGCGGGACTCGATCCCGGGACTCTAGGATCATGACCTGAGCCGAAGGCAGTCGCTTAACCAACTGAGCCACCCAGGTGCCCCAGCTCTCCAGAATTCTTAAAGGAAATATTTGACTTATGCAAAGTATTTATTTCAAGATAAACTAAGAGCAATTGCATACTGGCTCCTAAAGTGCCTGTGAGTGTGATAGGAGCACATTTGCAGTGATTTTAAAAGAAGACAATTGATTCCATTTATTTTAGAAATCACTGCTTATTACTTTTGAATATTGTGAGGTTCAGACTTGTTTTGGGGCAGGAGAAAAGGCTGTCTGCAGGAAACATGTGTGTTACATTACAGTCTGGCAATCCTAAACACTAAAAAAGGAGTAATAAGGAAAGGTAGCTTGCCACATTGCTCAGTGACTTTTAAGTGTGTATTCCAATAAAAGTCCAGAAAATGCAGAAACTGGAGGAGCCAAAGGCATTATCCCCATTATCTCAGGGGAGTGGACTTGCCATTTTCCTGACTTATGATGATTTCTTCTACTTTCTGGAAGAAAGAGAGTTTCTCCACTGCAGATGAACATACAAGTTGGCTGTTGTTTTTGCCTTTCTTTGCCTTCTCTTTTATATTCATGTACTGAGTTCTCCATTTGGAGGCCTTTAGAAACAATAAAAACAATAACAATAGCAATAATAATAACAGTAGCAGCAGCAAGGATTTATTGGGGATTATTACAGGGCCACACATTCTTGGCAGGATTTTAAGTACAGAACCCTATTTCTCTGTCACAACAGTTCTGCAAGATAAGGGTTATTCTCCCCAATTCTGCAATTAAACAGCTGTGGGTAATGCAGGATCACTCAGTTATAAATGCCAGATCCAGGGTTCAAACCCAGCTTTTTCTCATGCTAAGATGAGCCCAGAACTTTCTGCTAAAATCTCAAACTATAAGAGATGGGATATTTCAGATATGGTCAGGTAAGTTTTAGAAATACAAACTGAGGGTTTTAGAGGGGAGGGGGGTGGGGGCATGGGTTAGCCCAGTGATGGGTATTGAAGAGGGCACGTATTGCATGGAGCACTGGGTGTTATCCACAAACAATGAATCATGGAACACTACATCAAAAACTAATGAGTTACTGTATGGTAACTAACAACATAATAAAAAGAAATCTCCGCCACCCAAAAAAAGAAATATATTGCTTTTAACGGGATCTCAGGAAGTTGGTAAATGATCCCCTGTGGCCTTTCACGTGCTCTGAGAATCTTCTAGAGAGGGACAGCATATATGTTGATCGTGGAACACTTTCTCCACAAGATATTTCATGGGACATTTTAGGGAAAACTGGATTAGACTAAAGGCCATGCAGAGTCTGGCTAGTATTTATGGTCTCTGATACCTGTGCTAAGCCAAGTTATAACCCACAGAATGATGTTGAAATGATGCCTTTACTAACCTAATCTGATTGATAGGCCGTGTGTTAGGTAGCATAAGCAGCCAGAGTCGCCCACATCAGGAGGATTTCCAGCATTTGCTTGGGAGAAATTTGCTTAGTAGAGACTCGGTCCATGCTGTCACCCTCCCAAACCACCAGAACATGGAATTTCAGCTGTAGCTTGAGTGTTTTACTCTAGTCATGTGCTGCCTGAGAGTTGCCTTAATTTTCTAGGTGTTGTTTTGTTTTTATGAAATGTTGGTGTTTTTCTTTGGGTAGTTTGAGTCACGTTAGGACCAGAGAATCATATTAATTTTTATCTGAAGAACACATAGGGATTCATTATTCAACTGCCTCACTAATGGGTGTGGAAACTGAAGCCTGACATCACAGGGGCTCATAGCAAGTAGGACTAGGATTCCAGCTCTGGATTTGCAGGCCCCTGTTCTCTCCCCCATCTCTGTGACTTGGTCATCTCTCCCTTTGAATAGTATCTGTCAAATGAATTGTCTTGGATATGGGTGAGAATCAATAGGAATTCTCTTCTCTGACAATCTGCTGACCTTCTTGCCATAAGGCACAAATATATTGTCCCCTTACAAGAAGTTGGACTCTATTTGCCAAAATGGAAGAATTTGTACTTTGGGAGAAGCAAGAAGAAGGTGCTATTAATTGATACTTGGTCTTGAAAACTGAGCCTGGAATTTTCTTGAGACCTGAAAAAAATTCCATTTTATTCCATCTCAGAGAGAGTGGGTCCTTTTTGTCTGCTGACAGAACTGAGACAGGACCTGTCGCCTTGACTTTTATCCTAATGACATCGATGCCTGTGTCATGCACTTCACCAGCAATGACCCACAGAAAATACCTCTCAAACCAATGGCTCAGTATCCCTGATCTGCCACATGGGCCAGGAAAATTCACCCAACGGATAAGATGCAGGCAGTGAGCTGTGAATATCTACTCTTACTGTTACCTGATTGATCTAAAGTATTTCTGTCCCCTGGGATTCATTCTCCATTATCAACTATTGTCTGTTACCTATTTATGTCATCAGAAATTTTGAATATTGGAAAAGTTAGAAAAAAGAATTATGGTTGAAGATGGAAACTCTTTTGCTACTGAAGTTTTAAAACTGAAGTCACAGTTCTGTTTTCTTTTATGAATAGGCTATTCACAGAATGTAAGTTTATTTTTTCATAGTAACCTTTTTTGGGGTCTGGAAAGTAAAAAATGGTGTGTTATACAGTTCTGCAACCAAGTTGGCTCACTTTAAGTGTGTATTGACTCTTCATGTATATATAACATGGAACCAATAAAAAAACAACAGACTAAAGTTGCTTGTAATCATGGGTGTTGGCTATTAAAAAAAAAAGGCTTCATGCATATGGTAACTAGCAACTTGAAAGTGTCACGAACTGAAAATGGAAACCATACAAAGTGAAGAGAGTAAAGGAGAGAAAGCTGTGAGGAACTGTAGTGATAAATGTGTTCATCCTCCTCTAAGCTGGATCGTTATTTATAGCCATTAAACAATGTCTTCCCCTTTTCCAATCAGGACAGCAGCACAATACATACAACGCACATTTCCTATTTGGAAATCTACAATGAATGTGGTTATGATCTACTGGATCCAAGACACGAAGCCTCCAGTCTGGAAGATTTGCCGTGAGTAGCAGAACAACAAAGAAGGGGGGAAAAATCACTTTCAGATGTTCCCTTCAATTGTTTCCTTTGAAACTTTGTATGTTTCTGGTCTCAATCATAATTAACAAATACTGGATAACAGAATCTTTTTGTAATATAATGGATATTTTTTCAGTTATGACAAGCAGACAGTGGTGATGGGAACTAAAATTGCTTGAAACCCATTTCTTGGGAAAATCTCCTTTGGAGTTGGTGCAAGAGAGTGCGCTGGATGTCCTCCGAGTGGGTGCTGAGACGACTGGTGGGATATGCCAGTTCTGCTTTACTCTTATCAAATCAAACCCTTTACTCCTCTAATTGTGGCCTCTCTCTGAGGAGGGGATGCAAATTAGGGCTCAGGCAGCAATAAGAAATATGAAAGAGAGAAAATAAAACTTTGTTTTCCTCATTGCTTCTCTACTGTTATTAAGACTGACACTGACAATCAGTTGGTCAGATTGGCACTGATTGCATCATGACTGAAATATAGTCTTCAGAGCTTACCTACTAACTAAGTTACCCTGACAGCATTTGTATAACATTACTCACTGCTTGTTTGAGTATCTGCCTAAATTACATATTAATGGTAATACTTCATATCCTTTTGTCCAGACATCATATATCAGGAGTTGGTAGCCAAGAAAATGTACTTTAATTTTCTTATTAAATATTCTAAAACAATTTAAAAACATATATTAATCCTCTACCACAAAGACCAACAACCAGTTGCTTGCTTTACTTTGCAAAGGAAATAAGAGAAAATACTAAAGAAAATAAGTTATACTCTTTACATCACCTTTATATGTATTCTTCCTTTTACTGTTGACTAGAGTTTTTACATATCATCTCTGTTATGCCAACTATATTCATTAGAGGGAGTTAGGAAGGGGGATTATTATTGGTACTCTAAATATTTATGTTAATTAAATAATATAAGAAGAGAAAGGAAAAATCTGACTCCATGGAAGAAATTGGTCTTAAGGAAGCTATTGGAATTAAGTTTGTAGAAAGGTAAGAAGTCCCTCAGAGGAAGGTTAGAAACAGCAACATTTAAAACATGAAGATGGAACTAGAGGTATTATGCTGAGTGAAATAAGTCAGTCAGAGAAAGACAATTATGTGATTTCACTTATATGTGGAATTTAAGAAACAAAACAGAGGATCATAGAGAAGGGAGGGAAAAATAGAGTAAGATGAAATCAGAGAGGGAGACAAACCATAAGAGACTCAACTCTAGGAAACAAACTGAGGGCTGCTGGAGGGGAGGTGGGTGGGGGAATGGGGTAACTGGGTGATGGGCATTAAGGAGGGCACGTGATATGATGAGCACTGGGTGTTCTATGCAACTGATGAATCTCTGAACTCTACCTCTGAAACTAATAATACAAACCAACAATATATGCTAAGTTTTTTTTTTTTAAGATTTTATTTATTTATTTGACAGAGAGAGACACAGCGAGAGAGGGAACACAAGCAAGGGGAGTGGGAGAGGGAGGAGCAGGCTTCCTGCAGAGCAGGGAGCCCGATGCGGGGCTCAATCCCAGGACCCTGGGATCATGACCTGAGCTGAAGGCAGACACTTAACGTCTGAGCCACCTAGGCGCCCACAATATATGCTAATTAAATGAACTTAAATTTTAAAAAAACAACCTGAAGATGTGGTCAGAAAGGCCATGTGTTGAGGAGTCACGTGAAATAAAATCAGAAAGGCCAATAGGCCTTTTTTTGAGAGACCGCTTTTGAAGTGCTTGAATGACAGACTTTTGCTGTGAGATTGATCTTTATTCTAATAGGCTTTTAAATTAGTTTTCTAGCCTCCAGTCTAACCCGGACCTGTAGGCTAAATCTTGCTTAAAATTGCTTTTAACAAGTCACATCTACACTGAAGAGCTTGAAGCCTGCTTAGCAATAATTCAGAAATGAAGGGCTTGGTTCTGACAAACATAGCGGAGGAGAGAGAAATTTGAGAGATATGCATAAAAAAAAATAGATGACAGGACACCTGGGTGGCTCAGTCAATTAAGCGTCTGCCTTTGGCTCAGGTCATGGTACCAGGGTCCTGGGATCGAGCCCCGTGTTTGGCTCTTTGCTCAGCAGGGAGCCTGCTTCTCCCTCTGCCTGCAGCTCCCTCTGTTTGTGCTCTCTCTCCCTCTCTCTCTCTCTGACAAATAAATAAAATCTTTAAAAAATAAATAAATAGATGATAGCTAGCTAGAAATAAAATATGTTGATTATTCCTCTCACCTTGGATTTGCTTGGATTTGAAAAGAAGATGAAGTATAGCAAGTTCATTCTCTGTATTTTACTAATTGAGGAGAGTAAACCCAGAGAGGTATGACTTGCCCAGGTTTCAGAACTGATCTGTTAATGGTACAGCAGGGATTGAAAACCACATACTCCCACTTTCATGCCAGAGTAGCAAAAATAGCTTCAAGATTTTACTGTGGGGCCCAGAGAATTAAGGAAGCATTGACTAAAAAGATGATCTCTGTTAGAAAACTTGATTGGGTGGTGGTAATAAGTTTCACATACATACATAACTTTGGTGTCTGAGAGTACCCTACCTGATGTTTATAAAAAATTCCTCACAGGTAGGAAGCATGCCTTACTTGAGTTGGTAGTCTCTCTACCGTGTAGGCCAAAGTAAGTTCTTAATATTTTAAAAAATTATCTGTCAAATTGAAACTGTGAAGTAGACTTTTTGAAGAAGAGCATGAAAGGGAAAACAGCATGAGCCCTATGAATCAGGGTCTAATTGACATAACAAGACGCAGCCTGACTATGAGAAGCAGGAGTGAGCAAAGTCACTGAATTCTAAGAGAGGCAGTGTACTATAGAGTCAAGAACACTTGATTACAAGTCAGGAAATTTGGGTTCTAGTCCCAACCCTGCAATCTTAGACATTTTTTTTTCACTTTTCTAGCTTTCTTTTTTTTTTTTTTAATTTTTTAATTTATTTATTTGACAGAGAGAGACAGCAAGAGAGGGAACACAAGCAGGGGGAGTGGGAAAGGGAGAAGCAGGCTTCCCGCTGAGCAGGGAGCCCGATGCGGAACTCGATCCCAGGACCCTGGGATCACGACCTGAGCCAAAGGCAGATGCTTAATGACTGAGCCACCCAGGCACCCCTCTGGGTTTCTCATTGTCTGTAAAATGTGGCCATTGGGTTATATAATATTTAACAACCTTCCAACTTCCAATATCTAGAGTTCAAAGATTGTTGACCTCACAGGATAGGATTTATTTGATGACTCTTTTCCCCCTCACAAAAAATAAGAAGTGATGTAGATATTTTATATTTTTCTCCTAGAAAAGAGCCTTCAGCCTCTTGAGAGCAAGGACAATGCTTTAATTCACTGTATGTCTCTATGTTTCCTGGCATGCCTGACATTTAGTAATGGCTTTCAAAGTGGATCAGATTGTCTCTGTAGATGTCACTAGCTTTCTGTCTTAAACTACGGCTCCTTCTTTGGTAGCTTTGTCCTCCTGTTGGAGAACCAGTTCACCGACTCAAGTCAGAAGTGACCTCAGTTACAAAACAGATATTTTCAGAGAACTACCACCCTTCCCCACAGCTATACAAAAGTGGACAGAAAGATGTTCTTATCTTATATTTTGGGATATAATTACATGACAACAAACCTCATTAAAATGAAAATGAGAAGATTCTCATTATGAAAGAAGATTCCCATATCCCAGGAGTATAGCCTATTTTCTCCAAATATATTCAGTACTATAAAATTCCAAAACAACTCAAGAATTGCAGTCTTTTGGTGTGGGGATTATGAGATTTGGCTGGTATTGAGTCTGCTGGCTTTCTGGGGATTTTAGGTTTGCCTTTTACTAAGATTATCAAGTAATTCTTCATAATGGAATGTGACTTTTGCTGTACCTGGGTTGGATTAAGAGTATGTACTGTTAGGGACGCCTGGGTGGCTCAGTCATTAAGTGTCTGCCTTCAGCTCAGGTCGTGATCCCAGGGTCCTGGGATCGAGCTGCATATCGGGCTCCCTGGTCTGCGGGAAGCCTGCTTCTCCCCCTCCCACTCCCTCTGCTTGTGTTCCCTCTCTTGCTGTGTCTCTCTCTGTCAAATAAACAAAATCTTAAAAAAAAAAAAAAAAGTATGTACTGCTAATCTGGTTTCACACACTCTTAAACTGGGACAAGCTCTAACTCTGCAATCCTATCCGTTTGGTTGACTGGTTTCATTGTTGCGAGCTGGAATGTCCCAAACACTCTGAACACGATCCAAAAAAATAGGAGGTAAAATGTCTGTTGACTTTGGTTCTCTCTTGCAGTCATCCATTTGAGGGACAATGACAATATACACATTTGATCGCTTCCACATTCGTGTACTTGGCATAGCCATGTGTAATCAAATCCAAGGTCATTTTGATGTTGCATAATAATAGCTATCAGTAGCAGGTTTCTCACCACTGAGCAGCAACACCACTTCCCCCAAATCACCAGCTGGATGCTCTTCTTATGAGCACTCTGCCTTTTCTGCTTCTTGTTCTTTTACATCCTAATGAGCTGCAACTCTCAGCTGTTACTGAAGCATTTGCCTATAGACTGCCTACAGAATTTGTATGTATGATGTCAGGGTACCGGACTAAAGTTAATTGCTTTTTGCAAATGTTGCTGTAGCCGTTTGGCAAGGAGTTTTTAGATACAACACCAAAAGCATGATCCGTGAAAGAAAAAAATAGATGAGTTAAGCTTCATTAAAATTAAAAACTTCTGCTCTCTGAAAGACACTGTCAGGAGAATAAAAAGATACGCCAAAGACAGAGAAAATATTTACCAGACACATGTCTGATAAAAGATTTGTATCTAAAATATACAAAGAACTCTTCAAACTCAACAATAAGAAAACTAACAATCCAATGAAGAAATGAGAAAAAGACCTGAACAGACACCTCACCAAAGAAGATGTATGGATGGTAGATAAGCATGTGAGGAGATGCTCAACATCATCTGTCATTAGGGAATCACTAATTAAAGCTACTAGGCACCTACTAGAATGGCAAAAACCTAAAAAACTAGCAATACCAAATGCTGGCAAGAATGTAGAGCAACTGGAACTCTCATTCATGCGGTATAGCACAGCCACTTTGAAAGTCAATTTCCAGTTTCTTAAAAAATAAAACATAGTTCTTAGGATATGATTCAGCAGTCAGGCTCCTGGGTATTTAACCAAATGAACTGAAAACTTGTATCAGTACAAAAAGCTGCCCACAAGTGGATATAGCAGCCTTATTCATAATTGCCAAGGACTGGAAGCATCCAAGATGCCCCACCATAGGCAAATAGAAAAACAAACTGTGGGACATCCATGCAGTGGAATATTATCTGGCAATAAAAAGCAATGAGCTACTAAGCCACAAAAAGACATGAAAAGTCTACATACTATATTATTCCAACTATAAGACGTGAAAAAGGCAGAAGTATAGCTACAGTAAAAAGATCACTAGTAGCTGGGGAGAGGAGAGGT
Source organism: Neomonachus schauinslandi (assembly GCF_002201575.2). NCBI lineage: Eukaryota > Metazoa > Chordata > Mammalia > Carnivora > Phocidae > Neomonachus > Neomonachus schauinslandi. The sequence goes on from NC_058410.1 coordinate 110,193,323, forward strand.
AGAGGGATGAATAGGTGAAGCACGGGGGGCTTTTTGGGCAGACAGGCTAGTGTATATGATAGTATGATGGTGGATGCATGATATTATGCACTCGTCCAAACTCACAGAATATATGCCACCAAGAGTGAGCCCTAACAGAAGCTATGGACCTTTAGTTAATAAAATAGCAACAGCAAAAAGGAATGAACTATTGATCCATTTAACAGCTTGGGTGACTCACTCTCCAGGGAATTATGCTGAGTGAAAAAGCCAATCCCAAAAGGTCATACACTGTGTGATTTTATTTATGGAATAATTTTTAAATGGCAAAATTATAGAAGTAGGTAACAGCTGAGTGGTTGACTGGAGTTAGGGAGGGAAGTGGGAATGGTTATACAAGGCCAGTGAGAGATCCTTGTGGTAACAGACTATTCTGTATCTAAACTGTGACTGTGAATACACAAAATTACTCATGTGATTAAATTCCGTAGAACTAAACACACACACAAACACACACACAAGTACTGGTGAAACTGGGACATCTGAATAAGATCAGTGGATTGTATCAATGCCAATGTCCTGGTTGTGATATTTTAATATAATTTTACAAGATGTTAACATTGGGAAAAATTGGGTAATGGGTACATTATTTCTTACAACTGCATGCAAATCTACAATGATCACAAAATACAAAGCTTAATTTTAAAAAGTGTCTATATATTTGTATAGAGACATGTGTATTTAATGTGTTCTATATTTAGTAATTTAAATAAAAATAAAACATCTATTTTTGAAAGTCCTTATGTCATATGCTATAAAGGGAATATAGTTAGAATCTAAGTATGTCTTATGAAGTAAAATAGTATAACTACTGGTCTTAACCATAAGGAAAATAGTCACCTTACTTTAGTGTAATTTTAGTATTCCTAAATAGGGATACATAATAGACTTAAGGTTTCAAAGACAGCCATGGTTATTACTGTTAGAAAAAAGTCAGTAAACTCCGGCATCCAGTATTGAAATCTTGGCTGTGTTGTAAAATAATTTGTCATCAAAGGGAAAGATAAAATTTGATGGATGTTAAGTTTAATTCATCACATTTCTAATACCTACCAGATATGAAACACTGTTAAGTGTTGCAGGAGTTACAGAAAAGATTAAAGCACAGTGTCTGTCCTCATGGCTTACAGTCTAGTCATGTATAATCATTCATTTATTCAACAAACATTTATTGAAATCCAGCTTGATTCCACACTTTGTGCTAGGCACCGAGTTTACTAACATAGTCTTTCCTTTCCTGGAACTCACAGTTGAGTAGGTAAACCTAGTACAAAATAGCATAAGGTGGAATATGAAAACCATCATAAGAGAGGCACAAAGAATGACTAGGGCTTAAAGGAGAAAGAAATCACATTAGGTCAAGTGATCAGAGATTCACAGAGAATGTGGTACATGATATAGTCCTTGAGGGAAGGGAAAAGGTAGGACTTGGGGCAGTGGAATGTGGCATTCATGTGGACACAAAGGTGGGGAAAAGCATAGAGCTTATTCTGTCATAGGTAATAGACCTATTTGACTGGACCCCAGTAAGGGAGTAGGTAAGAACATTGAGACTGGAAAGGCAGGAATGGAAGGACTTGGCAGGAAGTGTAGCTCTCGGAGATTTTTTATTCAAGGGCATAGCAGATTGGAACCACCTTTTAAGAAGAAAAATCAGTCAGTAGCATGTAGGGCTGGAATGAGATGGATGGGAGTCAGAGAGACTCCAGAGCATTGTGGGAAGTGATGAGGACCATTTAGGTGGCAACGGCAGTAAAAAGGAGGGACAGAACTGGAATACATAATCCAGTTGCTTGACATTTAACTATGAATGAGACTATAACTATGTATGAGAATCACCTGGATTGTTGTTAAAAATGCAGATTCCTGGCCCCCCACCTCCAGAAAATTCAAATGTTTGAATAAACATCCCAGGTGATTCTAATGAAGGTGGTCTGTATTAATCCCTTCCCTCATCCACCTAGGAAAGGTTCTTTTTAGAGATACCAGAAAAATCTCTCCAAAGGAGGAGATGGGCACCTATTGTGTGCTGGTCCCTGTCCTTGGGACTTTAAATGCAGTATCTCATTTGAGGAAGTAGGTATCCTAATCTATGTTTTATGGATGACTAAATTGTGGTTCACATAGATAATGTGATATTTCCCTGAGATTCCATGTCTGCCAAGAATGAATCATGATATCAAGCTCCGTCCATCAAGCATCAAAGCTGGGGGTGCTGATGCTCTTGCCCTGGACATCTGTGTTGTATCCTGGCATTCCATCTGAGCTCTGAGCAGACTGTGGTTTCTGGGCTTCTTCAGGCCTCTGGAGCCTCTTGTGTGAGCCAAAGCTTTGAGTCCTGTTCAGCTCTGTCGTTTGTCTAACACTCTGCAAGACTTGGAGAGTACCTGTTCTTTACCTCAAAGGGACCTTAGTCTAGTAGAACAGACTCATAAATTGATCATTTCAGACATGATCAGATCAGACATTTCAGATCATTTCATACATACCAAGTGATAAGATGCCCTGGGTTCTTTAACAGTACATGGGAGGATACTAATTTCCACCTGGGGGTTCAGAGAAGGCTGGAGGAGAAACTCTGCCACATTATGGTCTCCAAGCTCAGCTAGGCCCTCAGTCTGCTAAGCAATATCTTCATGTACCCAGTGCTTTTTCTCCCATTACTCACAATAATTATATCAAATGTCTGTCTCTGTTGTCATGTACTGCCTGCTCCATTTTTCTTCCAAGCCACTTGTATCCTTACCTCAGACAGAAGCTGCCAAATATGAATTCCCCCAACTTGCTGCTTCCCACCTGCTTCCCACTCACCTACTTTTCTCTAGCCTCAGGAAACTCTGTCCTTTTCCAAGTCAATATTTCCACTTATGCTCAGTTCTCCTCTTGGATGGGTAGCAAATCTACTTTATTTGGCCTACACATTTTATGTTTAAAATTTTTTAATTTAGTGCCTTTAGCTGAAGCATGGGTCCTTCAGTTCTTTTTTTTTTTAGTCATTCAAGACACAGAGATACAGAGAGACAGAGAGAGAGCATGAGCAGGGGAGAGGTGGAGGGAGAAGGAGAAGCAGGCTCTCCGCTGAGCCAGAAGCCGGACATGGGGCTTGATCCCAGGACCCTGGGATCATGACCTGAGCCAAAGGCAGACACTTAACCATCTGAGCCACCCAGGCGCCCCAGGTCCTTCAGTTCTTATTCCTACCTATTGCATATTTTTTATTTGTGTTATTTTTCTGGTCGCATTGAGCATTTTTGGAGATTCCTGGGCCTATAAGCATAGATCTCAAAGTTAAAACTAACTCCAATCTTCAACCGAGTCAACTACTGATATAGCTGGAAGGCAACCTCTTGAGAAGTGGGGCTGCTGTCTTACAGGATGGTCTGAGCAAGTGACCAGTGACTAGTGATGGTCAGTTACACTCTATGAACTTCATGGATTGGCCAGGGACTGCGTTCTTGAAGAAATAGAACATTGTCAATTACCTAACAGAGGGAATAGAGAACCTTTCCAGCCCCAGAATGACACTTCTACCCAAAGCCTGTCCCACTAGTGTAATAACCCATACTCTGAATGGCCAATTGGAAGAGATCATTCTCAGCATCTGAAATGTCTTATATAGGAGGCTGTTTTTGTCAGCTCGGCTACCAGAACAACATACCATAAACTGGGTGGCTTAAACAACAAACACTTACTTCTTATAGTTCTGGAGGCTGGGAAGTCCAATATCAAGGAACTGGCAGGTTTGGCTCCTGGTGAGAGCTCTCTTCTTGCCTTCTTGCTGTGACCTTACATGGTGGAGAGAGAGAGCACTCTGGTCTCTCTTCCTCTTTTTATAAGGGCATTGATCCCACCCTGTGACCTTATCTAAAACCTCATTACCTACCAAAGGTCCCACCTCTAAATACCATCACATTAGAGATTAGGGCTTCAACATACAAGTTTTTGTGGGGGCACAACCGTTCAGTCCATAACAGAGGTGTTAGCTTTCACCAACTGTTGCCTCATATGTGATGTGTAGAAGGATGGGAAGAAACAGATGCAGCATTTTCACTCATACATCTGGCATGTAAAAATATATCTGTGATATTTAGGGTTGTTAGTCACTTGAGATTAATTAAGGACAGGGAAAACACTGTCACCTAAATCTATTCCATTTTTCTCATATGTTACATATAAACAAATGCATACAGTTTCTTTTTCTAAGATTAAGAGTTGAAATGCACTTTTAAAATTACGTGTTAGTGTGGATTTGTTTTTCTTTGACTTTCTGTCCACTTAGTCTTCATAATTGCTCTATGAATCATTTGGTTTGGTCTGATACAATGTAATTTTTCAATCTGTTTTAAATTTTGAGTATAAAAGCAAAACCGTAAGATTACCTAAAAAAGTATTGACTGGTTTAGGCTTCCTTGGTCACTTTATTCTGTCATTTAGAAGAATACACAGGGTTTGGAAGCCCATCTGACTATTACAGCTCAACAATACAGAAAAAATGATTACAACTGTTTGAGAGTGTCAGCATCATATATACCAAGCACTTACTATACTGCAGGAATCTCAGCTCTTTTGGGGCATTACAAAGAAGTCATACTGTATGTTTATCCTCAATGAATGTACCATTTAGTTGGAATATGCAGCATCCACATGAAACACCACAAGAAACTTCTGCAAAACACAACTGCTCTCAACTGTCCAGCTAATAATGTGTGTACATGCAAAAAAGACATAAAAATGATTTAGAGCTGCAATAGTCTCATGAATGGAGCCATGTCAACCAATAATCTCCTGTCATAGCCTACTCTCTCAGTGATCTCCTAATTTCACTGGCATATGCCAAGACCAAAGTTCTGACTGAGCTAAGAGCTGGCAGTGCTGCCAAGGTGGGGGCAGTGCTGAGCCAGCCTAGAGAGAGGATGCATGGGGAAAAGCCTTTCCAATGAAATCTAGAGTGAGGGGAAGAGGATCTCTCAGACAGCTAGAGGGCTCATCTGGACCAGGTGATAATTGTCACAGGTAACTCATTAATCTCCCTGCTCTGAAACTTCCATGCAGGTTAGCCTATGTATTGTTTAGCTGACTATAATTGACCTTGTGTTTTCAGACTGAGTTCTAGGACAGTTGAAGACTGTAAGATACCAAGTGAAAGTTATTGTGAGCCACAGATCAGACCAATGCTACTCAGGCTGGCTGGCCACCTCTTATCTTTTAGTACATATGTGACTCAATCCAAGAAGGACACCCTGGGAATAACCCAGTTAGAAGAAATAATGGTAAAAATAGATCCCTTTTACAATAGCAAAAGAAGGTAAAATGTTCAGGTCTTTGTGAAGACAATACAGGTAGTGCATTTTTTGGTGAAAAATAAAAGAAGACTTTGAAGGTAAATGGAGAGCTGTTAATCTGGTTCTGAACGAGAAATGTGAATACCTTGAAGAGGTCAGCTCTTCCCATTATGTAGGGGTTCAGTGAAATTCCAAGCAATATCTTAAAGACTTTAAAAAACAGGTAGGAGTCCAGAGCTTATCTGAAAGGAAAAACAACCAAGATGAGCAAAGAAATATCTGAAACAGAGAGAAATGAGAGAGGACCCAGTGATGCCATATATTCAAGTTAGGTAAAACTCTAATAATGAAATTGTGTTGTACCACTTCAGAATTGGACAGATGAGAAAGAGAGAACAGATAAACCAGAATTAGATCCTATAGCATATTACGATTTAATGTGGATAAAGGGAAGAGTTATTCAGTCACTGGATTGAACATTTTTGTTAGTGAATTAACTAACAACTGCTTATAATAGCAGCCCAATTTATAGTGCCTTGACTAAATAGTCTGTCCACCCCTACACCTGACTTCTGCCCTCGCCCTGCCCCAAACCTGCACACAACAGTAAGGATTCTAGAGATGGGAGCCAGGGCTGCTATAGAAGATTCAGGATGCCACTGGGGCTTCCTTTTATCATTCTGCTGGAACCAGTCTTAGCAGATGGCTTTAGTCCTCATGCAGAATGACTACCCTACCTTCAGCAGCATATCCACATTCCGGGAAGAAAAAATGAGGCAGGCATGTGCTAGCTGAGCCTGTCCTTTAACAGTCTTCCCCAGAAGCTCTATCCTTTGACTTTCATGTACTTGTCACTGACCAGAATTATGTTACATGGCCAGTTGTAGTTGCAAGGGAGTCTGGGAAACTCTAGTATTTTTAAATAATTCCCTGAACAAAAACCAGAACTTAACAGTTACACAGAAGGGGGGACAGATTCCATAAAGGCAGCCTGCACTGTGAGTCACAATTAGTTATCTGGGGGAAAAAAAATCCATGTGGATACTTTATTTTCTTCCCTGCACCTGCATCCTAAAAAATAGAAGAAAATGTATTATTAATACTAAAGGATATAATAACATGCCTGCACTTAAATTTTTACCACAAATCTGCTAAATATTTAGCATAAGAAAATTGTTTTAAGGAAGTATATCAATGCATTATCATTGTTCTTGTGGTGGGGTTCTGTTTTTATTTTTTTTAATTCTTTCTACTTTTTTAAATTTTCAAACTTTTTCACAAGAAGCATGTATGACTTTTATAGTTGGAAAAAAATAAACCTTATGTTAAAATGAAAATAAATAAAAGTAAATAGGTGCAGAACTTGTCAAATGCAATAGCATAATCTTAGAGGTGTATAAAGCTATTTCCCTGATAGGAAATGCTATGGTTTTCCAAAATTAGAAATCCATGGCCTCTAGATCTGTTTACTGCTATAATTCCCCCTAATGTGGAAAACTTGACCACATAATTTTGATGGTGCAACCATGAAGTCTGAATGAGAAAGCAAGTATTAGTGAAAAATGAGAGGAAAAATATTTTCTTTAGAAAAATAAGTTGGTAGCTCTGAAAAAGATAAATTTTTTAGTGTATGGCTCTATAATCACTATATGGAATTAAGTCAAATAAGGCATTTCATTAAATGATGGATTATTTGTGAGTCTGGAACACCAGAAGGAACATGATATTTATGGCTGAATATAATTGGAAATTAGCAAGAACTCAAGACAGAGAACTGGAAGCTGTTGGCCACTGCTATGGAAATGGAAGACCAAAATGAGAATTACCCGTGATAGTCAAAGACAGAATCATACTAGGTATAATTAATGTGTCGAAGAAACAACACTCTTCTCATAAACATGGATGTTTATAGCAGCTTTATTCATAATTGTCAAAACTTGGAAGCAACCAAGATGTCCTTCAGTAGGTAAAGGAATAAATTAATTTTGGTACATCCAGACAGTGGAATATAATTCCTTGTTTACTGAGAGTTTTTATCATGAATGGGTGGTGGATATTGTTACTTTTTCTGCACCTATTGATATGGTCATGTGATTTTTTTTTTTAGCCTTGGTATGATGCATTACATTAATTAAGTTTTGAATATTGAACCAACCATGTATACATGGGATAAATCGCACTTGGTGTGGCATAAATTCTTTTTTTACTTTGTTGGATTTGACTTGCTAATATTTTGTTGAGGATTTTTGCATCTGTGTTTATGGGAGATATTAGTCTTTAGTTTTCTTGCAATGTCTTTGTATATTTTTGGCATTAAGTAATGCTGACCTCATAAAATGAATTAGGAAATAGTTCTTCTGCTTCTTTCCTCTGAAAGAGATTATTGAGAATTGATATAATTGATTCCTTAAATATTTGCTAGAGAAACTGGTATTTTTAGTAGGTGAAATTAAATAACTTAGTTTTTAAAATGTCATGTGATTGATTAGATTCTTCATTATCAGTAAAAAGATACAATATTAGATAAAACTATAAAGAAAAGATATGTTTTTCAATCTACTAGAAAAAATTTTCAATAAATAGAAAAAATATCCATTACTTTTAGTCCATTCTGTCTAGATTAAGACCAATATAAAAATGGATTACAGATTTGTAAAACCTCCTCAAGGAATGTTCCAATTTTTTATATAACAGAGGACATCTCTTAGATTTTTAGTCAATCTGAAGAAAATCTAACTTTAAAACTATTTAAATGCAGGAAGGATGGTTCCCCTTACATGTCTCCTAAAAATTTGCCGCTTCCCTTTTCTCAAATCTTTACCATGAAGAGCTTCTGAGAATGTGTGTTGGGGTGGGGAAAAAAAAAGGAGGTTGAAACCACTGAATGAAAGAGTATTTTCTTCATTAAAATGAATAGTGTGACTGTGTTTACAACATGTGAAACATATCCATTTATTTAGAAGAACCTGACTGGATCCCCTTCCATTTTCATGAGGCTGGCCTGCTATTGATATTTCTGAGTCAAGGTAACTAACTAGACAGGGTTACTTCTATTCTGGATAGCACCTTCCTGTGAATTATTAAAAGGCGCCCCTGCCATCTGTTGGAAAACTGTTGTAATATGCTAGTTTTGTTAGAAGATGCTTTACTGCCCTCTGACAGACATTTTTTCATAATAAATATACAAACTTATGATGTGAATTGCACCCCCTTGGACATGGTGCCATTGTGCAGGGTGCCTGCATAATCACAGGGGGCATTTGCAAGTAGGGGAAAAAAAACCCAGTACCATGGCAACACGTGTTTACAACATGTAAATGAGAAACCAGATTCATTGCAGTAACTCCTGGAAAGTTCCTGTTCAGCAAGTTGGTGGTATTGGAATGTTGTGGAGGTAGGGTGTGGGGAGGGGAGGGTTCTTTCATTGATGGCTTCCGTTATTGAGAACAAGAGCTTGGCTATTGCTCTTTTCTGTCTTCCAGCCAGTTAGAAAGAGTCTACAAATTCCAACTACTTAGCCAAATGGAAAAGATTCTCTGTTTACAGAGAAAACACAAAGCCCGCTTCTTCCCCATCATTAAGCAGGCCGAGTATACTTAGCAGAACTTTTCCACTTAGGTGTCCAAGTTAAGGCTATCAGTGACTTTTTGCTTGAAATCTAAACATTTTAGAAACATTTTGTAGGAAAAACTATTCACAAGCCCTTTCAGAAAGAATCAAATAAATAGTTTGGGGGGTTTCCATCTTGGAATTAGGATGTTTATTTAAGAAACTCTAATAAAGCCCTCTTTCAAGCCCATGAAAATTATAGTCAGAATTGAGTGGCAGACTAAGGATTCAGGAAATAGCTATTGATTTGTGAGAGAGAGAGAGAAAAAGAAAAGGCCAAGGAATGAAGCAACTTGATGAGAAACTTTTGCTAATGGTTCTTATTTCCCCCACCTTTGAAAACGCATTCCACCAGCAGCAAAGTTTAAAACATTCTCACTCTCAGATTAGCCCACCTAGGCAAGAGTTAGTACTCAGGGCATGGCTCAGGCTGGGCTTCTGTGAGGAAAGGCATGAGAGTGGGTGGGGCTGACACATTGGCTGTCAGGCTTAGTGCAAAAGGGATTTTCAGTGAAGGCAGGCAGGGCTATGAAGGAAGTACAAAGCCTCATGCCCAAGGGATTGGGCAGAAACCAGGGAAGAATCTGAGGAGAAGAACTGGTAAGGGAGATCCTGACTGGAGAGAGAAAGTTGCACCACAGAAGATTCCAGAAGGATGCCAGAGGTAGAGCCTTTTACAGGGTGGCCACAGATGAGCCCTAAGTAGAGAACCATGAAAGAAGCCAAACTAAATTGGACGCCAACCTGCTGTTTTATTTACTTTTCAAAACCTCCATGGGCAAGAAATCAGACAATTGTGAGGGAAACATAATATCAGAAAAGCATCAGAGAGATGCATAGGAATGGGTCACAAAAGACAGCTGAGAGTTCTAGACAGAAAAACTGGGGGCATGTGCAAATTGTATTTTGATCAAAGTGACAAAGCTGGGCAAGGACCTGGAAGTAAATATAGAAGTGTAGTAGTTCTGAAGTAGCCACACTGGAGATCAAAGGTTCTCAGTGATTTAGAAGAAAGAAGTAGCTTAGCCAAATGCCTCTGATGACATTTCACACTTTCTACCTTATGCTTCTAACTATTCTATGTAAATATAATCCCATATCAGTGACCCATTTAGGCTGTCTAACAAATGAACACTTTCAGAATTCCAAACCTGCTTGTTTTCTGCATTTCTTATTTCAGTGAAGTAATGGTGAGAGATGTATGTATGTTGAGTCCCTACCAGCACTTAGGTTTCTTTGATTTGGTAATGTTAAAAACCATATGGATGTTTAGGTAGATCATAATCCCCAGTTGAGCATTAGTTACTGCTGTGGCTGATGGGTGACTTAGTTGACCCATCAGCTGTATGGGAAGTCAGGGAGTAGACAAGAAACTTGCCGAGAAAAGACTAGCTTTTTAAAATTCACAGTGACCTTGCCTATTAGTAGGTGTAGTTCAAGAGTAACTTCCTGCAACCCATAAGATGAGCAATTTTCCCCTTTGGGCATGGGGTGGAACTGGGTGGAAAGTAAAGATAAAGAAACCAGAAATCTCCACCCCATGTATCTACCTTGTAGGGTTATTAAAGATGAATTCAGTGGCTTTCAATCTTGACTGTACGCTAGACTCACTTGGAGTTTTTGTGAATTCTGATACCCAGACGAGGCCCCCAGAACCATCAAATTAAAATCTCTTAGGACGGGACCCAGCATCAGCCTTTTATTGTTTGCTTTTAGTTCCACAGATGGTTCCGGTGTGCAGCCAAGGTGAGAACAACTGGATTAAAGGAAACAATGCTGGTGCCTGGCACCCTTTGGGTGCCCAAAGAGCATGAGCATTCTCTTCTTTGAATCATTTCCTGCTCCCCCAGCCTCCCCCTTTTCTGAACTTGCACAAGATAATGCTGTCTCTGGCTTGGTGGTTCAACATGTATCACAGATGACTTGGCCTCAGAGTTGGAGAATTCATTGTTAGCTCTGTGTTGAAAAAGAACTCTCTTCTATTTTCACTTTGAATGTACCATCTCCTCACTTGTTTCCTGTTTTCATCTTCCTTCCAGTATTACTTAATTTCCTGCACCCAGAATCTGTGGATTTAGGAAGCATTCTGACTTCTGTGTCCCTAGTGATTGAATTTAGCTAAACCTTCTCGAGCACTTTAGAAAGTCAGGGTGGATCTAAAGTTTAAGGAATAGAGAGGGTTCCTAAAAATAGAACACAATTCATCCATTTCAGTTAAAAATGCCTTCATGTTTTCCAAGCATTTTTCAACTCTTAAGCGTTTTTAATAAGCTCACTTATGAGTCTTGTTGAAAAATAAATAAAATACACTTGTTTTCATTAAGGGAAGAGATCTTTTTCCATCTTAGTTGGTATTGTTGAAGGAGACAAAAAGGAGTCCAAAACTTGGCAAAGGACTACATTATTAGTGACATATTGGTCACAGATGTGCTGTGGTAGAGCTACATTTTCTTCCATCAATTAGTATCTTACCCACAAACTACATATGAAAGCCCAGATAACCTCTTTACCAAAGGGAAGGATGAAAAAAAATGATACTTGCAAAATCTCTATTTTTAAGGTATTCTAAATGTGTTTTTATAAATAGACAAGTGACACATGTCCATTGGCTATTTGTATGTTTAAAGGAGAAATAATGCTAGATGATGCCCTTATCATCGATCCCAAATGCCTTAAGCAAGTGCTGATATGCCGAGGTAATTTTTGGCAATACTAGTGAATTATAAGATTTTCTTTCCTTAACAATTCTTAAGAAAATCAAGGAGGCACACTCAAGAGTCAGAAGGGAACTCTCTTTAGTAATTTCATTGGTTGAATTGGTGGGCCTTTGATGCAGAGTATAAGGAGTTCACATTGTATTCAGTTGCAGAAAGTCCTAAAAAGACTCCAAGGAGAGTATTGACAAGCCAACTCTGGAAACAGAGTTAAGATTCACTTGGGGAGGAAATGATGTTGGCATCCCATGAAGGCAGTTGTAATAGATGAATGTGATTCCAGACCGAAAGCTTTGACCATAAGGATGTAATGGAGGGAAAAGATATGATGTAAAAAAAAAAGGATTAAGAAACACATTTGATGGACATAAAAATAATAATGACAAACTAAAACTTTATTATAATTTTAAAACTCATCTTGATAAGAAAACTAGACAAGGTAATAACTCCTGGAAGGATGACAGATACTTCAATTTCTAGCATGTTTAAATTGATGAGCTAACCAGTTTGAAAGGTCATGTAAATTGAAAGTGATATGAAATTGAACAAAAGGGAAAAATTAGAAGAAGAAGAATTAGTGCCTTACCTATGTAAGAAGCTGAATTAGACAGAGAAAAAACAATGTAGCCGACTTCCCTGATATATAGGTAGAAGGTTATCTATTTGCATTTTTAATTCGGCAAGAATATGTATGATTTAGTGATCCGACGATTGCAAAGACAGATGGCCTTGAATCAGGAGATTGTGATATACTTTTCATCCCCCAGACTATTTAATATTACTGTCAAGGGAACATCAGTGTTTTGATGTGTATCCAGTACTGTACAGCGTCTTGTGTATTGTTTGATTTTATAAGTTCAAGATGTAGTACTCTACAGCTTTTTAAAAATAAACCTGTAAGAAGACTTCAGTTCTTTTCATTCTCAAAGTCCCTTGTTTTGTTGCTTCCCATTTCCCTAGGAAAGTGACAATATTCGAGGACCCTGATCAGATCATTCACCTGAAAAACCTGTCTCTCCATCAGGCAGCCACAGAGGAAGAAGCTCTAAATCTGCTCTTCTTAGGAGACACCAACAGAATGATTGCTGAGGTAATAAACTTTTATCCGCAAGCTGCTTTTCCATATTATAAGATCTAATAGAATTTTAGGGACAGAACAACCTCAAAGACAATCTCATCCAGATTTCATGTCACAGATAAGAAATTCTAGATTCAGAGAATTGAGACTTTCCCAGGGTCATTCAGCTTAGTTAAGAAGCAGGGTCTGATCTCTAGACTTGTACCTTTGATATTTTCAATTTTCTACAGATTAGTTTGCAGATAACCAATGGAAACTCCTTAAATGTTTTAATCATAGGAATTTTCTCATAATTTTTTTTAAATTTTTTATTCTTATGTTAATCCCCATACATTACATCATTAGTTTTAGATGAAGTGTTCCATGATTCATTGTTTGTGCATAACACCCAGTGCTCCATGCAGAATGTGCCCTCCTCAATACTCACCACCAGGCTAACCCATCCTCCCACCTCCCTCCCCTCTAGAACCCTCATTTTGTTTTTCAGAGTCCATCGTCTCTCATAGTTCGTCTACCCCTCCGATTTCCCCTGCTTCATTCTTCCCCTCCCGCTACCTTCTTCTTCTTCTTTTTTTTTCCTTAACATGTATTACATTACTTGTTTCAGAGGTACAGATCTGAGATTCAACAGTCTTGCACAATTCACAGCGCTTACCAGAGCACATACCCTCCCCAGTGTCTATCACCCAGCCACCCCATCCCTTCCAACCCAACCCCACTCCAGCAACCCTCAGTTTGTTTCCTGCGATTAAGAATTCCTCATATCAGTGAGGTCATATGATACATGTCTTTCTCTGTTTGACTTATTTCACTCAACATAATACCCTCCAGTTCCATGCACGTTGTTGCAAATGGCAAGATCTCATTCCTTTTGACGGCTGCATAATATTCCATTGTATATATATACCACCTCTTCTTTATCCATTCATCTGTCGATGGACATCTTGGCTCTTTCCACAGTTTGGCTATTGTGGACATTGCTGCTATAAACATCGGGGTGCACGTACCCCTTCAGATCCCTACTTTTGTATCTTTGGGGTAAATACCCAGTAGTGCAATTGCTGGATCATATGGTAGCTCTATTTTCAACTTTTTGAGGAACCTCCATACTGTTTTCCGGAGTGGCTGCACCAGCTTGCATTCCCACCAACAGTGTAGGAGGGTTCCCCTTTCTCCGCATCCCCGCCAACATCTGTCATTTCCTGATTTGTTAATTTTAGCCATTCTGACTGGTGTGAGGTGGTATCTCATTGAGGTTTTGATTTGGATTTCCCTGATGCCGAGCGATATTGAGCACTTCTTCATGTGTCTGTTGGCCATTTGGATGTCTTCTTTGGAAAAATGTCTGTTCATGTGTTCTGCCCATTTCTTGATTGGATTCTTTGTTCTTTGGGTGTTGAGTTTGATGAGTTCTTTATAGATTTTGGATACTAGCCCTTTATCTGATATGTCATTTGCAAATATCTTCTCCCATTCTGTCGGTTGTCTTTTGGTTTTGTTGACTGTTTCCTTTGCTTTGCAAAAGCTTTTTATCTTGATGAAGCCCAACAGTTCATTTTTGCCCTTGCTTCCCTTGCCTTTGGCGATGTTTCTAGGAAGAAGTTGCTTCGGCTAAGGTCAAAGAGGTTGCTGCCTGTGTTCTCCTTTAGGATTTTGATGGACTCCTGTCTCACATTGAGGTCTTTCAACCATTTGGAGTCTATTTTTGTGTGTGGTGTAAGGAAACGGTCCAGTTTCATTCTTCTGCATGTGGCTATCCAATTTTCCCAACACCATTTGTTGAAGAGACTGTCTTTGTTCCATTGGACATTCTTTCCTGCTTTGTCAAAGATGAGTTGACCATAGAGTTGAGGGTCCATTTCTGGGCTCTCTATTCTGTTCCATTGATCTATGTGTCTGTTTTTGTGCCAGTACCATGCTGTCTTAATGATGACAGCTTTGTAATAGAGCTGGAAGTCCGGAATTGTGATGCCGCCGGCTTTGCTTTTCTTTTTCAACATTCCTCTGGCTATGCGGGGTCTTTTCTGGTTCCATACAAATTTTAGGATTATTTGTTCCATTTCTTTGAAAAAAGTGGATGGTATTTTGATGGGGATTGCATTGAATGTGTAGATTGCTCTAGGTAGCATTGACATCTTCACAATATTTGTTCTTCCAATCCATGAGCATGGAACGTTTTTCCATTTCTTTGTGTCTTCCTCCATTTCTTTCATGAGTATTTTATAGTTTTCTGAGTACAGATCCTTTGTCTCTTTGGTTAGATTTATTCCTAGGTATCTTATGGTTTTGGGTGCAATTGTAAATGGGATCGACTCCTTAATTTCTCTTTCTTCTGTCTTGTTGTTGGTGTATAGGAATGCCACTGACTTCTGTGCATTGATTTTCTATCCTGCCACTTTACTGAATTCCTGTATGAGTTCTAGCAGTTTTGGGGTGGAGTCTTTTGGGTTTTCCACATAAAGTATCATATCATCTGCAAAGAGTGAGAGTTTGACTTCTTCTTTGCCAATTTGGATGCCTTTGATTTCTTTTTGTTGTCTGATTGCTGTGGCTAGGACTTCCAATACTATGTTGAATAGCAGTGGTGATAGTGGACATCCCTGCCACGTTCCTGACCTTAGGAGGAAAGCTCTCAGTTTTTCCCCATTAAGAATGATATTCGCTATAGGTTTTTCATAGATGGCTTCTATGATATTGAGGTATGTACCCTCTATCCCTATACTCTGAAGAGTTTTGATCAAGAAGGGATGCTGTACTTTGTCAAAAGCTTTTTCTGCATCTATTGAGAGGATCCTATGATTCTTGTTCTTTCTTTTGTTAATGTATTGTATCATGTTGATTGATTTGCAGATGTTGAACCAACCTTGCAGCCCAGGGATAAATCCCACTTGGTCATGGTGAATAATCCTTTTAATGTACTGTTGGATCCTACTGGCTAGTATTTTGGTGAGAATTTTTGCATCCATGTTCATCAGGGATATTGGTCTGTAATTCTTCTTTTTGATGGGGTCTTTGTCTGGTTTTGGGATCAAGGTAATGCTGGCCTCATAAAATGAGTTTGGAAGTTTTCCTTCCATTTATATTTTTTGGAACAGTTTCAGAAGAATAGGTATTAATTCTTCTTGAAATGTTTGGTAGAATTCCCCTGGGAAGCCATCTGGCCCTGGGCTTTTGTTTGTAGGGAGATTTTTGATGACTGCTTCAATTTCCTTAGTGGTTATAGGTCTGTTCAGGTTTTCTATTTCATCCTGGTTCAGTTTTGGTAGTTGATACATCTCTAGGAATGCATCCATTTCTTCCAGGTTATCTAATTTGCTGGCATAGAGTTGCTCATAATATGTTCTTATCATTGTTTGTATTTCTTTGGTGTTGGTTGTGATCTCTCCTCTTTCAGTCATGATTTTGTTGATTTGGGTCATTTGTCTTCTCTTTTTGATAAGTCTGGCCAGGGGTTTATCAATCTTGTTAATTCTTTCAAAGAACCAGCTCCTAGTTTCGTTGATCTGTTCTACTGTTCTTTAGGTTTGTATTTCATTGATTTCTGCTCTGATCTTTATTATTTCTCTTCTCCTGCTGGGTTTAGGCTTTATTTGCTGTTCTTTCTCCAGCTCCTTTAGGGGTAGGGTTAGGTTGTGTACTTGAGACCTTTCTTGCTTCTTGAGAAAGGCTTGTATTGCTATATACTTTCCTCTTAGGACTGCCTTTGCTGCATCCCAAAGATTTTGAATAGTTGTGTTTTCATTTTCATCTGTTTCCATGAATTTTTTTAATTCTTTAATTTCCTGGTTGACCCATTCGTTCTTCAGTAGGAGGCTCTTTAGCCTCCATGTATTTGAGTTCTTTCCGACTTTCGTCTTGTGATTGAGTTCTAGTTTCAAAGCATTGTGGTCTGAAAATAGGCAGGGAATGATCCCAATCTTTTGGTACCGGTTGAGACTTGATTTATGACCTAGGATGTGATCTATTCTGGAGAATGTTCCATGGGCACTAGAGAAGAATGTGTATTCCGTTGCTTTGGGAGGGAATGTTCTGAATATGTCTGTGAAGTCCATTTGGTCCAGTGTGTCATTTAAAGTCTTTATTTCCTTGTTGATCTTTTGCTTAGACGATCTGTCCATTTCAGTGAGGGGGTTGTTAAAGTCCCCCACTATTATTGTATTGCTGTTGATGTGTTTCTTTGCTTTTGTTATTAATTGCCTTATATAATTGACTGCTCCCATGTTAGGGGCATAGAGATTTACAATTGTTAGATCTTCTTGTTGGATAGATCCTTTAAGTAGGATATAATGTCCTTCATCTCTTATTACAGTCTTTGGTTTAAAATCTAATTTGTCTGATACAAGGATTGCCACCCCAGCTTTCTTTTGTTGTCCATTAGCATGGTAAATGGTTTTCCACCCCCTCGCTTTCAATCTGGGGGTATCTTTGGGTCTAAAATGAGTCTCTTGCAGACAGCATATCAATGGGTCTTGTTTTTTAATCCAGTCTGATAGCCTGTGTCTTTTGATTGGGGCATTTAGCCCATTTACATTCAGGGTAACTATTGAAAGATAGGAATTTAGTGCCATTGTATTGCCTGTAAGGTGACTGTTACCATATATTGTCTGTGTTCCTTTCTGGTTTATGTTGCTTTTAGGCTCTCTCTTTGTTTAGAGGACCCCTTTCAAGATTTCCTGTAGGGCTGGTTTTGTGTTTGCAAATTCCTTTAGTTTTTGTTTGTCCTGGAAGCTTTTTATCTCTCCTTCAATTTTCAATGACAGCCTAGCTGGATAGAGTATTCTTGGCTGCATATTTTTCTCATTTAGTGCTCTGAATATATCCTGCCAGTCCTTTCTGGCCTGCCAGGTCTCTGTGGATAGGTCTGTTGCCAATCTAAGTTTCTACCCTTGTAGGTTACAGATCTCTTCTCCCGAGCTGCTTTGAGGATTTTCTCTTTGTCTGTGAGACTCGTAAGTTTTACTGTTAGATGTCGGGGTGTTGACCTATTTTATTGATTTTGAGAGGGGTTCTCTGTGCTTCCTGGATTTTCATGCCTCTTTCCTTCCCCAAATTAGGGAAGTTCTCTGCTATAATTTGCTCCATTATACCTTCTGCCCCTCTCTCTCTTTCTTCTTCTTCTGGGATCCCAATTATTCTAATGTTGTTTCGTCTTATGGTATCACTTATCTCTCGAATTCTGCCCTCGTGATCCAGTAGTTGTTTATCTCTCTTTTTCTCAGCTTCTTTATTTTCCATTATTTCATCTTCTATATTACTGATTCTCTCTTCTGCCTCATTTATTCTAGCAGTTAGCGCCCCCATTTTTGATTGCACCTCATTAATAGCCTTTTTGATTTCTACTTGGTTGGATTTTAGTTCTTTTACTTCTCCAGAAAGGGTTTCTCTAATAACTTCCATATTTTTTTCAAGCCCAGCTCGTATCCTTAAAGTGATGATTCTGAACTCTAGATCTGACATCGTACTAATGTCCGTATTGAGTAGGTCCCTGGCAGTCGGTACTACCTCTTGTTCTTTTTGTTGAGGTGATTTTTTCCGTCTTGTCATATTGTGTAGAGGAGAATAGATTAATGAGAGAACAAAATGCTAGCAGAGTAACAACGTCCCCAGAAAATATACTCTAAACAAATCAGAAAAGACCTGAAGCAGTGGAACAAGAAACGGAAAGAGAGAAGAAAGAAAAAGAAAAAAAAAGAAAAGAAAAAGATAAAGATAAAAACAAAAACAAACAAAATAAAACAGGAACAACAAAAAAAGCCCAGAATGTGATCAAATATGATCAGGCTGGTATATAGATCAGTGCCACACACTAGATTTGGGGTGTATTTTGGTCTTTTAGAAGAAAGTGCCTCCCAAAATTTTAAAGAAAGAAAAACTTATATATGTAGAAAAATAAGGTTTGATATGATGAAGGGATGGAATATGACTGTAAAGATGGAAATTTTTAAAAATTTTATAAAAGGAATTGATAAGAAGTTGTTTGAAAAAAGAAAGAAGAGGATTTAAGAAAGGAAAAAAGAAAAAAGAAAAGGGAGAGAATGTGATCAGGCAGGGGAGTAGAAAACACCATACACTAGAGATTTAGGGTATATTTTAATCTGTTAGAAGAAACTATCTCAAAATTTTAAAGAGAGAACAACTTATATATATAAGCCAAAAATACAGGTAACTACTATGAAGGGATAGAATATGACTCTGAAAAATAAAAATGTTTTTTTTAAAAAAAGGGATTGATAAGATGTTGGTTGAAAAAGGGAAAAAGAAAAATTCAAAACAAAGAAAAAAAAAGAAAAAAAGACAGTTAAAAAAAAATTAACTTTGAAAGAATAAAGAATCATGGTAAAAAAGCCATGAATTCTATGTGCAGTATTCCCCTAGCGCTGGAGTTCTGCCATTCTCATTGATGGGTAAACTTGGTCTTGGCTGGCTGTTCTCGCTGATCTTCTGGGGAGGGGCCTGTTGCCATGGTTTCCAAATGTCTCTGCCGGAGGCGGAATTGCCCCGCCCTTTCCCCCTCCCGGCTAAGTAATCTGCTCGGGTTTGGTCTCCGGGGCTTTTGTTCCCTGCGAGCTTTCCGTACAGCTTTGGAGGCGGAGAGTGAAAATGGCGGCCTCCCAATCTCCACCCCGGAGGAGCCGAGAACTCGGGGCCCCGCTTCTCAGTGAGCCCCCAGAGAAAAGCCATCAGTCACTCCCGTCTCCCTGGTCTCCGGCCGCACTCCGTGCTCACCCGGCCTGTGACCGTACATTTCAATCTCTGGCACCTGACCCCGGGTGGAGTCTCCAAACCCAGCAGATCCCTGCGGTGCACTCCCACGCAGCTCCTCCCTGGGGAGGAAGGTGAGTCTCCCCGGATCTGCCGCTTGTGGGGTCCCTGCTGGAGGAGCAGGGGCCCGACTGTGCCGCGGATCACGGTTTATGATCTGAGCTGAGAGCCCGTGCCTGGGCTCCGCCTCTGCAGCCGGCTTCCCTGCTCCATTACCTGGGAGCTCTGCCACACTCAGGCACCCCCGGTCTTTCTGTGACCCCGAGGGTCCTGAGACCACACTGTCCCACGAGGGTTCCACCCCCCGCTTAGCCACCAGAGTGACGTCCCTCAGCGGAGCAGACTTTTAAAAGTTCCGATTTTGTGCTCCGCGGCTCTATCACTTGCCAGAAGCGGCCAACGGAGGCCCCTCCCCCGCCATCTATCCTCCCGAATATCGCCTTGTATTCCCTTCTCCGCACGTCCTACCTTCCAGAAAGTGGTCGCTTTTCTTTTGAGAGAGTTGTTGCTCTTCTTTTCTTTGATCTCCTGTTGAGTTTGTAGGTGTTCAGAATGGTTTGATCCCTATCCAGCTGAATTCCTGAGAGGAGACGAAATCCAGGTCTCCTACTCCTCTGCCATCTTGCTCCGCCCCCCCAATTTTTGAAATTTAAAAATACACAGTTCATTATTCCTAACCTCAGATCCTCCAAATATTGGCGCATGTTTACAGATCCATATATTTTCATGTATTTAGGAAATTAATATTTATATGGCATTTAGAACAATACATGGAACATGAGAAGTGCTGTATGTGCGGCTGTTGTTGGCAGATCTGCATGTCTATGCCATGGGGTGTAGTAAGAATGCCTCAGTGCAATATTTGGAATGTATTTATACTAAAACTTACTTATTGTTAATCTAACATTGGAGCTCATTGGGTGCCTGTATTTCACCTGGAAACCCTAGACAGGAGTCAGGACTGACTAAGCGTGATCAGAGGCCCTGACCCTAACCAGTTACTGATTGAAGATGGAGCATCACAAAGCTCTCACCCAGCGACACTGAAGTAAAAGAATGGGTGTGGGGGTGGTGTGGGAACAGTTCCCCAAATGAACAGCTTACCATTACACTGGCACTTCCTTTTTTTTTTTTTAATTGAATTATAGTTAACATACGATGTTATATTAGTTTCAGGCGTACAACATACTGATTAGAGAAGTCTATATGTTATTCAGTGCTTGCCACCATGAGGTGGTCACCGTTGGCCCCATGCAATGTTACTACAGTATTACTGACTATACTCCCTATGCTGTACTTTTCATCTCTGTGACTGATTTATTTTATAACTGAAAGTTTGTACCTCTTAATCCCCTTTACCCATTTTACCCATCCTCATCTACCTCACCTCTGGCAACTACCAGCTTGTTCTTTGTATTTAAGAGTCTGTTTGGTTTTGTTTGTTCGTTTTGTTTTTTAGATTCCACATATAGGCGAGATCACATAGGATTTGTCTTTCTCTGTCTGATGTATTTCACTTAGCATGATGCCTTCTAGGTTTATCCATGTTGTTGCAAGTGGCAGGATCTCATTCTTTTTAATGGCTGGTAATATTCCATTGCTTCTATATACCACATCTTCTTTATCCATTCATCTACTGGTGGACATTTGAGTTGCTTCTGTATCTTGGCTATTATAAATAATGCTGCAATAAACATAGGGATGCCTATTATTTTTGAAATAGTGTTTTTGTGTTCTTTGGGTAAATATTCAGTAGTAGAATTACTGGATCGTATGGTAGTTCTATTTTTAATTTTTCAAGGAACCTCCATATTGTTTTCCACAGTGGCTGCACCAGTATGCATTCCCACCAACAGTGCACAAGGGTTCCCTTTTCTTCACATCCTTGCTAATACTTGTTATTTCTTGTCTTTTTGATACTAGCCATTCTGACAGGTGGGAGGTGATGTCTCATTGTAGTTTTGATTTAGATTTCCCCGATGGTAACTGATGAACATCTTTTCATGTGTCTGTTGGCCATCTCTATGTCTTCTTTGGAGAAATGTCTGTTCATGTCTTCTGCCCATTTTTTAATTGGGTTATTTGTTTTTTTGGGTGTTGAGCTGTGTCAGTTCTTTATGTATTTTGGATATTAACCTCTTATCAGATTTATCATTTGCAAATATCTTCTCCCAATCACTAGGTTACCTTTCTGTTTTGTGGATGGTTTCTTTTGCTGTGCAAAAGCTTTTTATTTTGGTGTAGTCACAATAGTTTATTTTTGCTTTTGTTTCTCTTTCCTGAGGAGACATATCCATAAATATGTTGCTAAGGGCAATGTCCAAGAGATTACTGCCTGTGTTTTCTTTTAGGAGTTTTATGGTTTCAGGTCTCACATTTAGGTCTGTAATTCATTTTGTGTTTATTTTTGTGTATGGTCTAGTCTCATTCTTTTGCATGTAGCCGTCCACTTTTCCCAGCACCATTTATTGAAGAGATTGTCTTTTCCCCATTGTATATTCTTGGCACTTTCCTTTTTAAACCATGCTCCCTGAGTTCTATGTTTTACCTTGTCTCTGATAACAAGCAGTGGGTGAGGTTAGTAAGCTGGGAGGATAAGAAGTCTGAGAAAATCTCTATCAAATGATTTTTTCTTCCTGTCCATTTCTACTTTCCAGAATGTACTGCCTTAGATATAAGATGAATAAATGGAAACCAAATTCAGATAGTGAAAGCATGGTGCTGTCATCTGTTATTCTGAGTCCTTAGTTTTGCTGTTTTTTACCAGTTCTGCATGAATGCTTTCCAATAGACTAACGTATATAGGTTGAGTTTATGTGCCACATGTAACATGGATTTAAGAACCTTGAAATTATTATTTTCATTTAAAGAAAGTTTTATGTGTTTCTTAATTTCCAAATATCTTGTTTTGCTTTCCAATGTTTTGCATTTGTGTTTTGCTTCAACATTAATTGCTCATGTGACCATCCACCATGATCTTATTTGTCATGATAATTGAAGCTTAAGAAATAAAAGCGGGTTCAGAATTAGGGAGATAATGACAAAAGATTTAGAATGCCCTACTAAAAATCCTGATTCTCCATACACAGTTTAATAAAGAGCAAACCTAGAGATACAGGATATAACTGAGTCCTGGCCACCAACAGAATATGAAAGAGAGAAAAAGTAAATTTGTAAATGCTATTGGAAAACAAATAGAGAAACCTGTCCCTGCCACGATGCTAACCTTCCTCTAGAGGTGACTCATGCCTACAGAAACCTAGGCCTTCCCCTCACAATTATATTCTCTCATCTTGAATGGGTTACAGAGGGAGGGCTCCTGCCCTGGTTCACCATGACCTCTATTAGCTTAAAAGCTTGGCTATTTGATATTTCAAAGTTATGCATTAACTTTAGCTGACGGCATATTTTCAGACTATTGTTTTCTAAAGTTTTGAGGACTTTAAACTTCTTTGTGCCAGAGTATCTGTCATGTTCTACCACCTTACAGAATTCCAACAGTCTTCTCCTATTACTGCTGAGTATCTAATAATAGTATCATAAATAGCTAAAACCTGACAAAGTTCAATCCTAATAATGTTGGTTGTGCATTATTTTTTTATTTATTCATTTTTTTCTATGTAAAGCCTGATTTCTTTTTTTTTTTTTTTAAGATTTTATTTATTTATTTGACAGAGAGATTGACAGCGAGAGAGGGAACACAAGCAGGGGGTAGTGGGAGAGGGAGAAGCAGGCCTCCCACTGAGCGGGGAGCCCGATGCGGGGCTTGATCCCAGCATCCTGGGATCACGACCCGAGCCGAAGGCAGACACTTAACGACTGAGCCACCCAGGCGCCCCAAGCCCGATTTCTTTTAAACCAAGTCTGATAGGTTTTGGATGTTTCTGTGCTTGCTTTTTATTTTTTCTTTGGTAGTGATAGCTACTTGTTACATCAAGAACCTGCTCAATAGACTTGGCACTGTTGTGGACACTTTCTACATGTATATGTTATTTTTGATTCTTATTTTATAGATAGAAACTGAGGCTCAAAGAGTTAGACTACTTGCCCAAGGTCACACAACTAACTAGCAAATGTCAGGGCCATGGTTCAGCTTCAAGTCTGACTGATTTAGAAGCTTGTGCTTTTTCCTTTTATTACATCTCATAAGTACAATAATCAAATTGACATATGTCAACTTTTTCAAGGGAGGACATATTTCTGAGTTATTTAAAAAGTATAGCAAGTATTTAGCACTTCAGTTTATCTCTTGAATTCATTGAAAGCAAATACATAAAAATATAAAGGAAGACTATCAATCACTGGAAACACCTTATTATTCAGAGCCTCTAAAAAAGTATGTTTTAGATTACAACCTAGCTGTCAGAATATAATTTGTCAGCACAGAACGAGCTTACCAGGATAAAAAGAACACACTAATCATTTTTTTTTAAATGAGGTTCCCAATTTCCCATTTACGCAGAGACATACAGAAGTTGCCATGGTAACCAGAAAACATTTGCAAAACAGAGCCTGAATCTGAGGGACACAGAGTGGAGCTCTCTTTCCTTCAGTGTTCTCTACCCCTAGCCAACATTCTAAGGAAAAGTAATTAAGAGTAGCTTCATCCTCTTATTTATTCAGAACTCTTAAATAATTTCTGTAATTCTACTAATGTTTAGAATAAAACCTGATTGTGTCCTTAGGGTAGGTTTTTTAAAACAGTTGACTTGCTGTGCCAAAGAGGATAAATTGTCAAAGCTGAACTGTGTGTGACCCAGTGTCAAAGCCCACCAGTAGCAAGTATGACTTGATACTTTTCTATCTTATCACTGAAATGTTTCCATCAATTAATCAAATCTAATTGACCAAGACATTCTGCATTTGGCTGTTAAGCCCTGCAAAGTCCTCTTGCTGGGACCATTGGCTCAGCCCCACCCATGATCTAGAGCATTCTGTGCCCAAGTGTGGCCTGAGATAACTTGCACTAGAATACCCTGTAGTAGTCAAGAGACCTTTCTTGGATCTCATTTCTGATCAGTGGATTCAGAATCTCTGCGGTGGAGCCCAGGAGTATGCATTTTAGCATTTTATTTTATTTCTTTTTGCTAGAACATGTACAAAAGTGTATTTTAAAAAACTACATTTGTCCCCTCAACTGGAGTAAGCTCTTTCAGGGCCTGGATCTTTTTATATTTTCTTCATCTTTGGGTCCCCAGTATCTCGAGCACTGCCTGACATACAGTAAGTGCTTACAGAAATGCTTAATGAATGCAAAACCTGCAGATCTAAAATTTTTAATTTAATTTAATTTAATTTTAATTCCAGTGTAGTTAACATACAGTGTTATATTCATTTCAGGTGTACAATATAGTAATTAGACACTTTCATACATCATCCAGTGCTCATCACGACAAGTGCACTCCTCAGTCCCCATCACCTATTTCACCCAAACTCTGACCCCCTCCCCTCTGGTAACCATAAGTTTGTTCTCTATACTTAAGAGTCTGTTTCTTGGTTTATCTCTCTCTCTCTCTTTTTCCTCCTTGTTCATTTGTTTTGTTTCTTAAATTCCACATATGAGTGAAATCATATGGTATTTGTCTTTCCCTGACTGACTTATTTTGCTCAGCATTATACTCTCTGGCTCCATCCATGTTGTTGCAAATGGCAAGATTCCATTCTTTTTTATGGCTGAGTAATATTCCATTGTACTTATATACCACCTCTTCTTCATCCATTCATCAGTCAATGGATACTTGAGCTGCTTTCCCTAATCTGACTATTGTACATAATGCTGCTATAAACATACTGGTGCATGTATCCCTTTGAATTAGTGTTTTTGTATTTTTGGGGTAAATACCCAATATTGCAATTACTGGATTATATGGTAATTCTATTTTTGACTTTTTGAAGAACCTCCTTCCTGTTTTCCACAGTGCTGCACCTGTTTGCATTCCCACCAACAGTACATGAGGGTTCCTTTTCTCTACATCCTCACTGACACTTGTTGTTTTTTGTGTTTTTGATTTTAGCCATTCTGACAGGTGTGAGGTGATATCTCCTTGTAGTTTTGATTTGCACTTCCCTGATGATAAGGGGTGTTGAGCATCTTTTCATGTGTCTGTTGGCCATCTGTAGGTCTTCTTTGGAGAAATGTCTGTTCACATCCTCTGCCCATTTTTTAATTGGGTTATTTGTTTTTTGAGTGTTGAGTTGTATGAGTTCTTTATCTGCTTTGGATACTAACCCTCTATTGGATATGTCATTTGCCATCTTAGCATAAATGTGCTCAGGCTAAACCTGGCAGCAGTTTGGGTTTTACCATTAAGAAGCTGGTTGAAACCCACTCTCAGATAAGAATGTGGGCAAGTCCATATTCTACACCCTTGCCAACACCACAAAGTTCTGCTAATTTGGCAGGCAAAAAAAAAATCTTGTTTTCATTTATTTACCATTTGCATTTCTGTTTTTGTTTATGTCTTCTAATTGTTTTTCTCTTGGAGTCTTAGGGTAAGTCTGTTGATTTGTTGGCTCTATGAGGGCTGAGACTTGGTCTTGTTCACATCCACCATACCTAGAAACAGAACCTGACATATAATAGGTGCTCAGTAAATAATCATTGAATGAATGAACATTAAAGATAATAACTTTTTGCCTTTGTCATATATTTAGCAAATATTTTAAAATTTTATAAATTTTCCTTTGGTTTTTCTTTTTTTTTTTTTACTATAGTTAAGTGGTTCTTCTTATTTTATGGTTTCTGCCTTGGATGCCATGCTTAGACATACAATAGCTCATTGATGAATAATTCTACTTATTAGGAAGCATTTTGTTTTTTTTTTTTGAATTGAAATTTGATGCCCATAGCAACCATCCCATTGTTCACATTTTGACCTGGGACATGGAAAAGGATCATCATCATCAGGAAGGAGTGGATCTTATCAAAGATTTCTGGGGCATGGGGATTTTACCTGAATCTTGAAAAAGGCTATCCTGAATTAATAAAATCAGGGTTCATTTTGAATCCTCCTTCTAGAAGTAGCTTCCATTGTTAAAAGTGTCATTAAATATTCATTTCAAGGAGTTGTAATGTTGCTCAGAGTGAATCATTAGACTAATACAAGCCTCTTTTACAAGCCAGTTTGGACAAGAGAATAGTATCTGGGTTGTCTTCTACCAAAACTTCATAGTAGTGTCTGTTATGGGCTGAATTGTGTCCTTCCCCCTCCTCTTCATTCATATGTTAAAGTCCTAACCCCCAGTACCTCAGAATGTGACCTTATTGAGAGGTGGGGTCTTTATAGAGGTCATCAATTTAAAACGAGGACATTAGGGTGAGCCCTAATCCTGTATGACTGGTGGCCTTATAAAATGGGGAAATTTGGAGATAGATACATATCCAGGGAGAATGCTGTGTGAACACAAAAACACTCATCTATAAGCAAGGAGAGGGGCCTTCTCTCACAGTCCTTCAGAGGGATGAACCAACCCTGCCAAAACCTCCATTTTGGACTTCTAACCTTAAGAACCATTAGATGATAAACATCTGTTGTTTAAGCCCCCAGTTTGTTGTACTTTGTCATGACAGCCCTGGAAAACTAATCCAGTGTCCAGATAACCTAGACTGTATTTTCTTTCTTTTTCTTGTTTTTAATTTTTTATTGTTATGTTAATCACCATACATTACATCATTGGTTTTTGATGTAGTGTTCCATGATTCATTCTTTGTGCATAACACCCAGTGCTCTGTGCAGAACGTGCCCTCCTTAATACCCATCACCAGGTTAACCCATCCTCCCACCCCCCTCCCCTCTAGAACTCTCAGTTTGTTTTTCAGGGTCCATCATCTCTCATGGTTTGTCTCCCCCTCCAATTTCCCTGCTTCATTCTTCCCCTCCTGCTATCTTCTTCTTTTTTTTTTTTCTTAACACATATTGCATTATTTGTTTCAGAGGTACAGATCTGAGATTCAACAGTCTTGCACAATTCACAGAGCTCACCATAGCACATACCCTCCCCAGTGTCTATCACCCAGCCACCCCACCCATCCCACCCCCACTCCAGCAACCCTCAGTTTGTTTCCTGCGATTAAGAATTCCTCATATCAGTGAGGTCATATGATACATGTCTTTCTCTGTTTGACTTATTCGCTCAGCATAACACCCTCCAGTTCCATCCACGTCCTTGCAAATGGCAAGATCTCATTCCTTTTGATGACTGCATAATATTCCATTGTATATATATACCACCTCTTCTTTATCCATTCATCTGTCGATGGACATCTTGGCTCTTTCCACAGTTTGGCTACTGTGGACATTGCTGCTATAAACATCGGGGTGCACGTACCCCTTCAGATCCCTACATTTGTTTCTTTGGGGTAAATACCTAGCAGTGCAATTGCTGGATCGTAGGCTAGCTCTATTTTCAACTTTTTGAGGAATCTCCATACTGTTTTCCACAGCGGCTGCACCAGCTTGCATTCCCACCAACAGTGTAGGAGGGTACCCCTTTCACCGCATCCCTGCCAACATCTGTCATTTCCTGACTTGTTAATTTTAGCCATTCTGACTGGTGTGAGGTGGTATCTCATTGAGGTTTTGATTTGGATTTCCCTGATGCCGAGCGATATTGAGCACTTTTTCATGTGTCTGTTCGCCAGGTCTTCTTTGGAAAAATGTCTGTTCATGTCTTCTGCCCATTTCTTGATTGGATTCTTTGTTCTTTGGGTGTTGAGTTTGATAAGTTCTTTATAGATTTTGGATACTAGCCCTTTATCTGATATGTCATTTGCAAATATCTTCTCCCGTTCTGTCGGTTGTCTTTTGGTTTGTTGACTGTTTCTTTTGCTGTGCAAAAACTTTTTATCTTGATGAAGTCCCAATAGATCATTTTTGCCCTTGCTTCCCTTGCCTTTGGCGATGTTTCTAGGAAGAAGTTGCTGCGGCTGAGGTCAAAGCGGTTGCTGCCTGTGTTCTCCTTTAGGATTTTGATGGACTCCTGTCTCACATTGAGGTCTTTTAACCATTTGGAGTCTATTTTTGTGTGTGGTGGAAGGAAATGGTCCAGTTTCATTCTTCTGCATGTGGCTGCCCAATTTTCCCAACACCATTTGTTGAAGAGACTGTCTTTTTTCCATTGGACATTCTTTCCTGCTTTGTCAAAGATGAGTTGACCATAGAGTTGAGGGTCCATTTCTGGGCTCTCTGTTCTGTTCCCTTGATATATGTGTCTGTTTATGTGCCAGTACCATACTGTCTTGATGATGACAGCTTTGTAATAGAGCTGGAAGTCTGGAATTGTGATGCCACCAGCTTTACTTTTCTTTTTCAACATTCCTCTGGCTATGCGGGGTCTTTTCTGGTTCTATACAAATTTTAGGATTATTTGTTCCATTTCTTTGAAAAAAATGGATGGTATTTTGATGGGAATTGCATTGAATGTGTAGATTGCTCTAGGTAGCATTGACATCTTCACAATATTTGTTCTTCCAATCCATGAGCATGGAACGTTTTTCCATTTCTTTGTGTCTTCCTCAATTTGTTTCATGAGTATTTTATAGTTTTCTGAGTACAGATCCTTTGCCTCTTTGGTTAGATTTATTCCTAGGTATCTTATGGTTTTGGGTGCAGTTGTAAATGGGATCAACTCCTGAATTTCTCTTTCTTCTGTCTTGTTGTTGGCGTATAGGAATGCCACTGTTTTCTGTGCATTGATTTTCTATCCTGCCACTTTACTGAATTCCTGTATGAGTTCTAGCAGTTTTGGGGTGGAGTCTTTTGGGTTATCCACATAAAGTATCATATCATCTGCAAAGAGTGAGAGTTTGACTTCTTCTTTGCCGATTTAGATGCCTTTGATTTCTTTTTGTTGTCTGATTGCTGTGGCTAGGACTTCTAGTACTATGTTGAATAGCAGTGGTGATAGTGGACATCCCTGCCACGTTCCTGACCTTAGGGGGAAAGCTCTCAGTTTTTCCGCATTGAGAATGATATTCGCTGTAGGTTTTTCATAGATGGCTTTTATGATATTGAGGTATGTATCCTCTATCCCTATACTCTGAAGAGTTTTGATCAAGAAAGGATGCTGTACTTTGTCAAATGCCTTTTCTGCATCTATTGAGAGGATCATGTGATTCTTGTTCTTTCTTTTGTTAATGTATTGTATCACGTTGATTGATTTGCAGATGTTGAACCAACTTGCAACCCAGGGATAAATCCCACTTGGTCGTGGTGAATAATCCTTTTAAGGTACTGTTGGATCCTATTGGCTAGTATTTTGGTGAGAATTTTTGCATGCATGTTCATTAAGGATATTGGTCTGTAATTCTCCTTTTTGATGGGGTCTTTGTCTGGCTTGGGGATCAAGGTAATGGTGGCCTCATAAAACGAGTTTGGAAGTTTTCCTTCCATTTCTATTTTTTGGAACAGTGTCAGAAGAATAGGTATTAATTCTTCTTGAAATGTTTGGTAGAATTCCCCTGGGAAGCCATCTGGCCCTGGGCTTTTGTTTGTTGGAAGATTTTTGATGACTGCTTCAATTTCCTTAGTGGTTATAGGTCTGTTCAGGTTTTCTATTTCTTCCTGGTTCAGTTTTGGTAGTTGATACATCTCTAGGAATGCATCCATATCTTCCAGGTTATCTAATTTGCTGGCATAGAGTTGCTCATAATATGTTCTTATCATTGTTTGTATTTCTTTGGTGTTGGTTGTGATCTCTCCTCTTTCATTCATGATTTTGTTGATTTGGGTCATTTCTCTTTTCTTTTGGATAAGTCTGGCCAGGGGTTTATCAATCTTGTTAATTCTTTCAAAGAACCAGCTCCTAGTTTCGTTGATCTGTTTACTGTTCTTTAGGTTTGTATTTCATTGATTTCTGCTCTGATCTTTATTATTTCTCTTCTCCTGCTGGGTTTAGGCTTTATTTGCTGTTCTTTCTCCAGCTCCTTTAGGGGTAGGGTTAGGTTGTGTATTTGAGACCTTTCTTGTTTCTTCAGAAAGGCTTGTATTGCTATATACTTTCCTCTTAGGACTGCCTTTGCTGCATCCCAAAGATTTTGAACAGTTGTGTTTTCATTTTCATCTGTTTCCATGAATTTTTTTTAATTCTGCTTTAATTTCCTGGTTGACCCATTCATTCTTTAGTAGGATGCTCTTTAGCCTCCATGTATTTGAGTTCTTTCTGACTTTCCTCTTGTGATTGAGTTCTAGTTTCAAAGCATTGTGGTCTGAAAATAGGCAGGGAATGATCCCAATCTTTTGGTACCGGTTGAGACCTGATTTATGACCTAGGATTTGATCTATTCTGAAGAATGTTCCATGGGCACTAGAGAAGAATGTGTATTCCGTTGCTTTGGGAGGGAATGTTCTGAATATGTCTGTGAAGTCCATTTGGTCCAGTGTGTCATTTAAAGTCTTTATTTCCTTGTTGATCTTTTGCTTAGATGATCTGTCCATTTCAGTGAGGGGGGTGTTAAGGTCCCCACTATTATTGTAATGTTGTCAATGTGTTTCTTTGCTTTTGTATTATTTGTCTTATATAATTGGCTGCTCCCATGTTAGGGGCATAGATATTTAGAATTGTTAAATCTTCTTGTTGGATAGATAGTGTTCTTCCTCATTTCTTATTACAGTCTTCAGTTTAAAATCTAATTTGTCTGATACGAGGATTGCCACCCCAGCTTTCTTTTGGTGTCCATTAGCATGGTAAATGGTTTTCCACCCCCTCACTTTCAATCTGGGGGTGTCTTTGGGTCTAAAATGAGTCTCTTGCCAACAGCATATCCATGGGTCTTGTTTTTTAATCCAATCTGAGAGCCTGTGTCTTTTGATTGGGGCATTTAGCCCATTCACATTCAGGGTAACTATTGAAAGATAGGAATTTAGTGCCATTGTATTGCCTGTAAGGGGACTGTTACTGTATATTTTCTGTGTTCCTTTCTGGTCTATGTTGCTTTTAGGCTCTCTCTTTGCTTAGAGTACCCCTTTCAATATTTCTTGTAGGGCTGGTTTCGTGTTTGCAAATTCCTTTAGTTTTTGTTTGTTCTGGAAGCTTTTTATCTTTCCTTCTCTTTTCAATGACAGCCTAGCTGGATATAGTATTCTAGGCTGCATATTTTTCTCATTTAGTGCTCTGAATATATCCTGCCAGTCCTTTCTGGCCTGCCAGGTCTCTGTGGATAGGTCTGTTGCCAATCTACTGTTTCTACCATTGTAGGTTACATATCTCTTCTTCCGAGCTGCTTTCAGGATTTTCTCTTTGTCTCTGAGACTGGAAAGTTTTACTATTGGATGTCAGGGTGTTGACCTATTTTTATTGATTTTGAGAGGGGTTCTCTGTGCCTCCTGGATTTTGATGCCTGTTTCCTTCCCCAAATTAGGGAAGTTCTCTGCTGTAATTTGCTCCTATATACCTTCTGCCCCTCTCTCTCTTCTTCTTCTGGGATCCCAATTATTCTAATGTTGTTTTGTCTTATGGTATCGCTTATCTCTCGAATTCTGCCCTCGTGATCCAGTAGTCGTTGATCTCTTTTTTCTCAGCTTCTTTATTTTCCATCATTTGGTCTTCTATATCACTGATTCTCTCTTCTGCCTCATTTATCCTAGCAGTTAGTGCCTCCATTTTTGATTGCACCTCATTAATAGCCTTTTTGATTTCAACTTGGTTAGATTTTAGTTCTTTTATTTCTCCAGAAAGGGTTTCTCTAATAACTTCCATGCTTTTTTCAAGCCCAGCTTGTATCTTTAAAGTCATGATTCTGAACTGTAGATCTGACATCGTACTAATGTCCATATTAAGTAGGTCCCTGGCAGTCGGTACTGCCTTTTGTTCTTTTTGTTGAGGTGATTTTTTCCGCCTTGTCATTTTGTCCAGAGGAGAATAGATTAATGAGAGAACAAAATGCTAACAGCGTAACAACACCCCCAGAAAATATACTCTAAATAAATCAGAAAAGACATGAAGCCGGGGGAAAAGAAAGGGAAAGGAAGAAAAAGGGAAAGGAAAAAAGAAAAAGAAAAAGATAAAAACAAACAAAAACAGAACAAAACCAAAAAAAAACCAGAATATGATCAAATATGATCAGGCTCGTATATAGATCAGTGCCACACACTAGATTTGGGGTGTATTTTGGTCTTTTAGAAGAAAGTGCCTCCCAAAATTTTAAAGGAAGAAAAACTTATATATGTAGAAAAATAAGGTTTGATATGATGAAGGGATGGAATATGACTGTAAAGATGAAAATTATAAAAAATTTTATAAAAGGAATTGATAAGAAGTTGTTTGAAAAAAAAAGAAGAGAATTTAAAAAAAAAAAAAGGAAAAAAAAAGGAAGAGAATGTGATCAGGCAGGAGATTAGAACAAAGCCATACAGTAGAGATATAGGGTATATTTTGATCTGTTAGAAGAAAGTATCTCAAAATTTTAAAGAGAAAACAACTTATATATATATGCCAAAAATAAGGGTAACTACTATGAATAGATAGAATATGACTCTAAAAATGAAAAATAAAAATGTTTTTTAAGAAAAGGATTGATAAGATGTTGGTTGAAAAAGGGAAAAAGGAAAATTCAAAAAAAAAAAGACAAAAATAAAAAATTAACTTTGAAAGACTAAAGAATCATGGTAAAAAAGCCACGGATCCTTTTTTTAAAAATTTTTTATTGTTATGTTAATCACCATAGATTACATCATTAGTTTTAGATGTAGTGTTCCATGATTCATTGTTTGTGCATAACACCCACTGCTCCATGCAGAACGTGCCCTCCTTAATACCCGTCACCAGGCTAACCCATCCCCCCACACCCCTCCCCTCTAGAACCCTCAGTTTGAAAAAGCCATGGATTCTATGTGCAGTATTCCCTTAGCACTGGAATTCTGCCGTTCTCATTGATCGGTAAACTTGGTCTTGGCTGACTGTTCTCGCTGATCTTCTGGGGGAGCGGCCTGTTGCCGTGGTTTCCAAATGTCTTTGCCGGAGGCGGAATTGCCCCACCCTTGCCGGTCCGGGCTAAGTAATCTGCTCGGGTTTGGTCTCCGGGGCTTTTGTTCCCTGCGAGCTTTCCGTACAGCTTTGGAGGCGCAGAGTGAAAATGGCGTCTTCCCAATCTCCGCTCCAGAGGAGCCGAGAACTCGGGCCCCGCTCCTCAGTGAGCCCCCAGAGAAAGCCATCAGTTACTCCCGTCTCCCCAGTCTCCGGCCACACTCCGTGCTCACCCGGCCTGTGACCGTACATTTCAATCTCTGGCACCTGACCCCGGGTGGAGTCTCCAAACCCAGCAGATCCCTGCGGTGCCCTCCCGCACCGCTTCTCCCGGGGGAGGAAGGTGAGTTTCCCCGGATCTGCCGCTTGTTGGGTCCCTGCTGGAGGAGCAGTGGCCCAACTGTGCCCCGGATCATGGTTTATGGCAACCCCAAGCTGAGAGCCCGCTCCTCAGCTCCATCTCTGCAGCCGGCTTCCTCGCTCTGATACCTGGGAGCTCTGCCGCACTCAGGCACCCCTGGTCTTCCTGTGACCCCGAGGGTCCTGAGACCACACTGTCCCACGAGGGTTCCACACCCCGCTTAGCCACTGGAGCAATGTCCCTCAGCGGAGCAGACTTCTAAGAGTTCCGATTTTGTGCTCCGCAGCTCTATCACTTGCCAGAAGCGGCTGACGGAGGCCCCTCCCCCACCGTCTATCCTCCCGAATATCGCCTCGGATTCATTTCTCCACATGTCCTACCTTCCAGAAAGTGGTCGCTTTTCTATTCAGAGAGTTGTTGCTATTCTTTTCTTCGATATCCTGTTGAGTTTGTAGGTGTTCAGAATGGTTTGATCCCTATCCAGCTGAATTCCTGTGACCAGACGAAATCCAGGTCTCCTACTCCTCCGCCATTTTGCTCCGCCCTTCCTAGACTACATTTTCTTTAGTGATTGATACCTGGTGTAGTTCTTGACCTTGATGAATTTAGGAGGAATAATATGCCATATCTAGTATACAGCATTGGCTACGAAACTGTCTGAAGGGGACCTTTGGTGAGAAAAGAACACTTTGTGCCAACACTGGGAAAGTCCAGGGTTCCATTGGTAGGTAGTTTGCTTTCTTCCTTTCCTGAGTGAACCATCAGGTAAGTTCTTCCAGTCAGTGTTGATGTCCACTCTCTGGCTTCTTTGCCATCACTGTGCATTCCTGTCAGCCAGTGGTGAAGTGCACAAGCTTTGGAGATGACCTCCTATTCCACTCCTGGCTCCACCTGGACAGGTATATGTCCTCGGGCAAGTCACTGACCCGATGTGAACCCCAGTTTCTAACCTGTACAATGGGCACAATGAGACCTACTTTCTAGGGTTATAATAAGAATTAAGTGACATTTGGGAAGACCTTACAATTTTCAGCTACCAATTATTTAAAGATAAGTCTGGCAGCCTGTTCAACTCCATTCTCTCAGCACCTGGCAACTATTGGTCGGTCATTAATTAATTATTCAGTTGCATTGATGGGGAGAGGAAGATTTGGTGATTTTAGGAGAGAGGACCTACAATCTCAGGCCCAGAATTGAAACTGGTTTTATGGTACACCGTGCCTGTTGGCAAGTACAGAGTACATCCCAGACAACTTTGACTTTTTACAATTTGTGATACTCCAGACCTTTTTGAAGAGATTACTTTCCAAATAATCAGCCTATCAACAAAGTTTATGGGATTTATAAATTATCTTGCCAGGAGCTATTAGAGGTCTTCCTACCTAGTTCTTTGCTTGAAATAAAAAAGTTAGATTTATCTGAGTTGCGCTGGAATGTTTTGTAATTTCTCAGACTTTGTACATTATCAAACTTGTGGAGCGAATGTTGGATCCCCTGGAAGTGCAAAGCCAGCTGGGGGACAGGGTGTGAGCAGAGTTGGTAGGAACAACTGGCATTGGACATGTGATCCAATAATATGAGGACAGCACAGGAAAGAAAGAGCTGTTTACTGTGTGAATGTGTTTGTTAACAACCCTCTAAGCCTTGATCTTGTGTGGTGTGTGTGGGAAACAAGAGGATTTGGGGTGCAGTTAGTGTTCTGGGATGCTATTCTGCAAGACCGTTAGAAGAACACTGACTAATACATTCCCCACAGATTTTTGTTTGAAAGATATATTAATTGTGTATAATTAGCAAGTTTATTCCAAGATTTGTGAGCCTGGGAAGAGCAAGAAGCACAGCATGCAAACTACATTTTGGCCCTGCTCTTATTACAAGAATAGCATCTCTTATTAGTAGGTCTCCATAGGCAGGGAGAAGCCTCAGCAGATGTGTTGACAATTCTAATCTCTTCTCTTAACCACTGAAGGAAGGAAACTTCAATTTTGAGCACTTACTATATGTCAGGCATTTCTTTCTCATATTTGATATATGAGATAGATAATTTCTTAAAAATAGTGATTCTGTGTTATAACATAGTTTGCATTCTGCTCTCATCTAACCTGATTAGTAGTATTACATGAACTGTAAGTTTTGAGATCTAAAACATTTATTTATTAAAATAAATGAAGTAGTCTGGTACAGTCATTACTAGAAAGTTAAAATGCACATATTCCATATACATGATGAGAGAAACATAATTTTTTTGACTGTAAAGTTTAGCTCCAGAGTTTCTACTGATCTTTCAAATTCTCATTTATGATTAAATATAGAGAAGAAAGTAATTTTTACCCTACTCCCTGTTACTGAAATTCCCCAACAACAGCAACAAAATATAAAAAACACAGGGGACAAAAAGCCATCTTCAGTGAAACAAGAAAATAGCCATAACCTCAAACCATGAGAAAAGCTGCCAAATATTATGAAATTTGAATTATGGTGAGGGAGGGTGCTGAAAGCCAACACATTTATCCTCCAACCTCAGTCAGGATACAGTTTCCCCTTAAAGAAATGGTCACAATTCTCAAACACAAATCCAATGATCTTTTGGTTACAGTGATGAGATCTAAGAATACAGGCAAGTACAGGGGAGAGGGAGCAGTATTAGATTAGATATTCATTCTACACTATGAAAGGTGGATCCAAAGAAGAAACCTGAAAGACAGGTCATTTTTATGGTCAGTGGTCTTGGCTCATGGCCAGAAAGATGGTGTTTGGTAAATGGGGTTCAGAGAGTTTGTGACTTAAGGGGTTGTACCATCCCAAGCCTTTTTGGGCAAAAAATTGAGGAAAGTATATGTTCTTCAGACTCAGAACATAACAGATATAAAGAAAAAGTACTCAGGGCACAAACTTAATTTGAATGTTCCCTCATCCATCCCCTAGACTATTCTTTAGAAAAAAAAGATGGATGTGTTCAGAGGGAAAATTATCAGAAAGAAAACAGGTGAAGAGGGGCACCTGGGTGGTTCAGTTAGTTAAGCGTCTGCCTTCAGCTCAGGTCATGATCTCAGGGTCCTGGGATTCTATCGAGCCCCGCATCCGGCTCCCTGCTCAGCGGGCAGCCTGCTTCTCCCTCTCCCTCTGCTGCTCCCCCTGCTTGTGCTCTCTCGCTCTCCCTGTCAAATAAATAAATAAAATCTTAAAAAAAGAAAACAGCCGAAGACTTATCCATGTATATGGAATAGGGAGGGGGATGGCTAAGGAACATCTATTTGAAGGCTTATTACATCAGGGAGCAGAGGAAGTGTACTTCGAAGTCTTAAATATGTTACCTCCGGGTAATCTATGTTTAAAAAAAAAATAGCTCTAAAATATAGAAGGGATTACAAGAAAAGAAGATGAAAAGCAAACTTGGAGAACTCGGAGAAGAAATGAGAGAGAAAAAGAAAGCCATTGTAAAGATGAAAGTGCCATTAGAAGCAAAAAAAGGAGGAGGAAGAAGAGGAGGGGGAAGCTGAGGATGGGGAGGAGAAAAGAAGAGGAAGAAATGTGGTGAAGAAATAAGGATACAAAAAATAAGTAGAGAAGGTGCCACCTAGAAAGAGAAGTCCGCAAGCCCTGGGAGTGCTGCCCCCCCGGAGGCAGATCTCAGCCAGCCGAGGCACTGGCAGGAGATGGGAGGGCGTGAGCAAGGGAGAAGCCAGAGGATTTCTCCCCCTCCCTGACTTCACCAGTTGGATGCCAGCAAAGAGGGTCTTGGGAAGATACTGCTTTTAGGGCTCAGCGTCTCCGTGGTACAGGAAAAAATATATATATATATATAGAGAGAGAGAGAGAAAGAGAGAGGAAAGGGAAGGGATGGATCAGAGGGCAAAGGGGCCTAGGATTAGCCCCTGAGTAAACGTATTTCTATAAGAAACTGAGATAATAGCTCAGATAGATTGCTTTTGGCTTATCTTACAATTCAGGAATACACAGGGGGGAACTGGCAGGAAGTCCACTTTGGCTGTAGTTTTAAGCACAGAAGCTATTCTTTTAGCATTTCTTGCTGATAAATTTTTTTATTTTTTTGGCAGGCTAACTTTTGTATGTATTCCTTATATTGGTTCAAGCTTGGAGGGAGGAGACAGGGGTCTTATCAACCACCAAAAACCTTCAGCAAGTAATATGATCATGTTTTCGGTAGGCCATTTGGAGTCTTACCAGCTGTAACAGCAAGAGGTCTTCGTGACCATAGAGAGAACTGTGGAATCTTCACAATGTGGAAAAAAGATTGGACTATAAAACAGAGTGAAATAATGTATCTAATAGTAGCCTTCTGTGCTCCTAGAGTTCTTCCATAGGCTGAGTGACATGTCTGTTACTGATCTTGATGTCTGACCTCAAACGTTGCATTAAGAGTTATCACAATCAATTGGATGGGATAAACTTCTTTTATAAGAACAAAATAATACGAATGTATATGAGAGTTCTGCTTGGCGCGTTATCCATACTGATCTCATTGTCTGTACACAGGATAGCAAAGGGTATTTTCAGCTTACCTATAATTTCAAGCTGTGCAGTGTGTATAAAATAGGTTTTCCCTAAAGACAAATCTACTGAACTTTTGTCAATTCCTGAGATCATTAGACTTTTTGGTCCCATAATATTGTTGTTCCAGTTATGTGTATGGCCACACTTGGAAATGTTAAGCCAGACTGAATTTTAAAAGGAAAAGAGAAAAAACGTTAAATTCGATTTAAAAGGTGCAAAACGTGCTAGATAACAGGGATGTGTTACTTATTGCCATCAAAGAATAAATTTAGCTATGATTCTTCTTACAGTCAAGTAAAAAAAACGGGGGCGGGCAGAGGAACATTTGGGGTCATAATTTCCATTGTTCAGAAAGCAAACCTGTACTCTGGTGATGATGAAACGGTATCTCATTCAAGGATGATAAAAAGAGAAGATAGTTGGACAGAACTCTGATTCAAGATACGGGTAAAATTCCTTCTCAGTTTGCATATGTGCCAATTTTAGCATACTTAGCTTTTTATATAAAAGTGCTTGACTTTCATTTGTCAAATCCTGAGGAAATGACCCATAGGGAGGCCATCTTCTGAATTCTGACATCCAACAAAAGAGCTATCCCTAATCCTGACATTTAGTTTTCTTAAAATTAAATCACCTAATAGACCTTGGAGGATATGAAAGTAAAAAAAAAAAATCCATCAAATTGATCCCAGACTTGTTAGGAGGGATATATAATAAAATATAATAGTCTATTCTTATCAGAAATGTAAATCATACTTGCTAGAATATTCTTATTATATGTTCCAGGTTGCTCCAAAGCTTGCTTTTAAATTTTAAACACAATTGGTGTGCCTAAACTGTCTTTGTCTTTTACAAAACTATTTTGACAATATGCCTGGCCTACAAATCCCGCAGTAAGGGAAAATGATATTGACTACTTTTCTAAAAGCCAGGGATCTTATAAAGAGAAAACTCAGAAAAACAAGCAGTTTAGGATCATTAATTCCAACAAGTTTCTCTAGTTGGGGATATTTTGCTGCTAGGCACTACGTTCTAAACCAGCCTCAGGAGGGATCAAGGCAGGTGTTTATAGCATCACATGCTATACCACTAGGTTTGGTCAGGCCTCATTCATTCTGAGTTAGCGTACATCAAGGGTGCAATGGGCCTCCTAATCCAACCCATTTGCTATGGGAAGAATTAGATAAGGAATCATTTAACCAATGGTGGCGGGAGGGGGGGGCTAGGGAATCCTTAGTTAAGGGAGCATTTTAACCTGAAGGGCTGGGGTAGCCCAGAAAACACATAGAAGTTAGTATTTTCAGTCTTCAATTCAGATAGAATAAATGAGCAGAGGAACAGATCAGTTAGTCTATCTGGCTAGAAAATGTTATCAAACAAGGAGAATTGGAGTGGAAATCTCAATTCTGGATTCTGCATGAGCTTTTGTCCTTAGTTGGTTTGCTTTAAAGAATCTCAAGTGTATACATTATATACTCTGTTCAGTCTAAGAGATTTTCTTCACCTGACCTATTATAGTGTAGTGGAAATTCTTGTTGAGATATTTCACTCCAAAATAGAGGAGTGATTGAAGAAAACGATTTTGGTACATAGGAATAGAATATAAGCTTATAAGAAATAAAGAAGCATTCAAAGGATCCTAGAAATAATGTTATATGTAATCTAAAGAGATTATTTGAATCATTGTAGACTATATTATCTATAATCATTTTGATTAAAGATACGATATTAACTAAAAGAAAATAAATTTTGCCGAAAGCATAATAGTGTATTATGTAAACACAAAACAGTATTTTACTTACCAGTTCTTGCCCCTAAAATCAAAATGTCCAACCTTGAAAATGGCCACACACATACAACCACACACACACACCCATAAACCCTATTGTGAAATAATGAAAAAAAAGGTGAAAAAAAATTTTATTATAAAAAAAGGTGAAAATTTTAATTCACAGGGAATCCTTGTTGATCTGCCAAAAAGAATATGTGTAACAACAACTGCAAAAGAATATATATAATGAAATCATAGAGCACCAGGATTGGTTGTTGTACATCTTCAGAATCCAAAAGGGAAGATGAGGGGCAGCTGGGTGGCTCAGTCAGTTAAGCGTCCGACTCTTGATTTTGGCTTAGGTCATGATCTCAGGATCCTGGGATCAAGCCCTGCATAGGGCTCAGCACTCAGTGGGAGTCTGCTTCAGGATTCTCTCTCTCCCTCTCCCTCTGCCTCTACCACTTCTCGCACTCTCTCTCTCTAAAATAAATAAATCTTTTTTTTTTTTTAAAGGGAAGGTGAATGAACAGCCTTTTGAAAATGTTCATCAGTGTTGCCTGATTCTTGTCACTATACCATTTCTTTTCAAAAATTTCTTTCAACCTACCAGTGTCTCCTGCTTTATAGAAAATGATTCTTGTTCAATGAAATTTGAGATTTTTATACTTATGAAATAGTTTCTGAGAGTGGTAGCCCAGCCAGAGCCAGTAAATGGCTTGGAGGTCAGGAGAAGGAATTTTAGTCTTCACTGTGGGCATGTGATGTTTTCTTGATTTAATGCTATATTATGTAAAATGCTCTGCAAAAGCAGTTTCTTTCTTTTCTTTTTTTTTTTTTTTTACAGATTTTATTTATTTATTTGAGAGAGGGAGAGAGAGTGCACACAAGCAGTTGGGAGCAGCAGAGGGAGAGGGAGAAGCAGGTTTCCCACTGAGTAGGGAGCCCAGCAGGGAGCCCAGCAGGGAGCCCAGCAGGGAGCCCAGCAGGGAGCCCATGTGGGGCTAGATCCCAGGACTCTGGGATCATGACCTGAGCTGAAGGCAGATGCTTAACCAACTGAGCCACTCAGGTGCTCCTGCAAAAGCAGTTTCAAGTACCACTCCTCAGCCACATTGCTGCTCTAAGCCCTTCTGTATAGACAGTTTGAATCACCATTGTCTGTCAGGGTCATTTTTGAGTCACCTTTCATAATGTGCACTGCTCTTTATACCATGCAAAGTGGCCTGGCCACCCAACACTCATAGAGCACACCATCACCTCTTACTGCCCACTGTGGCAAATTATTCATATATTGTCATAATTTTTAAAATGGTAAACATTTAAGAATCCATTTGGAATAGTCCAAGGGAATTCATGAAGATAAACGAATTTTGAGTAGGCTTATTTGGGAAGGAGAAAAAGGGCATACTTTTCCAGTAACAAATGGTAGGCAATACTTAACTAGCAAGAGGACATTCTAAGTAAGAGAAAAGGCAGTTGAAGATCTAGAGGGTAGTGGGAGAGCTCTGGAATCAGGCACAGAAATTAATAGAAGCCCAAGATAGACAGATTTGAGTTGGTCTTATTTTTCAAATAATTCTAATTTTTAGACTTAAATGAGTTATATTCCATGGACTTAAAGAGGTTTTTTTTGGGGGGGGGAAGAGTTTTCAGATGTGGTCTCCGAATTATATGGAGATTTTTAGAAATTATGGAGCATGCCATAGAGATTCCACAAAGCTAGAAATGAATAAGGTCAACAATTAAACAATTATTTTTGAACACATGTTATGTTATGCTAGGGTTACAGTGATGAATAAGATACAGTCCCAGCCTGAAGGAGCTCAGAATCTGGGTGGGAGGAGGAAGGAAGTAGAGAGACTTTGTTAGAGGAGGTAACCCTTCAGACGGACTTTATTATGATGAATCTATAAGGGACCCAGTGAGCCTGGGTTTTTAGACATTTGCCCCCTAAAAGAAAGTCATCTATTTTCAACTTTTACAAAAAGGAAAACATATTCGGAAAATGACAAGTTAGTATTTTTGACACTATGCCCTAAGACAAGAATCTGATCAAGGATTCTTAAATAATGTCAGTAAGCAATTAGGAAAGAGTCAACATTGATTTACCCTAAACTAATTCCATTCACCTTTTTGATAAGGTTATAAAAATTCATAGATCAAATGAATCCAATTTATTTAATAAAGTCACTCAAAACATCCTTGGGGATATAAAGAGAAATTGAAGGTATATGAAAGTACTTGGATTGAAGCCAATTGGAAAATGTCCAAAACTGTTGCCTAACAGGATAAGAGGATAGGAGTGTTCATGGAGTGTTGTTGTTTTGCTCTGTTAGGTGTCTTACAAATTATTTGGATGAGGATATTTTCATTTATAGATAGCACAAAATTGCAAAACAAAACAAAACACCAGAAATCGGTTCCAGAAATATCTCAAGAGATTGTAACATTCTAATTAAATCAGTCATCAAATAAATGTGTGTGGGGGGGGTGGGTTTCATAGCATGGTAAATTTCATAGCATGGGTAAAAAGTTGAGTAAATATGGTAGAATTCTTTAAGTGCTATTTACTGGCAACACAAGATTTAGATTGCCCAGATTCCAATGTCCTCTGCTGTGGTGAGGCTACATTAGAAACAATATATGCAATTCAGGGTATCACAGTGCCTGCTATATTTAAAAAAAAGATTTTGAGAAACAGCTGCTTAAGACACACTTGAAGGAACTAGAGATATTTAGTCTTAGGGAGCATGATAGTCTAATTCAGGGATATAGGTAGGATTGACACAATCAAATACGTCTTTTAAAAATATTACTCTATCTGCAAGGTGGAGAACAATTGGAGG
This sequence comes from Neomonachus schauinslandi, assembly GCF_002201575.2. Classification (NCBI taxonomy): domain Eukaryota; kingdom Metazoa; phylum Chordata; class Mammalia; order Carnivora; family Phocidae; genus Neomonachus; species Neomonachus schauinslandi. Next base: position 110,236,265 of record NC_058410.1, read on the forward strand.
AGACAAGAGTAAATATGGGGAGACTAATGAGGAGAGAATGTCATGACCTAGGTGGGGGATAAAGGATATTTGGAGACAAATAGAGGTTAATTGAACAGGAATAAAATGGATTGGATACCCATGTGTAGGACACAGAATGAAGGAAAGTGATGAGGTGGTTTTGGGGGAACATTAGGTCCAAGATGCTGGCAAGTCATTTAAGAGACAATTATCAGATGGGCTCGTACACATTCTAATCTAGTGTACAGAGAATTTGTGGTTGGAAATAAGGATATGGGAGGCATCTGAATAGAGTGAGTATCAACAGAGATGGACGTTTATATGATCTTTTATGGTTCATGGGCCACTTCAACACTCAGCATAGCTCTTTGCAACAAAGCAAGTCTTTTTTTTTTAAAAGATATTTATTTATTTATTTATTTATTTATTTATTTTAGAGAGAGTGTGTGTGTGTGTTTGCAAGTGGAGGGAGGGGCAGAGGGAGAGGGAGCGAGAGAATCTCAAGCAGACTCCCTGCTGAGCATGGAGCCAGATGCTGGGCTTGATCTCATGACCCTGAGATCATGACCCTGAGCCAAAATCAAGAGTCTGATGCTTAACTGACTGAGCCACCCAGGTGCCCCAGCAAAGCAAGTCTTATTATGGCATTACAAAGACATGAAAACCAAAATTATGTAAATTTGCTTAAGATTTCAACACTAGTAAGTGACGAAACAGGACTTGAAACCAGGTGTCCCAATACCAAATTCTAAAATCATTGGTATGTGACTTTTAATCCCACTATAGTGCCTATCCAGTGGTAATCAGAGCTATAGAAGAAGAGCTTTCCAAGGGGAAGAAATATGATGACCACAGCTTGAGACATACCTGTTTTAGGGACTAGAGAGAAAAGGATCCAATAAAGGAAAAGGAGACAGCAGTTAGAAAGTGCCAGAACACGAGGAGCCTGGGTGGCTCAGTTGGTTAAGCTTCTGACTCTTGATTTTGGCTCAGGTCATAATCTCAGGGTTGTGAGATTGAGCCCTGTATTGGGCTCCACACTGGGTGTGGAGCCTGCTTAAGATTCTCTCTCTCCCCCTGCCCTTCCTCCCTGCCCACCCACCCCCCACTGTTCCCTGCTCATGTGAGTTCTCGCTCTCTCTCTCTCTCTAAAAAAGAAAAGAAAAAAAAAGTGCCAGAAAAATGTTTGATTATAGAAACCAAAGGGGCAGGGTAGGTGGAGAACTTCCAGAATGAGGGGATGGCTATCATTCTCAGGTATTGCCTAGAGGATCAGGATACTCAATTCTGAGAACAGACCACTTTCTTTATTGCACATTTGCCTTTTTCTCATCATTCACTCTCATTTCACTTGTTTTGTCTTTAGCTCTTGAACTAGATTATAAATTCCTTGAGGGCAAGGTCTATGTCTTACTTTCCTTCTACTCTTTGTGCTGCCTGATGCAGAGCTGTAGCCATAGACTGATATGAAAATGTGAAAGCTCTCTGCATGCAGATGATTAATCATCACTAAAATTTTTCCAAAGACACAGGCTCTAGTGCCAAGAGCACATTTGTTTAAAATGTGCGCTTAAATTTGAATGAATCTGCCTAAATGCTGCCATCTGTTCTTAGGCAGTTTCAGAAATGTTTTAATACAATTTTACCTTTAAAAGGACAAATGTAGGGGCATGCTTATGAGACATAAAGACACCCTTAAATAAACACAGAGCAGACACCAGCACATTCAATCACACTTAAAACAGCTACACATAAAGAATGTTTTCTGAGGTTTAAGAAAATTTTAGCTAAGAGGACAGCAACTACTACTTCATGCAGGAAATATTTATGAGAAGTTACAAAATTGTAGGCATGGACTCTGACAGCATATTACTGCATTTTAATTACAGACTCCAGAAATACAATTTAACTTGATGTAAATTTCACATTCCTTTGAAATGGGTCCACTCTTCCATTATTTGCTAATGGCCACATTTTGCTGTGATTTCAGTGTATCCATGTAGATGCTGAAGACAGCTGTTGGGGATAGTCTCTGTGTTGTTCATTTATATCAATCGCCAATTTGACTTTTGTGACAGTACTGTAGAATTTATCGTTGTGTGAATATAACAGTGAAATGAAACCCATGTTTAAGTTCTGCAAATAACTTCCAGTCACTTTCAAGACACCTCAACTTAGGGTCTAAATTTGAGTTGCGGTTTTGCAGGCACAGTTATTTGCCGATCCACTTCAGCATGCAAAATCACACACTGGCCAGATCTGGGTATAGTAATTGTGGCAACAGGTAATGGGGTCACATTTTCAGCCCATTTAACTCACTGGCTACATCATCACCAAAATAATGCCAGTATTTTGACATCAGTGTATTTTGCTACTTGGTATAAATCAACAATGGTGTATATCAAGAACTCCTATTTACAGAAAGAAATTTCTGGTTAAAATAGCATCCAAGTGTGTTACCCTATCTGAATACGTGAGCATCCATATGGAAATTGTTTCATTAAATCCCATTTTGCAGAGGTGGAGAGCTGCACCCATTTACTTATGTGAGCACTCATTTGGAATATTTTTAGATGATTTTTTATTTTTAGGTATCAGAATTTGCTTCTGATCATTTTAAATACATAGAATATTACAGATACAATTGAAGTCCTCTTGTTGGCCTTTTACTTTGTATCCCTCACAAAGGCAACTCTTATCATTAATTTGCTGTGTCCTTCCAAACCATATTTTTGTACTTTAATGACCTAAGTTATAGAGCCATGAACAAATTTTTTAGGTAACATTGCTTTTTTGATTACCTAAGTTCTATCACAGGTATCATTTTGATTATCTAAGTTTATATCATTCTTTAATATGCTTTTTTTCTTCAGCATTTCAGAAATCCCATCTGTCAATCTATCCAAAAGGTGCTTCATTTTAACTTCTCTATAGTTTGAATTATCCCAGTTTATTCATCTTTTCCACCACAGATGTTCATTTAGGTGATACATCTTGCACCAATTTTTTACTATCCCCAAACAGTGTTGCAGTAAATGTTCATATGTGTGTATATTATCCACACCTTTTCTCTCTCCTGGTGTTCCCTGTTTCAGATTTCTCTCCAGGAAATACCTCGTAGTCTGAGACTGGGTTGTAGGTTATATGCATCTGCAACCTTATCACATATTGTCAAATTGCTCTCAAAAATTGATTCTTTTTTTAAAAAATTTTTATTGTTATGTTAATCACCATACATTACATTGGTTTTAGATGTAGTGTTCCATGATTCATTGTTTGTGCATAACACCCAGGGCTCCATGCAGAACGTGCCCTCTTTAATACCCATCACCAGGCTAACCCATCCTCCCACCCCCCTCCCCTCTAGAACCCTCAGTTTGTTTTTCAGAGTCCATCGTCTCTCATGGTTCGTCTCCCCCTCCAATTTCCCCCGCTTCATTCTTCCCCTCCCACTATCTTCTTTTTTTTTTTTTCTTAACATATATTGCATTATTTGTTTCAGAGGTACAGATCTGAGATTCAACAGTCTTGCACAATTCACAGCGCTTACTAGAGCACATACCCTCCCCAGTGTCTATCACCCAGTCACCCCATCCCTCCCACCCCACCCCCCACTCCAGCAACCCTCAGTTTGTTTCCTGAGATTAAGAATTCCTCATATCAGTGAGGTCATATGATACATGTCTTTCTCTGATTGACTTATTTCGCTCAGCATAATACCCTCCAGTTCCATGCACGTTGTTGCAAATGGCAAGATCTCATTCCTTTTTATGGCTGCATAATATTCCATTGTATATATATACCACCTCTTCTTTATCCATTCATCTGTCGATGGACATCTTGGCTCTTTCCACAGTTTGGCTATTGTGGACATTGCTACTATAAACATCGGGGTGCACGTATCCCTTTGGATCCCTACATTTGTATCTTTGGGATAAATACCCAGTAGTGCAATTGCTGGATCATGTGGTAGCTCTATCAAAAATGGATTCTTAATGTATATTCTCACCAGCAGTATATAAAAGTTCCCATTTCCTTGTATCTTTACAAACCTTATCTCATTAGACTTTGTTTTTTTTTTAATTTTGTCAGTCTGACAGATGTGAATGAAATAGTTTATCATTATGGCTCAAATTATTTGTCCTGATTATTTGTGAGTTTGAGCACTTTTTTTCAAATACTTATTGACCATGTTCAGGTTTCCTCTTTATGGGTTGCCTGTTCATATCCTTTGCTCATTTTTTTCTGAGTTGTCTTTTTCTTATTGACATGTGGGAGTTCTTTATTTCAAATATTAATCTTCTGTCAGCTGTATGGATTGCAAATATCATCTCCCAGTCTTCTAAATTTGTGGCAGATTTTATCACCCAGAAGTTCTTCAATTTTGGATAATTTGGTCAAATACTTTCAATCAATTCATTTTTGTGTTTAATGTCTTATCATAAAAGATCCATTACTAGGGACGCCTGGGTGGCTCAGTCGGTTAAGTGGCTGACTTGTGATTTTGGCTCAGGTCATGATCTCATGGGTTATGAGATTGAGCCCCGTGTCAGGCTCCACGGTCAGTGGGGAGTCTGCTTGAGATCTCTTCCTCTGCCTCTCTCCCCACTCGCTCTCTCACTTTCTCTCTCTCTCAAATAAATTTCAAATAAATCTTTATTAAAAAAAAAAGATCCATTACTACCTTGGGTTGACTATGATATCCTTCTGTATTTTCTTATATTAGTGTTAAAATTGTGTTATTTTATGCATAAGTCTTTAATACATTCTGGAATTTATTTGTGTCTGGTGTGAGAAAGCAACCTAAATTTATTTTGTTTAAGATGGAGAGCCGGTTATTGTAGCACCATTTGTTAATTAGTCCATCCTTTCTCCACGGCAGTGTGATGTCTCCTCTATCTTATACAGAGTGCTGAAATGAGCCCAACATGTTTTACTGTTTATCTGTTCCTGCAGCAACACCACACTGTTTTAATTACCGTGGCATTATGATATACCCTGATGTATAGCAGGACAAGTTCCCCTCTCTTGTTCTTCTTTCACAGAATTATTTTTGTTATTTTTTAATATTTGCTCTTCCATCTGTGTTTTAGAATCAATTTGTTTGTTCTGTTCCACAAACATAATGTGTGGTATTTTTATTTCAATTGCATGGAATATATAGGTTAATACAGAGAAATATATATATTATATATATATAAGTGTATAATGAATTCCCCCACTGCATCCATTTTCACCTTTTTTCCCATGACATTCCCATTAAGCATTTGCAGTATGGCTAGCCAAGGTTACGGTAGGGAGTGTGGTCATGTAATGAAATTAAGTTATCATATTAGTAAGAGGACCCATGCTTTACTTCATTTGAACTCTTTCCTCACTTTCTGAATTAACCCATCCATATCTGTTGTCAGTCATTCAAGAGACAGTATATTAAAAATAACTCACTTTGAGAGATCTCAACTACAAGCTTTTTGTTGAGTTTGACAGCATTAGCTTCATTGGAAATGTCATACCATTACAAACATAAATCTAAACTTTTTGATAGTCTGCCAAAATTCTCATTGTTCACATTAATTTTGTTTTGCACTTTCATTTTACAGACTCCAATGAACCAGGCTTCAACTCGTTCCCACTGCATTTTCACTATTCATTTATCAAGCAAGGAACCAGGATCTGCAACTGTCCGGCATGCTAAACTTCATTTGGTTGACCTGGCTGGTTCAGAGCGAGTTGCGAAGACTGGAGTAGGGGGCCAACTTCTAACAGAGGCCAAGTATATCAACTTGTCCCTACATTACTTAGAACAGGTAAAAATGGGCACAACGGGGTGTAACTGTATCCAACATTTGCTGATAGACTGCATCAGGCACTCTGCTAGCATTGTTGTTTTATTGTTTTCTTCCTTTATTTTGGTAAAATATACATAACATAAACTTCATCATTTTAATCATTTTTAAGTGTACAATTCTGTGTCATTAAGTTCACAGTGTTGTGTAACCATCACTGCCATCTATTTCCAGAACGTTTTCATGACCCCAAACAGAAGCTCTGTACTCATTAAACAATAATTTTCCATTTCCTTATGCTCCCAGTACCTGGTGACCTCTATTCTATTTTCTGTCTCTATGAACTTGCCTGTTCTAGATACTCAAATACGTGGAATCATACAATATTTGTCCTTTTCAGTCTGGTGTATGTCACTTAGCATAATGTCTTCAAAGTCCATCCATGTTGTAGCATGTATTTGAATTTCATTCCTCTGTAAAGCTGAGTAATGTTTTATTATATGCACGTGCCATGCCCTGTTTATCCATTCATCCATCAATGGATGCTTGGGTTCTTACTCCTTTTGGCTATTGTGAATAATGCTGCTGTGAACAGTGGTGTAGCTACTAGCATTTTGTATATACCATTGCATTTAAACCTTCCAACAGCCGTATACTGTTGGTACTAATTATTCCCATCTTAAAGATTTTAAAACTCAGGTCTTCCTGAGGCCTTCCCAAGGTTACCAGCTAATGGTGAGATGAGGATTCGAATCTTGAATTGCTTGGCTCCAAAGACCATGTTTTCTCTCACTATACCTTATTGTTTTTGTTTTTGTTTTTGTTTTTGTTTTTTCTCAGTACTGCTTTTTGGCAGCATTAATAATAATTTATTATAGAGGCTGTTAAAACTAATTGTTTTTATTATAAAATTTGTAGTGGATGTGAGTATAGGTTATAAATGGCCTCCCATGGCCTATCTTTTCAGGCTAGTAGATTAGTTGTGGGAACATAATTTAGAGATGACTGATATCTTTTCAGCTTCTGGTGACTTCATCTAGCTGGTGATTGTGATCCTATGAAGGTTCTCTTTGCTTTAGCTTCTTCCCCTGCCAACCCCTACCTCAAGTTTACTACAATCTATCCCAGTTTATGCTCTATTTTTGATTTCTGAATCTGACTCCAAGTGCAAAGAAAGCTCATCTGAATTTAGCTAAATAAATTTTCCAGAAAAAAAAAAAATCCTCATCCCTAAAATGAGCATATTGAATTAGATGATTTCTCAAGTTCTTCCAGCTCCATGAGTAAAGTGCTGTGACTTGAATGTTAAAGATGGCAACTGCTTCCAAATTCTAAGAAAAAAAAAAAAAGAGAAAAGCATGATCAAAAACTGGAGAAGAGAAGTACAGAGTATATTGGCAAGGCAGAAGGACTTGCTAATGAGTGTTGGAGGCTAAAAGATTTGAAAAAACAAACAGAACTCCCCCCCTTTTCTTTTACTGCCTAATAAACCCTTTTGAGACTGATATTGTCCTGATGTTAAATGCTTCCTAATGGTCAAGTTGGCTGAGAAAGCAGATTGAGAGAAACCTAAGGGAGCTGTATCTGAACAAGGTGCATGTAGTTAGGCTCTGACTAAATGAACCCCAGTAAGGCAGCACCCAGAGATTAATGGCCTGCATGGTGTTCAGATGATTTTAGTGTTTCTGACAAGACTCAGCCTTCCCTACCTCTTCCTTGCTCAAATATTACATAGTACTTTTGCTTAACAGCTTTTTACTTAATAGAACACTTATAAAACACTGACATGAAAACATAATGGACTATATTCAAAGTGCTTTATTTCAAAGAAATATACCCAGTTGTTTCTGATGGTAGCACTGTCTGCTTTAATCCCCATTGTGCCCATCTGTTCATACAAAATTATATTCATTAGTTAAATCAGAATTTCCACCAATTGTTATCACTCAAGGAAAACCTTCTGCCCCTAATCCTCTCTTCATTCTACACAACCTTTGCAAGCTGCTACTTCTCATTAAATCTCTTCCTCTCCCCACATCTCTTCTCTTCAAAATTCTTATAACATCAGCCTCATGTGAGTAGTCTTGGTGGCTCTATGCATTTGATTTTCTATATAATGAATTTATTTATTTACAAGGAGCAGTAGTGTGCTGAGGACTGCGCTAGGCACTGGAGCATAGTGCTGAACAAAGTAGAAACGGCCCTTGCACCAAAGGTCTCAGGGGCCAGTGCAGGGAGATGCGCATGGAATAAATAGTCATTAAGTACTTGGCTGTCCTCCAGGTGAGTTGTTCAGAGAAAGGCCAAGGGGTAAGGAGAGCTTGTAATGGGGGACCAGACTTCGGCTGAGGAGGGCAAAGGGAATGAAAGTTCTCTCAGGGCTGATATTAAACAGAGACTCAAAAAACAAGTAGGAGGGAACCAGGCAGGGCTGGGGTTAGAGCATGTCAGGCAGTGGGAACTGGGAGTCTATTAGCCCTTAGCTCCAGTCCAGGGGGTTCAATTTAGCCAGGGCCACAGCAATACTCACATGTCATTGACCTTTGGCTTTCTGAATGTCAGTTATCTGTTTCATGTGCATCCAACGCATCACTCCAGCTGTTAACTACTTACACTGATCTACAAATGTCTTCCTGGAGGTTATGGCATAAGGTAACAGAGAGAGAAGGAGGGGAAGATTAGCATGAGAGGGAAGAGGGACAGAAATATGGAAAACTGCCGGATATGGACATAGATAGTGGGGTTGAGTAAATCTAGGAGTTGTGGTGAGAGAGGAAGTAGGTGGGTAGTAGAGAAATTTTGGTATTTCACATAGAAAGAGATAAGCGAGAGAGAACCAAGGAGTACAGGGGAAGGAGAATAATAAAAAGAGGGGCAGATACTATTAATGAAATAACGTAATTCAAGGACTTTTATACCCAGGTTTTCTTTATGCAGGACTTGATTATGGGGTTAACAGACTGGAAGTATAACACATTTTAGTTTAACTCCATTCATTCATTCATTCATTCATTTCACTCATTCATGCAACAAACTGTGACTAAGTGTCTTTGAAGTGCTATGAGTTATGTTAGACAATGGGAGTAAATACACAATTGAGAAATGGTGCTATCAAGTTATCCAGTGAAGGAGCAAAGCATATAAACAAATCCTTACATATGGTCAGATAAATGCTGTATTAGCAATTCATTAATTCATGTAATTAATTACATCCTCTCAATCTCAGTTTCAATATATAGATGGAGATGTCCTAGGGAATAGAAAATCTGGTAACCTCTCTTACACTTATTAGCCCATGTTGGTTATAGAGATCCCATGCAGAACCGTCACTGCCTTTCTGGCCATCATTGTGGACCTTACACCTGCTCCCAGGGTACAGCCTTTCTGAGTTGAATGCACCTTATTGTGCTTATAAGTAAATAAATTTCTGTTTGTCAGAGTATTGTTGGTTTTGGAATTTTCCTTGTGTATGCAGTACTCTTTCCAAAAAGTCTCCTCAAAAACATTTTAAGCCACAATAAGAGGGTACATCTCAGCCCTAGAAATTAAATCCATGGAAGAAAAGGAGGAGAGCATGCATACTTGTTCTTACCATAAGCCTCACCGGGTGCTCCTGGTGTGACCCTCAGTCTCTATCAGCCCAAACATCAAGTGAGAAACCACTGGGAACAGAGTGTTTGCTCTCTGCCTCTACAGAAATCAGAATCTGGTTTTCCTTCAGACAGTTATCCACCATAAGTGGGACTTCTTCAGAGTTTCAGTTTCCACTTGGCTTCCACTGAATGTGTGTGTTCAGGAGAAAAACTAATGTTGCCAGTGCCAGTTGTAACCACTCCAAATCACTGTCAGTTTTCAGAGGATAATTTTCCATGTGCTGAGCTCTTTAAAAGAAAATCTCTTTAATTCATTGAATAGTAATCTGATTGATTGATTTTAAGAATAGTTTCTAGGTACTTGAAGATATTATTAAGTATAATGTGAGTTTCTACTCTTTGTTGCTTAAAGAATGCCTTCCCGAACATTTTTTTTTTTTTTTGTATTTATACATGGAATTCCAAGTGGGAGTAAACATTTAAAAAAAAAATCCAGGTTGTATAACCATCTCCTTAGCCTGTGCCGTTCAGATCATTTGGTTCCGGGCCAATTTAGAGAGCCCAAAGCAACCCCGTAAAGAATAATCCATCTTGGGCGCCTGGGTGGCTCAGTCGTTAAGCGTCTGCTTTCGGCTCCCAGGTCATGATCCCAGGGTCCTGGGATCGAGTCCCACATTGGGCTCCCTGCTCGGCGGGAAGCCTGCTTCTCCCTCTCCTACTCCCCCTGCTTGTGTTCCTGCTCTCGCTATCTCTCTCTCTGTCAAATAAATAAAAATCTTTAAAAAAATTTTAAAAATTTTAAAAATTTAAAAAAAAAGAATAATCCATCTTTGCCTCTTTCCCGAATACCGGCCATTTCTGGGTCACTCTGAATATCTGTATCTTCTCCAAGGGGTCTGGACTTATTCTGATATACCCAGGCTCCTTTAGAGCTGAGAAGATGCCTGTTCAGAGCTCTCTGGTAGAGAAATGGCCCAGGACTGGCTTTATATAGCTGTAACAAGTGTCCAGAGGGATCCTAAAGAACATAGCCTGGATACCTCTGCAAACGGAGTGCTTTTTGTTTTACTATCCCAGAAACAATCTCTATTCATCTTTAAAACATTTCTGTGAGATAGGCAGGTATTTTAATCCCACTTCTACAGGTGAGGAAACAGAGACTAATAAATTTAAGAGATCTGCCTAAAATTGCACAAGTGAGGCAGCTAGATTCTGCCTCTAAGTCCGGGGTTCTTTCTTTTATTATGCACTGCTTTCATTTTCCCCATTTTTAAAGACCATGCTTTCCAATCCATAGTCACATTTGGAATTTTAATTATTCTCTTGAACCATTTTAGAACCCTTTCTGGAAAGGGCTTTGGAATTGCCTTTACAACATTCACTGCAAGAGTAGCAGCCATGAGCCCATCCCAGATCTAGGAGTAGACCTTGACTAGTCTAAGCCAGTTGGAGCCTCGGCTGTAGTGATTGGTTCAGACATGGGCCCATGACCCAAGTTGGTCCCTAGGGAAGCTCGGGATATATGTTTAATGATTAGAGAACTCTCTGACATCAGTTATAAATAAGGATATTTGGCAGCCATCCCGTGGCCATGAAGAGAGGCAGACTTCTACAACATAGAAGGTAGAGCAGAGATATTGGCGAAAACTAAATCCTTGGTGGCAGCACTGACCTTTTGGGTTATGTGTAACCTAAAACCTTTCCTATTATAGTTACATAGGCCAATAAATTTACCTTATGAATAAATCCAGTTTGGGCTACATTTTCTGTTACTGCAGCCAATAGCAAATTAACTAACCCCATTGAATTTAATACCAGCATGAAGTTTAATAAGCATATCCTCCTTTATGTCATCTAAATTGTCATAAAGCTGTTGAATAGAAGAGATTGTTTCCTGGAGCAGGAAAAAAAAATAGTGACATTTGTTTTATAAAAGAATTTCAAAGTACTTAGAACATTGTCAGATACTTAATTATGATTCATAAACAATAATGCCACCCTCTCACACATCTGTCAGACCAACCCCTGTTTGGTCTGGTGTTTGGCATTTGGGCCTGCCTTGATTGTTAGAGATATTTCATTTGTCCTCTTGGTTCTGAGGGTCTGGAGTTCTACTCAGCATCCCCTGCTACCACCTTGCCACTCAGATTTGGGTCTGCCACGTTCCCCACTTCCTTTCCAATTACATCGAAACTCAGTTCCACCAAATCTCATTCCATACTATTGATCCTCGTGCTGTCTTCCTAGGTGAAGCTAATTACTCATTTATTTATTTATTTATTTCACATAAAGTTGTTGAACACATGTTGTATTAGTCAGATTTCTTAATCATAAACTGGAAAACCTACTGTAGCTAATTTAAGCAACATAGAATTTATTAAACATAAAGAACCTCAAGAAAAGTTAGAAAACTGGGCTTGGATACTACCCAGCCCAAAGCACAGCAAATAAGAGACACATCTAACCACACCACTGAACTGCTCTGTGAAATATTACCATTATCCCCCCTTGGCACCCAGGACAGTAAGTCCTGGCTTCCAGAAAGTTCCTGCAGCTGCCTCAAAGGAACCAGATGCTTTCGCCACCACACTCTCCTATAAATCTGATCTTCCTCTTTGTGGCCACCACCTCTCATCACTCACCTCCCAGCCCCACTCCCACAAGAGTGTCCTTTTGATGGAGCTAGGTCTCATGTAGAGCGTTGAGTTGTAAGAGAGACAGGAAGTGTTGCTTCATAGTAAGTGAAACTAGAATGGGGGTTATCCTGAGAACTGAGTAATAAGACAATGTAGTTTCTGCCCCATGGACTGGGGACCAGACACTGCTCTAGGCAGTGGGGTAGAACTGTGAATGAGAGAAACAAAGTCCCTGGCCTAATGAAGCTGAAAGCCAAGTAAGGAAGCAAATTTAAAAAAGTAAATAAATGAATAGAATTTCAAATAGTGATAAGAACAGGAAGAAAAATGAAATAGATTAAAAGCCTGGAGATAGGTATGTTACATTTGACAAGGTATTCAGTGAAAGCCCTTGTGAGGAGACAAGATGTGAGCAAAAATTTGACTGATGTGAAACAGGAAGCGATATGAAAATCTGGGCAACATTCTAGATAAAAAGAACAAATTCAAAGGGGTGGAGACAATCTTGGTATGGTGGAGCAGCAGCAAGGCAAATGTGGGCTATGAAAGCACAACAGAAGATGAGAACAGATAGGTAGGAACCAGATCATGCAGGACTTGGGTCATTGTGGTGTTTCAGGAAGCTATGGGAAGGTTGTAAGCAAGGAAGTGACTTGATGTAACTTATATTTTATAAAGATTTCTCTGTGGAGAGTAGACCGGGGGGGTGGGGAGGTGGGGAGGGTGGGCAAAAAGAGAAACAAGGACTGAGTCAAAGCCTTGTGTAGTCCAAGGAAGGGATGATGGAGGCTTGGCCTGGAATGGGCATGTCTTTTAGGTAAAACTAATAGAAATCGCTGATGGATTAGATGTTGGAAATGAGGGGAAATAAGGATGATGCCCAGGGTTTTGTCCTGAGCCACTAGGTAGATGGTGGTGCTATCAATAATGATGGGTAAAGACCGGAAAAGAATCAGATTTGTGGGGAGAGGGGTGAGAAGGTCAAGAATAGACATCCAAATGGAGATTTAGGGTTGCCACAGAGACAGCAGCTCAGGGAACAGGTGGAAGCTGATGATATCAGTTGAGGAGATGTCAGAATATATATGTATTTAATGCCAGGGGATTGGATGAGATTCCACAGAGAGAATGTAGATAAGAAAGAGAAGAGGATCAAGGACTGAGCCCTGGAGCACGCGGATGTTTATAATTTAGGAAGAAGGAAAGGAAGCATTCATTAACTAGTGTTTGAGGGCAGATGAAAACCAGGGAAATGTGGTGTCCTGGTTACCAATGAATAAAGTGTTTTTCCAAAAGGAGGCAGTGAGTACCTGGGTTGAATGCTTACTCAACTCAAAAGTCTAATAAGATGGCAATAAATGCTTTGGGTACAACAGGGGTTGCTGAGCCTTGGCAAGAGCCATCTTAGTCTTTAGACTAGTGGGCATGCAGGGTGGGAATGATCCAAGTGAGAGAGAGAAATGATGGAGAAGAAAAGGGATAATTTTAGGAGTAAGGTAAGTGAGAGGAGAAGGAGAGAATAAGGGGCTGGCCTTAGAAGGAGCAGTTTGGTGACACAGGAAGGGCAGAGTGTGTGGGGCATTTAGTGATGGGACAGCAGATGGTTCTGGTCTGGCTGCTCACATCTAATAGAAGGGTGTGTGGCCATAAGCTAAGACTAAAGGCAGGAAGAGGAGGCTGGGTGGAGGTCTGAAACAAAAGGATAAGATGTGAAAGCCTCATTCCTGAGAGTGGAGAAGTAATTTTTGAGAGAAATTATCACAGGATATCTGGTTTATAATAAAATCTGTGGTCATGAATTTAAAGCAGGACCAGTGGTATTGTGTGTTTTTGCCCCAAACAGCCTTTGAAAACAACCTTGTTTGGGTGCCTGGGTGGCTCAGTTGGTTAAGCGACTGCCTTCGGCTCAGGTCATGATCCTGGAGTCCTGGGATCGAGTCCCACATCGGGCTCTCTGCTCAGCAAGGAGTCCGCTTCTCCCTCTGACCCTCCCCCCTCTCATGTGCTCTCTCTCTCATTCTCTCTCTCAAATAAATAAATAAAATCTTAAAAAAAAAAAAAAATGAAAACAACCTTGTTTTATAAACCAAGGGAGTAGAAGAAGTTCTGATGGGAAGGGAGGGAAGGTTAGAACAATGGTAGGTGTTATTAGAGGTATTTTCAAGAGTCGGGTCCTTGTGATGCCTCTGAAGTCACATCTGTGGGTGTCTTATTCCTCATACTTGGGATGGACATCCTAGCACTGGGTTCATCTTCCTAGGAAAACTGTGAACCCCTGGTGGCTCCCTTTGGGGACAATTCCACAGCAACCTTTCATCCAGCTAGTACCTTCCTATTAAGTGAAAAGTAAGATGAGCAAGCCTTAGTTGAACCAACATAAACTTCCTCCATCACTTAGAATGGTAGCAAACACATATACAGCACTGAGCTAGGTACTTCTCAAAGTAATTTGTACATTTTAACTCTCAGTCATCCCAACTCCCTACGAGGTAGATGTTATCTTTTCTCTGTTTTACAGTTGAGGACACTGAAGCAGAGATGTTGAGTGACATGTCCTAGTAAGGCTAGAATTTGGACCTGGACAATGTGGTACCAGATTCTTGGATCTCCACACTAACCCCTGCTGTCTCTCATAGTTCTTATTTACTGCTCTGCCTCTTCTGCCTTAAAGATGGGTCATAGAGATCAATTTTGGTAAGATTTTAAAACTCTGGCATGATTTCCTTTAGAATTTTACATGAATTTTCCAATGGCTGAAGACAAGATAATAATGTATCCTATTCTATGCCAAGTTATATCATCTGTCCAAAATTACAGCGTTCACAGTGGTCTGTTTTCGCTAAGTTTACTTCCCTCCATCTCTACCATTATTGTACCAAATCATGTTAAGATATTTATTTTGAGCCCAAGTTTTAGATGTTACCCTGCATTCAGTTATGATTTCTGTTTGAATTTTCACTGCAGTTGCAGCTTAGCTGAGCTCCAGATGTGCATTGTCTGCTAACCTAATGCCATTATTTTTCTACCATGCCACAGGTGATCATTGCTCTTTCTGAAAAACACCGTGCACACATTCCCTACAGGAACTCCATGATGACCAGTGTCCTAAGAGACAGTTTGGGAGGGAACTGCATGACGACCATGATCGCAACACTCTCTTTAGAGAAAAGGAATATCGACGTATGTTGGTTCTTTCTGGAGATCTCAGTCTGAGTTTCTGTTGCTAGTTTATGAGATGGCGTTGAGGGTCCTGGGTGGGTTTCCATCTTTTCAGCTGGGTTGGGGTATGCTCTGAGATGTAAACACCCTATAGAGTTCACAGCTTTGGCTGGTTTGCCAGCAGTATAATTACCCCCATTTAAGAATGGACTTCACACAGCCCAGGATGGTGGGAAGAAGGCTCAGACACAAATTTTGGAAAGCCTGCTGCTGGGTTAGTTATCTTGGCCAGAGGACATGAGAGAGGAGACCCATTAGCTTCTGTTCTGTTTAGCTCCTGATTACTAAGATACCTTGGAGGCATCTCTAGGATGTGTCCCTAGACCTGTCACTGAGTGCAGCTCAAGGGCTGGCTACTGACTGGCTTTCCTAGGTTGCTTTAGACTCAGCTTCATGTTTTATGCACCACAGTCTAATGCTTGGGATCCAGACTTTCTCCAGAAGAGGAAAACAAGAAGTGGCAGGGTGTCTTCCAAAACGAGGCTAATCCCTAAGTGCATTCTAAGATGTCTCACAAAGCCTCTTTCTGGCCTGTTACAAGTGTTTATTTTGTAGTCATTCAGGTTTGTGGATTATAATAGTATCTGCTATGATTATGACATATATGTGGCTCTGGTTTCATAGATTAATAGTTGAAAACTACATACAGTCACCACGTAGGACCTCATGATCTCCCACATGTTTGGCATGGATCATTTTATTAGGCCAAAATAAAATTTTAATAAAACTGATATTCTAGAGCAAAGCTTCCTAATTTGGAGGTATGTTCCCTCATTGTGTTTTATACACATCACTCTTTAGATGTGCTTCTTTCTTCTGTGAACAAAAATTAAGGTTTATCTCTCTAAGCCATAACAGTTTAAGGAGTTATTTTGCTTTATAGGAGTCGATATCTACCTGCAGATTTGCACAACGAGTGGCGCTCATAAAGAATGAAGCTGTTCTTAATGAAGAAATCGATCCTAAATTGGTAAGCAGCTTTGAACTTACGAGTCTGGAAGAAAAATCAAAGTGGATCAAAGATTAGTAAAACTTGAGGGGCACGTCCTCCATACCAGGCAGTGTTCTAAGTATTGGAAACATATCAATTTATTAAATTCTCACAAGAAGCTTATGAGTAGATGTCATCTCCATTCCCGCTTTACAGATGACAAAACTGAGGCACAGAAATGTTAACTAACTTGTTGAGAGTCACAGCCTCCACAAGTGGCAGAGCCAGGATTCAGGTGCAGACGGTCTGATGCAAGGACCTGCCGCCTGCAGTCCCATCAGTCTGCTCCTAGGATAATGAAATGAGTCCTGAGGATGCGTGCAACACAGTCATGGCCAGTTATATTTACATGCAGGTAGTAGCCTTTCAGAAAACATCAGTTTAAGTTTCTAGAGATAATAATAATAGACCATCTTCTATAAAAGCTAACAGAGAAAAAGAAGTTTTAATGGTTATTAAGTAGAACCGTATTTTGCACAACTGTCCTCTTACTTACTTTAGAGACAAAAAAATTAATCATTGGGGTGCCTGGGTGGCTCAGTCAGTTAAGCATCCAACTCTTGATTTCAGTTCAGGTCATGATCTCAGGGTCATGGGATTGAGCCCCGTGTTGGGCTCCGTGCTCAGTGAGGAATCTGCTTAAGATTCTCTGTTTCTCTCTCTCTCTGCCCCTTCTCCTGCTCCCTTGCTTTCTCTTGCTCTCTCAAAATAAATAAATAAATCTTTAAAAAAATTAATCATTGGTTGGGTCCATGGAAAAATAGCCAAACTTCTAGTTTTATAACAATGAATCCTGCTTTATCAGAGTGCTTTTTTAAAGCAAAAATATTTGCAAGTTCCATGACTCAGATCCTCATTTTAAATGCAGATGTTTTCTCTCTATTTTGTTAGTCTTTTCTAAATGAAATACAACATGGAATCAACTTATGCCAACATTGAAAATGTAGAAATAAAATATTTCAATTTTGTACATTCCCAAATTAAGATTATATTACTTTTCAAATCACTCAGCTTTTAAAATTTTCTCTAGAACATAAGCTAGTGTAGGCTTAGCAGTACACATTATAAAAAAGGGTGTGAAATCTCACCAACACTGCTTCATTTATAAATTCCTCAAATTCCAAAATAATAATAATAATAATAATAATAATAATAACCTTCTCAAATCCACTGTTACCCATATTAATTATTTCCTTCTGATTGTTTGCCCTGTCTCCCTGAAATCATTGCGCTGAAGTATAGAGACAAGGTTAAAAGAATAATGTGGTTACTTGTTTTACCCCGCTTGCCTCAGGAGCTTGAGCAGCCCAGATGGAAATCTCTTCTGGAGAAACCAAGTGGGTGAGGCAGGGCCTCTTTGCAGCACAGGCTCTGGTCACACAGTGCCCCCGCTGGAAGAAGGAGTCAGAATTCTAAGACATGAGTCAAGTGGAAGGGAACTCATAGGATGACTTCTTCTGCCATCCCTGCCTCACCAGCAAGCAGCCCTGTAGCATCACAGCCTGAGAAAGACAGCCATGAGTTGTTAGCCTGAAAACAAAAATTAGTGCGTAATTGAAGGAAAATGAACATATTAAATGCTGGAGGGTTTTTTTTCTTTAAATTTGGCTAGAGAAACTTTGAGGGTACTTGAAGAATGTGAAAAAAGGTGAACGTTGTCATGTGTTTGATGTAGGGCTGCAAGAAATGTAAAGAAGAAAGAAACCTGAGTCAAAGCTGACAGCTGTTAATTGAACAAATATTGAGGTCTTCCTTGTTAATTTTAGCCATTCTGATGGGTGTGAGGTGGTATCTCATTGTGGTTTTCATTTATATTTCCCTGATGCCAAGTGACACTGAGCACTTTTTCATGTGTCTGTTGGCCATTTGTATGTCTTCTTTGGAAAGACATACAAATGTTCATGTCTTCTGCCCATTTCTTGACTGGATTATTTGTTTTCTAGGTGTTGAATTTTTAAGTTCTTTATAGATCTTGGATACCAGCCCTTTATCTGATATGTCATTTGCAAATATCTTCTCCCATTCCGTGGGTTGCCTCTTAGTTTTGTTGACTATTTCCTTTGCTGTGCAGAAGCTTTTTATCTTGGTGAAGTCCCAATAGTTCATTTTTCCTTTTGTTTCCCTTGCCTTTGGAGACATGTCTTGAAAGAAGTTGCTGTGGCTGATGTTGAAGAGGTTACTGCCTATGTCCTCCTCTAGGATTTTGATGGATTCCTGTCTCACATTGAGGTCTTTAATCCATTTTGAGTTTATCTTTGTGTATGGTGTAAGAAAATGGTCCAGTTTTATTTGTGAGGTGATGAGCACTGGGTGTAATATGTAACTGATAAATTATTTAACACTATATCTGAAACTAATGATGTACTATATGTTGGCTAATTGAATCTAAACAATAAATAAAATAAAATAAGATTTGTAGGTAAAAAAATATATATATATTGAGATCTTCCTGGTGCAGAACAATCTGGTAATTGACAAGTATTATCTCCTGGTCTCTTTTATAATGGCTTCTAAAAACTGACATTACTGTTCATGACTTTATGGACAGAGCTTTTCTGAAGCACAGGTGGCAATTGCAAATTTGTCCTCAAAACCACCCAAAACACAACTTGGATGGGATTTCCAATATCTTGCTCTCAAAATCCAATGGCACATATGGAACCAGCCCTCTAAGATCAGGATCACCAGGGTTTTGACTTGCTTTCTTTACAAGTTTTAATACCTCAGTAAGACAAGGTGATAAAAGGATTGTAAAGAGGTCAGAGTCTTTCGTGACTCGTATGGGCCAAAATCTAAGGACAGGGGTGCCTGGGTGGCTCAGTAGGTTAAGTAACTGCCTTTGGCTCAGGTCATGATCCTGGAGTCCCAGGATCGAGTCCCACATCGGGCTCCCTACTCAGTGGGGAGTCTGTTTCTCCCTCTAACCCTACCCGCTCTTGTGCACTCTCTCTCTCAAATAAATAAATAAAATCTTTAAAAAAAATCTTCTAAGGATGGCTCTCCTTACAAAGTTTCTACAGTAATTTGATGGGAGGTGTGAGTGGGATGCGTGCGACACAGTCGTGGCCAGTTATATTTACATGCATGTAATGTAAATATACATTATTTACATAATGTATATTTATGTACATTAAATATACATTATTTATATTTGTATAATATACAAATTATACAAATATTAAGTGTAATAATCTCAAAATCATGAAAAGTTGGCTTAGTTTTGAGATTTCTGTTCAGTGACAGAAGTTAATTTGGTTGTTAGATTTGACTTTGAAAGCCTTAGCAGAAGTAGAAAATATGGCATCAATATTAATTTAGTGGGGGGGGGGGAGATACAAATGAATGACTCACATAGTTCCTGTCTAAGGATTTTCACTCTGCAGAGCTTGATGGTTCTGAGCATGTTTTTGAAAAGAAGCAAACAACGAAAACCCACTCAATCCTGTGCATTTAAATGAAATTCTAGGAGGACTGACATGTTCAAAATACTCAGTATCCTATTCTTTGTAACTTCTGATCCTGTCAATGTGGCAGAGATAATATGAGCTCCACCTATATATAAAATTTAACAAGCACTTTTGAAATATATGTCTGAGGTTGAATAAGGTAATGTAATTCTCCAGGGCCCAGAAACCAAGCTGAAGCTGCAGTTGTCCTGGAGTAAAGGGATGAAGGGAATTGTAAGAAAGGCATCAAAGTTGGAGCCCTGGAATCTTGGAAGATGGATGATGAACCCATGACATCCTCTATACTTCCCAACATAAAACCAGTGAAAGGGTGAGCCAGAAAGGAAAAAATCTGCCCACTGGCATAGGAAGATGCTAGGGAAGCTTATCTGCCTTAACCTGAACTTCAGGTGGAGCAAAAGGTGGTTTCTCTGGAAATTTGAAATCCTGAGGCTCTGCTTCCCATGGGTTTCAAGTTCAAATTTACAAACTCCCTTGGTCTGGTAGACTCCAAGCCAAGAAGTTAGATAAAGGAGCAATAAAATAAATCCAAAAGAGTAGAAAGACAGGAATTAAAAAGTGTAAAAATGAGCGAAAACAAAGCCCAAAGCAAAGATACAGTGGAGAGGAGTAACCAAACCTGAAGTTGATTTTTAATCTATTAATAAAATGAAAAAATCTCTGGGAAAATTAATGAAGAAAAGAATAAAGAAGGCAGAAATCCACACAGTATTTGGAATGAAAAGAGGCCTTAACTATAGGTACAGTAGATAGCTTAAAATAATAATAAAGTATGTTGAAAGACTTTATGGCAGTAAATTTAAAAACAAACAAAATGGACAATTTCCTATAAAAACATAACACTGAAGCTAATGCAAGAAGAATTTATTTTATTATTTTATATTTTAAGAAGAATTTTTAAAAACATGAATATATCTATGACTAATAGACTCAATAATAACAAAGCTACCAAAAGGAGAGAAAGAAAAAGAGAAAGAGGAAAGAAGGAACGGGGGAAGGGGGGAGGAAGGGGAAGAGGGAGGAAGAGAAAGAAGGAAGGAAGGAAGGATGGAGCAGACTCCATGTTTTTTTTTAAGTTTACCAAATATTGAAGGAAGAATATAAATTGAATTCAGTCTGCCAATTCTTGTTTTAGGAACTTTGCATTATGATTATTAATACAATATGTGGTATCATGAGCTAGTTGGGTTTATTTTGGGAATTGAAAGATAATGTATCATTAAAAAACATGTTAGTGTATATAGTAAAAGAAAAAGAGCCATGGGAAAAATAAACACCAAATTTCAGGTAATGGTAATGGGGGATTCATTTAGAGAAGGCTATACAGAGGTTCAGGCTTCAAAAGCATCTGTAAGGTTTTATTTCTTAAGCTACATAGTAGGTATATTGATGTTCACTTAAGCTAAGTAGTGGGTTCACAAGATATCCTTTATATCTTTTTGTATATCTGAAGTAGTTCATGCTAAAAAAAATCACTTGAATCAAGGTGATTCGTCACATTCACAGTTGAAAAGAGAAAACTTATCTGATCACATCACTAGATGCAGAAAAAGTATTTTTAACATTAAACATTCACCCATAGTTTGAAAAGACTCATCAAACTATGAATATCAGTGAACAGCCTTAAAGTGATTAAGGGTATCAACCAAAAACTACAGCAAACATTTTGAAGGTGAAATGTTAGAAGGAGTAAGATAAGAATCAATATCTGAAGCATTATACTTGGAAGTCCTAGCTAGGACAGAGACAATTAAAAAAAAAAAAAAAAAGGTATGAGGATTTGAAAAGAAGAAAACATCTGTCATTACTTGCAAAGAATTTGATTGCTTATTTAGAACATCTAAAAATATTTAATGATAAACAGAACCAAAACAATGTTCAGAAAATTATTTGGTACATAATCCATACATAAAAATTAATTGCCTTCCTATAAATCAAAAGCTAACAATTAGAAAATGTAATTTTACAAAAATTTCATTAATAATAGCAATAAAAACTTTAACATTCTAGGGAAAAAATCTAATTAAACATATATTTATAGAGAACATGATAAATCTTTATTGAAAGGAATCAGTGGAAAGCCATACTATGTTCATGGATGAGATGATTCAACATCACTAATTTGATATGTCTTACCAAATGACCCGTTTTTTTAAAAGATTTTATTTATTTATTTGACAAGGAAAGAGCACAAGCAGGGGGAGGGACAGGCAGAGGAAAAGGGAGAAGCAGGCTCCCCGCTGAGCAGGAAGCCCGATGCGGGGCTCCATCCCAGGATCCCCGGATCATGACCTGAGCCATAGGCAGACAGTTAAACAACTGAGCCACCCGGGTGCCCCCCAGATTACCCTTTTAATCAAATTTATTTCCAGTTAAAAATTGAGGAGGACCTTTGGTGGAATTTTACAAGCTGTGTCTCAAAGTTATACAAGAGAACAAATGACCAAGAACAGCCATATCTATTTTGGAAAAGAATAAAATGGAAGGGGCTTATTCTATCTAAATGTCAAAATTTCATAAGATATAATAATTAAAATAGCATAGTATTGCTGCACATATAGTCAAGTACATAAATGTTTTTAACTAAGAGCCCAGAAAAAGACACATTTATATGTAGAAACATGTTATATAACAGAATTATAATAGCAAATCTTACACGGTTAGCCATATAAAAAAATAAAATTAGATACATATCTCATACTTTATACAAAACAAAAGCCTAAATGTGAAAAGCAAAGCTTTAAAACTTTTATAAGAACATATAGGAAGCTATTCCTATGGTTTTAGGTAAAATAGATTTTAAGAAGACACAAAAACAACTCATAATGGAAGAAGTTGATAATAAAATTATATTGAAATTTAAAATCTTCACTTAACAGAAAGAACACGACAAAAAGCAGGACGCCTGGGTGGCTCAGTTGGTTAAGCGTCTGCCTTAGGCTCAGGTCATGATCCTGGGGTCCTGGGATCCAGCCCAGTATCCAGCTTCTTGCTCAGCGGGGAGTCTGCTTCACCCTCTGCCTGCCGCTCCCCCTGCTTGTGCTCTCTCTCTCTCTCTCTCTGACAAATAAATAAAATCTTTAAAAAAGTGAAAAACATGGCATAGATTGGGAGAAAACATGTACCTTGCATAAAACTAACAAAGGATTCATGTATAAAGAAGCCTGCTGATCAATAAGGAAGAGAAAAACAACTCAATTGAAACATGAGCAAGAATATGAATAAGTAATTTATAGAAAAGGAAACCCAAGCAGCCAATATCCATGTGCAAAGATGATCAACCTCCCTAATAATCAGAAAATGCAGATTAGGACTAAATGAGGTACCATTTTACACCTTCTGGACTGGCAAAATTAAAGCGTCTGTCAATACTACATACGTAGTGAAGTAAATGTGGGGAAACGGGAACTTACATATATTGCTGATACAGAATGTAAGTTTATACGACTACTCTGAAGAGCAGTTTAACAATATATGCTAAAGGGACGATGCACATACTCTACAACCACACAGTTTTATTTCTAAGTGCACCCTATAGCGAAACTCACATATGTGCCCAGAGATTTATAGTGTTCACAGCAACACTGTTTGTGATAGCAAAGGTAAAAATCCTAAATGTCCATCGACAGGAGACATGGATAAATTGTGATATATTCCTTTACTGAAACAGTATATATCCGTGAAAATTAATGAACTAGAGCTACGTGAAGCAGTATAAAGAATCTCAAAAACATAATTCGAGGAAGAAAAAAAGCAAGTTACCATTCCATGCAGCGTGGTAACATTTACATAGAGTTTAAAGCATGCAAAATGATACCATCTATTATTTATAGTTACATCCAAACAGATGGAGTAAACATATGAAAGCATGCAGGGAAATGCTCCCCATTAAATGCAGTACGTGATCACCCCAGGAAAGACAGAAAGGGAATAGGAATTAGGCGCTCCAGTTCCACAAGCACTGTTTTATTTGCTAAAATGAATTCTAGAATGATTTTGACAAAACGTTAAGATTTAACAAAGGTTGGTGGTAGGTACACAGGGGTGGCTTTTATATCATTCTCTGGATGTTTTTTGTATCCTCAAAATTGTTTGTAATTTTCAAAGATGTATGTTCTCTGTCCCCATGTTCCCTTTAATGAGGAGTTGACATTTATTCTCCCGCCTTGCCGTTTGTAGATGATTATACGCCTGCAAAAAGAAATCCAGGAACTGAAGGATGAACTGGCCCTTGTCACTGGGGAGCAGAGGACAGAGGTGCTCACAGACGTAGAGCTGCTTCAGTAAGCCTGCAGACTTGTTTCTGTGTCTTTAACAGTGGAAGTTTGTGTTAACTTCTTTGTTGGCCCTAATGTTACGAATTCACCTCAAAGCATGAAGGTCTCCTGGGACAGTCTGAAATTGCATTTAGGCGCCAGTTAAGAGTGGCGGCTTTCCACGAAAAGCTGGATAAGGCTGCAGGGTTTTTGCCGCCTCAGCTTTGAGGGAGTAGAGAACAGAGCCTATAAAGTGTGGGAATATCCTTCTCATGCCAGCTGAAGAGAAGGGCTTGTATAATAGTCATGCAATTTTAAAACATACACACCAAACACTCATAAGCTGCGGATCTCAGATCTGAAAGGAATTCAAGAAACATCCTTTGTATTAAAAAGCATCTTGCTACAAGCACCAATTTATCCCATGCCAATGTAGCTCTCTCCTTTAATAAATAGATGGCCCATATATTATTGTTCAAACACTAGAAATGGGAATGAAAGCAGGGATTCAGGGCTTTTCTACCAGCGGCAGCATCTTTCAGGGCCTTTTATACCTGCAGCCATGTGGCATATCGGGGGCATGGTGTGGCTCTCGTTCTCTCTCTGATCATGAACCACAGTGGTGGGCTTTCTTGTTGTTTCTGTGCAGCTCACAAAGCATTTGTGGAGTGATAATAATGGGCTGGGCTTAGAAGGCAGTGATATTCTCAATTTCCAAATGAGAAATAGAGCTACACGAGATTTTTTTAAGGGTTTAGTATCATTTCACCTAGTCCTCTCCCAACAGAGAAAATGGTAAATAATAGAGATGATGAAAGTACTTTCTTTAAACTACTTCATGGCTGTGCCCAGAGGTAGGCCTAAAGCTTGAGGAGCCTTAAGCAAGGTTTCTGCTATAATCAAAGCTTTCACTTCTCTAGGATACCATTTCGTAATTCTAGAACACTGTGTTTAATAATAGGAGAGGCTCCTAAGGCTTTCCTTGCAAATTCACTTTGTGGCATATATGCAATTAAAGTGAAATATATTGCCAAAAGAATTTTGAAGAATTCCCTGTCACTCCTTGAAATAACTTGGGATAGCTTAGATACAGAGAAACTTCAGAGAAACTTCTCCAAGTTAAGTATTACTTCCCTCTGATGCCCCCTTCCCCTCAAAGAAAGGAATTACCAATTATCGTCTTCTATTATACCAATTATGACATCTATGATCTGAGATGTCTCTTCAGAATTTTGATCTTCAAGTCAGGGTTCAGCCAGGAAAACAAAACCATCCTAGGCCTCCCAACAAAAGGAGTTTAACATAGGAAATCAGTTGTAAGGAGGTGGTATTGTAGGAAATACACAGCACCCCAGAGATCAGGAACAGCAGGGGGCCCTACACCCCTGGGAGTGGAGAGAGGATGGTAGAAACTTGTGTTAACTAATGTCTAAGACTAGAGCTGACCAGAGGAGCTAGCCCATGATGAATGCTGGGGCCACCGAAGAGCCTCAGGTGTTATCAGAGGCGTTATCCTGGCAGGGAGCCCAAGCTTCTCTCTCACACCACTTCTGGTCTTCCACCCGCAGCCCCATTGGCTGAACTGGCCCAGAAACCAGGTGTTAGGAGGGTCAGGGAATGTAGTTTCCGGTGATGCAGGGTCAAAGAGGGGAAAAACAGAAATAGGATCCAAGAGTATAAAGGGAAATGGCCAACATATCAAATAAGTACCAGAGTGTTCTCCAATTCCAGTATATCCTATCTGTTGCTTAGGAGGCTCCATGTAAGGATAAGATTATGCATGTGGTAGTTTCAAGATGACCGTTCCCTCCACTGCACCACAACTGAGGAATTATAGAACTGATACAAAGAAACATCTGAATCTCTAGCCATACCTAGGAATAAGACATAAACCTCTCAAGGGACTAGAGGCTTCAAGGAATTCATAGCAGATTGAAGGGTGGGGTTGACCGAGAGCCACCAGGTGCGGACCGGAAAAGCCACGTCTCTGCATGCTGGCACCCTGGAGCAGGAGAGGGCTGGAGACTGCCCGCGAGGGTTTGGTAGAGCCCTGATAGTGGGAGCAGTTTGTCCTGTGAATCCCTGTGCACCCCTTCTTCCCTCCTCTATCCAGTGTTTACGTCAGAGTTTAGGATGGAGAAATAGGGAAAGGCTACAGGTAGTTGATGACATCCAGGATAAATTGGGGACCAGA
This sequence comes from Neomonachus schauinslandi, assembly GCF_002201575.2. Classification (NCBI taxonomy): domain Eukaryota; kingdom Metazoa; phylum Chordata; class Mammalia; order Carnivora; family Phocidae; genus Neomonachus; species Neomonachus schauinslandi. The sequence goes on from NC_058410.1 coordinate 110,262,407, forward strand.
CAAGCTCTGAAGCCAGCAGCTGTCCTCAGCTTTGCCTGTCCCCTGTTCCCACTGAAAAGAGCAAGGAGCACAAGCACCCACTGCTCAGCCCCTCCTCCAGGACTGGCTGCCCAAGCTGAGATCACGGAGAGTCTAGAAAAGATGAGCTCACAGTCAGGAACAACTAGAAATAGGACTTGGAGAAAGACCAGAACAAGAGTCTTTACAGCTTGGAGAGGGCTTCAGAACTAAACATGATAGGAAGAGTGATTAATATCTTTGGAGATGTAAAAGATGGCAATACATCCATGAAACAACAGGATCTTTATTTTTTATAAAAGACAGACTCAAGAGGAAATCTGAAAAATGAAGAAATATAATTGTTGCCATTAAGAACTTAATGGATGGCTCAAGGGCAGAATGAAAAAACAGAGGGGCAAATTAGTCAGCTAGGAAGAGCAAGGCTAAGGAATTCTTCCAGAACATAAGATGAAAGGGTAAAGAGAAAGTTTAAAAGAAAAGAATCATAAATAGCTCTAGCTTTACCAATATCTAACACAGAGAAGTTTATAAAGGAGAAATAGAGATAACACAGAGGAGCCAATGATTAAAGAAATAATATCTAAGAATTTCTTAGAACTAAAAAAAAAAAGGAAAAAAAAAAAGACTTCAGAACGAAACGGTTACCATGTGCTAAGCTGTATAATACTGTAGAAAAATTTTAGGACCTCAGAATATAGAAAAGAATCCCAAAAGTTATCAGAGAAGAAAAATATCATTAACAATCAAGAATCTGGTTTAGAGCAGACTTCTCATCAACCTCTGAAAACAGGAACCTCTGGGCCTCTGGTGCTGAAAAACAAAACAGAACAAAACAAAACAGGACTTTGAATGGAGATTTCTGTATCTAGCCAAATTAGCATTCAAATGCGAACATGAAACAAGGCATTTTTCAGACATACCAGCTTTGAGACAGAAAGCTAACCACCCTAGTCCCTCTCTAGAAGAGATTACAACAGACTACATTTCACAAAAAGAAAAATGCTACAATGTATAAAAAACAATAATGAACAGATGTTATTTCTTTACGATACTTAATATTGTATTATATTTACATTATATCTTTTACTAACTTGCCACTTCCCACATACACAGATGTTTCTATTTAAAAATTATTGACAACAATCAAGTTTGCCATTCACAGAAGTTTGGGGGGTAGACTGGAGAGAAATAAGAATGTGACAACTGATTTAAAATACTGACAGACTCTCAGATGTAGTTGGTTTCCTTTGATCCACAGATAACAAATACACACGTCAATTGGAATGGATTCTCTATAGACAGTATGTAGTGTTGTCATTAGTTTTTCTGGGCACTTGGTTCATTCATTCATTCAACATTTATTATTCATCTAGTGTTCACAAAACTCTGCCCTAGGCCTTGAGAGATGAACACAAGATGAACAAAACCTAGATTCAGCTCTCAAGGGGTTCACAATTTAGTGGCACTGACAGACACAAGCACAAGTAATCACGATGCAAAATGTGAGTGTTATGAGAAGATATAAATAAAAGACGAGATTGCAGAGATGGTAATGATTAATTCTGAGCTCAGGATTCTCATGTAAAATTAGTTGGTGTGCTGGTAAGTAAACTTCCGCAGTTCCCAGTTGAAATGCTTTCTCTGCTGTCAAGATACGTATACTGTATAGCGTTACATCTTATTAATGACTTCTGATCAGCAGTGAGAGAGAACAAATGTGGCAAAATGTTACACCCACTCTGCCAAAACAAAGCATAGGGGTTCACGACCATCCAGTATCTTGGGTGCTTGTTCATACTGACGGTGAGGATTATTCAGATAATGTGGGTTTTTGTTATGGTTTTCATTCTATTGTTGTTATAGTTCTGTTTTGCCGTAATTCGCTAGATTGAATATTGGCACAACTTAAAATTCATCAGATTTAAGAGTCCTGTATCATCTTAAAGTAAAAAAGAGAAATTAAAATTTTCTGGCATGTGGCATTGCTTTTTAATATCATTATTCTGTGCTTCTTTGTCTTCTGGGGCCCCTGGACATTTATTCAGGAGTATGAATCAGATCCAGTCCCTCATTGTGCCTGGACTCCCTGGATGGTGAGGGTGGGGGGGGATAGTGCTGTTGGAGAGAGGAAGAGTCCCATGGCTTGGCAGGACAGAAAGGCAGAAATGTAGTGGCTTTGGTCAACTTTCTCTGTCCTGCTGATTTCTGGCTTTATGCTGACTGGCATGGCATAAGGGCATTCCTATTAGGGATTCTGTGAAGGATGTCAGAAAGCAGATAATTAATCGATACCGTATTCTATATTCTATGTTATGTGCACTGGACACTTTGGAGATGTCTGTTAATATCTAGCCCTATCAAATTTTGTGAACTATTTCCTAACATTTCAGTTCTTAATGTAAATATTTGTTGCATTGACTTGGATGCTTCAACTGAAGAGGATTGCAGATGTCAGCCTCCAGTTATTGTGATATTTTTAGTTTACATCTTTTTTTTTTTTTTTTTTTTCCTTTTTAAATTTTAAAAAAAAAAAGTGGGATGAAGGCTGTATAGCCAAGTTAATGTTTATACAGAGCTTTTTGGGTGAAGATTTGATTTTGATTGGTTCTCTAAACACATACCTCTTTCTTTCTCTGGTAAAAAAAAAAAAAAAAAGCCTGTAGATCTCTGGCAAATTTGGAAGAATTATATCCTGGCCTAAGTCTAAATGAGCAGAATATTTTCTGCATAGCAACATTTTACTTCTGAGATGGAATTGAATTGGATCTCATGGGCTCAAGTCTGCCCAAAGTAAACTTCCAGACATCTGGATCCTTTTCTTTTTTCTGTTTTCCTATCAGCCTTATTGAGACATAATTGACATATAACATTGTGTGAGTTTAAGGTGTACAATATGATGAATTAATATATGTATATATTGTGAAATGGTTACCACAATAAGGTTAGTTAACCCATCTATCACCTCACGTGTGTGTGTGTGTGTGTGTGTGTGGTAAGAACTTTAAGATCTACTCTCTTAGCAGCTTTCAAGTACACAATACAGTATTATTAACTATAGTCACCATGCTGTGTATTAGATCCCAGAACTTATTCATCTTATAACCGGAAGTGTTTGCCTTTTCTTTTTTAATTTTTTTTAAAGATTTTATTTATTTATTTGACAGAGAGAGAGACAGTGAGAGAGGGAACACAAGCAGGGGGACGGTCAGAGGGAGGGGGAGGGTCAGAGGGAGAAGCAGGCTTCCCGCGGAGCAAGGAGCCCGATGCGGGGCTCAATCCCAGGACCCTGAGATCATGACCTGAGCTGAAGGCAGTCGCTTAACCAACTGAGCCACCCAGGCACCCCAAGTTTTTGCCTTTTTGACCAACATCTCTCCCATTTCCCCCACCCCCCAGCCCCTGGCAAACACCAAGCTACTCTCCGTTTCTCTGAGTCCAACTTATATTTTTCACACATAAGTGACTTTATATAGTATTTGTCTTCCCCTGGCTTGTTTCTCTTACTTATTTTTTACAAGTCAGTTAATCCTTCATCCTGAATTTATTGAGCACCTACTAGATGCTAATCATTTTAATGGGTGCTTTTGGCTATTCAGGAATATGGGACACGGAAAATAATTCTAAGGGTGACAGTTTTATTGGGGACATGATGCATATACGAAAATGCACACATTTACACACACACATATATAAAACGGAATAAGATAGCATATTAGTGAAAAGAATAAATGGACACTGAGAATTGTAAAACCTTAATTATAGTTCTAATTCTACCTATATTAGGTTTTTAATGACTCTCTAGATTTGGGTTTCCTCATGTATAAAGTGAGAGAAGTGGACTAAATGCAATCTGGGCCTCTTTCAGCTCCATGTTTTTAAATCTCATATCAGCATATTACACGTTTTAATATGTTATTTACTCGTTATCTATGATAATGAAAAGCCAAATCATGTAGGAATTCAGCAATTGGGAAGTCATTACTGGTATCACCATTGAGCAAGCTAAATAAACCTTAAAGGATGTCAAGAGGAAGAAGGTACCACACTAAGATGAAGATGAGAGACCACATAAAGGAGGGTGCTGAGAGGGAAAGAGCACAGTGTCTGTGTGGGCACGTGTGTGCGTGTGTGAGCGTATGTGTGTGTTGGGGGGGCAGGGGGCAGTGGCAAGAAACCAGTATGGAGTCTTGCATGTAAGAGGCACTGCCTAGGGAGGATCTGGATGAAACTGGCCTGGCAGGAGCCAGGGGTTCTCCTGGAAGAATTAAAGAATAGGATTAGACACATAAACAGTAACCTTGTGATGAGATGAATACCATGTGTAGAGGAGCTACTACTTTATTTTATTTAATGGGGACTAGGAAATATTGTGCTTTGAGAGTATTGCAGTTCATTCATTTATATAATAATGTTTATTGTGCTCTTCCTTTCTCCTAGGCACCTGTTCTAAGTGCCAGAGATATAGAAATGAACAAAACAAAGTCCTTGCCCTCATGGAGCTCACATTCTGGTGGGGAGAGAGATCATACACAAGATAAATAACTAAAATACAGAGCATTTCAGAGAGCAGAAAGTGCAAAGAGAAAAATAAAACGGGAGTTGCAGTTTTAATAGGATGATCATGAAAGAATTTATAGGATGAAGATTTTTTTTTCATGGCTGCTGATAGCAACAAATAGAATGAGCAGGAATGAGAAATCAGGATGAAATTACCATCAGGTTTGGAGTGATGATGAGGAAAAAGGCTCCAGTAATGACCGTGAAAACAGAGGAGGAGACAAATGTGAGATACTTGGCTGAGGAAGTATCAATACAAGTGATGGCTACAAATATAAAAGATAAGAAAGGGAGAATGGTAAAAGGTCAAGACTTAAGATGGATTATCAGAGGTTAGGAAAAGAAGCTGGTTGAAGGGGCATCTGGGTGGCTCAGTTGGTTAAGCATCTGCCTTTGGCTCAGGTCATGATCCCAGGGTCCTGGGATCAAGCCCCACATCAGGCTCCCTGCTCAGCAGAGAGTCTGCTTCTCCCTCTCCCTCTGCTGCTCCCCCTCCTCATTCTCTCTCTCTCTGTGTCAAATAAATAAAATCTTAAAAAAAAAAAAAAGCTGGTTGAGGATAAGAAATGTTCAGTTCTTGACATGATGAAGGAATATACAATATACAGGTTGCATTCTGGAACTTTAAAAGAAGGTTGAGGCTAACGATTTAAATTTTGGAGTGACTGGTATTGAGTTGACTTAATGCTGAAGTCAAGTCCATAAGCCAGCTCAGAAATTCTCCAATCTGATTTGAAATAGGCAGTAATCAGGATCAACAAGACCATGTCTCCTTACATTCAAACTTACTGTAGGCAGCTTGCCAACTGAATTTATCTTTTTACTTGACCACATCATCCCCATGTGGGATAAGTCCCCATGTCAACTTATATATAATTAAATATTCCATTCATTGGTTATTTTCCAATGGGAAAAAAATCTCCCTTCCTTTATGACTCATAGTGTTAATAATAAACAGTGTAGGAAGATGAGACATTAAAAGGATAACAAGGGAGTATTATGAACAACTTATAAGAATGTATTTACTAACTTAGATAAATCTGACAAATTTTGAAGGCGCAGACTACTAAGGAGAAATAGAAAAACTGAATAGTCCTATATCTACATAAGAAAATGAATTTGTAATAAAAACCTTCCAACAAAGAAAACTCCAGGCCCAGATAGCATCACTGTAAATCCCGCCAAACATTTAAAGAATAAATAATACCAATTCTACACAAACTTTTTCCAGGAAACAGAGGAGGGAACAATTACCAACTCATTTTACAAGGCCAGTGTTGCCCTAATATCTAAAGTAGACAAATATATTTACAAGAAAACCAGAAACCAACATCCCCTATGAATAAAAATGTTTAATAAAATATTTGCAACTTGAGTCTACCAAACAAAAAAATTAATAAATCATGACCACGTGGGAATTATTTCAGGAATGCAAGACTGGTTTAACATTCAAAAATCAATCTATTCAACTCACCATATCAACAAACTAACAACAAGAACAACAAATATTTGATAATCTCAATAGATGCAGGCAAGCAGTGTACAAACTTCAACATCTACTCATGGTGAAAACTCTCAATAAAATAAGAATAGAAAGGAACTTCCATAACCTGATAAGTATATCTACAAAGAAATGGTAGAGCTAATTTAACAATTAACAGTAAAAGAAAGAATTCTTTCCCCCTAAAATGGGAAACGAGGCAAGGATGTCTTTTCTCACCTCTTCTACTCAACATCATACAAAGAGATCTAGTCAGTGAAATACAGCAAGAAAGATAAATAAAACACATAAAGGATTGGAAAGGAAATAATAGAACTATCCTTATTCACAGACAATATGTTTGTCTATGTAGAAAACTCAAAAAACTCCAGAAAAAAAAAAAGGCTACTAGAACTAATAAATGAGGTTAGCAAGATTTTAAGATACAAGGTCAATATACAAACCCAATCGTATTTCTGTATACTAGCAATGAACAATTAGAAATTGAAATAAAAAGCCAGCATCGTTTATAATATCATCAAAACCCAAAATAGGGATAAATCTAACAAAATACGTACAAGATTCATATGCTGAAAACGATAAAACACTGATAAAAAAATTAAAAAACCCTTAAGTAAATGCAGAAATATACTGTGTACATGGATTGGGCTATTTGATGCTCTGATGTCAGTTCTTCCAAAATTGATCTGGAGATTTAATGTAATCCCAACCAAAATTCCAGCAGGCTTTTTTTGTGTGTGTGGAAATTGGCAAGTTGCTTCTAAAATTCACGGAAATGCAAAGGACCTAGAATAGATAAAATGGTTTTGTAAAAGAAAAACAATCCATACTTTACACTGTTTACAAACATTTATTTGAAATGCATCATAGCCCTAAATATACAATGTAAAATATTAAACCTCTAAAAGAAAAGATAGAAAACTGTTGTGACCTTGAGTTAGGCAAAAAATTTATAGGACATAGGAAGCACAGACCATAAAAGAAAATAAATGATAAATTGGACTCCATCAAAATCTAAAAAAACCTACTCTTTGAAAGACACTTTAAGAAAATTTTTAAAACACGGACATTTTCAAAACACATGTCTGACAAGGTACCTGTATCCAGAATATACTTTAAAAATGATCACGATTCAATAATAAAACAAACAATAATGTGGACAAAATATTTGAGCAGACATATATCAGAAGATATACAGATGGCAAATAAGGACATAAGATCAACATCATTAGTCATTAGGGAAATCAAATTAAAACCTTAGTGTAATGATACTATACAATTTTTAGAATAGCTTTTTAAAATTAGTAATAGTAAGTGCTGGTAAGGATGAGACCCTGAAACTCTCATACGTTGCTGGTGGGGATGTTACATGGAGCTCCCACTTTGGAAAAACAGTCTTTCAATTTCTGATAACATTAAATGTAATACTTACCATAAACTTCAGCAGTCCCATTGCTAGGACTTTTTCTATGAGAAATGAAAGCATATGCCCACACAAAGCCTTCTCCATGAATATTTACAGCAACTTTCTTCAAAATCTCCCAGAACTGGAAACATCCTAAACCAGCGAGTTGCTAAGCAAATGGCTGTACAGCCATATAGTTGAATCCTACCCAGCAGTAAAAATGGAGTGAACTATTGATGCATTCAACAGCTTGGATGAATCTCAAAAGCATTATGCTAAGTAACAGAAGCCAGATACAGAAGGCTACATACTATATGATTCTATTTATGTAACAGTCTGTAAAAGGCAAAAGTACAGTAAGAGAAGTCAGATTAATGGTTGCCAGGGTTGCGGGGGGGGGGGTAGGGGGGAAGAGGAATTGATTACAGAGGAGCAAGAGGGAATTGTTTAGGGTGATGGAAATATTCTATATCTTGATTTTAGTGGCAGTTACATAACTATACACACTTGTCAAAATGCATAGTACTACACATCTAGAAAAGGTGAATTAAAAATTTTACTATCTGTAAATTTAACCTCAACTAACCTGACCTTTAAAAACAACTTGAAAAATCTGTATGATAAAAGGTAATATAAAATTTAAAAACCAGTCACTAAATACAGCAAAGCAAAGTAAAACAAAACCATACAGTGAGGAATTTTCCTTTAGGTAAAATTTTGCTGTAGTTAGTTTAATAATAGAAACTTATCTTTGACTATAAGCCCCTCAGAGCACATAGACATATCTTTTTACAATTAATTACTGCATGCGCAAGTTGAGAAGAATTTCCTCAGTTTCCTTCTCTGCCACAAAACCTACACGCAGACCAAACCACATCTGTCCTTGCCCCCTCCTTCCTTCCTGTTGCAGTCATGTGTCCCCTCTCCTGCCCAGAGCTGCCCTCACCAACCATGCTCTCAGTCCCAGTCCCTTCTGCCATCTCAGGAATGTCCATTATCCTTCTTTTTTTTTTAATCTTCAAGTTTTCCCATATTAAGAATATATATATTCCCCCTTGGCCCAACCTCCCCCTCTACCTACTGGTCCTTTCCTTCTTGAAGCTCAACTACTCCAAGAAGTTGCTTTCACTCACGGTGTCTGTTCCCTTCCGTCGTCCTCAGCACCCTCTGATCTGGCTTGTGCCCCCTCATGCTGAAGTGCCCTTACAGTTTCTGATGACCTACGTGTGGACAAATGTAATGGGTCAGTTTCAGTCCTCATCTCTCTTGACCTGTCAGCAGCGTTCGCCATTATTAAACGACCCTCTTACTGACACACTGTCCTCTTGGGACCTTCCCCTCTCCTGATGCTCCTTGGCTTCCCTGGCACATTCTCCTCCTTTCATGTTGGCATTCCTCAAGGCACTGTCCCAGGACCTCTCCTTCTCTCTTTACTTTATATTTTCCCCAGCCAGAAATTTGGAAGTTACCTGTGACTCTATTTTTCTTCTTACCGCCCCCAAATCCAACCCATTGGGAAGTCCTGTTGGCTCTGTCCTCAAAACATGTCCTAGGTCGGATGACTTCACACCCCCTCCAAACCTCAGCCACCTTCTTTTCACTACTAAAATGGTGTCATAATAGGTTTTCCTGAATTGACTTTGCTCCCTTTAATTCTTTTTCTGTGCAGCCAGAATATTCTTTTTTTTTTTTAAGTGCAGTTCTTGTCATTTCACTCTTCTTTTTTTTTTTTTT